>NC_137103.1:1655200-2105200 GCF_949357685.1 Gobio gobio
AGAATAAAACTTCATGAGAATTGATATCGGACTAACGGATCAGTCAATTTGAAATTAATTCTTTAAAGGTTATTAAGTTGGCTTGAGAAAGCCAACTTACTGAAATCCTAATAAACTTATTATTATTTTTCTTACCCAAATTTCTTTCTTTCTTTCTTTCTTTCTTTCTTTCTTTCTTTCTTTCTTTCTTTCTTTCTTTCTTTCTTTCTTTCTTTCTAACTAATTAATCCATCTTTCTTTCTTTCTACATAATCCATCTTTCTTTCTTTCTAAATTATCCATCTTTTTTTCTTTCTAACTAATCTATCTTTTTTCTAACTTATTAATCTTTCTCTCTAACTAATATTTCTTTCTTTCCAACTAATCCATCTTTCTTTCTTTCTAACTAATCTTTCTTTCTTTCTAACTAATCCATCTTTCTTTCTTTCTTTCTTTCTTTCTTTCTTTCTTTCTTTCTTTCTTTCTTTCTTTCTTTCTTTCTTTCTTTCTTTCTTTCTTTCTTTCTAACTAATCCATCCATCTTTCTTTCTTACAAATCCATCTATCTTTCTTCCTAACTAATCCATATTTCTTTCTTTCTTTCTTTCTTTCTTTCTTTCTTTCTTTCTTTCTTTCTTTCTTTCTTTCTTTCTTTCTAACGAATCTTTCTTTCTTTCTTTCTTTCTTTCTTTCTTTCTTTCTTTCTAACAAATCCATCTACCTTTCTTTCTAACTAATCCACCTTTCTTTCTTTCTTTCTTTCTTTCTAACTAATCCATCTTTCTTTCTTTCTTTCTTTCTAACTAATCCATCTTTCTTTCTTTCTTTCTTTCTAACTAATCCATCTTTCTTTCTTTCTTTCTTTCTTTCTTTCTTTCTTTCTAACTAATACATTTTTCTTTATTTCTTTACAACTAATCCATCTTTCTTTCTAACTAATCCATCTTTCTTTCTTTCTTTCTTTCTTTCTTTCTAACTAATCTATCTTTCTTTCTTTCTAACTAATCCTTCTTTCTTTCTTTCTTTCTTTCTTTCTTTCTTTCTTTCTTTCTTTCTTTCTTTCTAACTAATCCATCTTTCTTTCTTTCTAATTAATCCATCTTTCTTTCTTTCTTTCTTTCTTTCTTTCTTTCTTTCTTTCTTTCTTTCTTTCTTTCTTTCTTTCTTTTTTTCTTTCTTTCTTTCTTTCTTTCTTTCTAACTAATCCATCTTTCTTTCTTTCTATCTAATCCATCTTTCTTTCTAACTAATCTTTCTTTCTTTTTAATATATCTTTCTTTCTTTCTTTCTAACTAATCCATCTTTCTTTCTTTCTAATTAATCCATCTTTCTTTCTTTCTTTCTTTCTTTCTTTCTTTCTTTCTTTCTTTCTTTCTTTCTTTCTTTCTTTCTTTCTTTCTTTCTTTCTAACTAATCTATCTTTCTTTCTTTCTAACTAATCCATCTTTCTTTCTTTCTTTCTTTCTTTCTTTCTTTCTTTCTTTCTTTCTTTCTTTCTTTCTTTCTTTCTTTCTTTCTTTCTTTCTTTCTTTCTAATTAATCCATCTTTCTTTCTTTCTCTCTTTCTTTCTTTCTTTCTTTCTAACTAATCCATCTTTCTTTCTTAATAACTAACTAATTAATCCATCTTTCTTTCTTTCTACATAATCCATCTTTCTTTCTTTCTAACTTATTCATCTTTCTCTCTAACTAATATATCTTTCTTTCTAACTAATCTATCTTTCCAACTAATCCAGCTTTCTTTCTTTCTAACTAATCCATCTTTCTTTCTATCTAACTAATACATCTTTCTTTCTTTCTTTCTTTCTTTCTTTCTTTCTTTCTTTCTTTCTAACTAATCCATCTTTCTTTCTTTCTAATATCTTTCTTTCTTTCTTTCTAACTAATCCAATTTTTCTTTATTTCTTTCTAACTAATCCATCTTTCTTTCTAACTAATCTATCTTTCTTTCTTTCTAACTAATCCTTCTTTCTTTCTTTCTTTCTTTCTTTCTTTCTTTCTTTCTTTCTTTCTTTCTTTCTTTCTTTCTTTCTAACTAATCCATCTTTCTTTCTTTCTTTCTTTCTAACTAATCCATCTTTCTTTCTTTCTTTCTTTCTTTCTTTCTTTCTTTCTTTCTATCTAATCCATATTTCTTTCTAACTAATCTTTATTTCTTTTTAATATATCTTTCTTTCTTTCTAACTAATCCATCTTTCTTTCTTTCTAACAATCCATCTTTCTTTCTTTCTTTCTTTCTTTCTTTCTTTCTTTCTTTCTTTCTTTCTTTCTTTCTAACTAATCCATCTTTCTTTCTTCTTTCTATCTATCTATCTATCTATCTATCTATCTATCTATCTATCTATCTATCTATCTATCTATCTATCTATCTATCTATCTATCTATCTATAAACTGGTTTTATCTATCTATCTATCTATCTATCTATCTATCTATCTATCTATCTATCTATCTATCTATCTATCCTTCTTCCTAACTAATCCATATTTCTTTCTTTCTTTCTTTCTTTCTTTCTTTCTTTCTTTCTTTCTAACGAATCTTTCTTTCTTTCTTTCTTTCTTTCTTTCTTTCTTTCTTTCTTTCTTTCTTTCTTTCTTTCTTTCTTTCTTTCTAACAAATCCATCTACCTTTCTTTCTAACTAATCCACCTTTCTTTCTTTCTTTCTTTCTTTCTTTCTTTCTTTCTTTCTTTCTTTCTTTCTTTCTTTCTTTCTTTCTTTCTTTCTTTCTTTCTAACTAATCCATCTTTCTTTCTTTCTTTCTTTCTTTCTTTCTAACTAATCCATCTTTCTTTCTTTCTTTCTAACTAATCCATCTTTCTTTCTTTCTTTCTTTCTTTCTTTCTAACTAATAAATTTTTCTTTATTTCTTTACAACTAATCCATCTTTCTTTCTAACTAATCTATCTTTCTTTCTTTTTAACTAATCCTTCTTTCTTTCTTTCTTTCTTTCTTTCTTTCTTTCTTTCTTTCTTTCTTTCTTTCTTTCTTTCTAACTAATCCATCTTTCTTTCTTTCTATCTAATCCATCTTTCTTTCTAACTAATCTTTCTTTCTTTTTAATATATCTTTCTTTCTTTCTTTCTAACTAATCCATCTTTCTTTCTTTCTAATTAATCCATCTTTCTTTCTTTCTTTCTTTCTTTCTTTCTTTCTTTCTTTCTTTCTTTCTTTCCTTTTTTCTTTCTTTCTTTCTTTCTTTCTTTCTTTCTTTCTTTCTTTCTTTCTTTCTTTCTTTCTTTCTTTCTTTCTTTTTTTCTTTCTTTCTTTCTTTCTTTCTTTCTTTCTAACTAATCCATCTTTCTTTCTTTCTATCTAATCCATCTTTCTTTCTAACTAATCTTTCTTTCTTTTTAATATATCTTTCTTTCTTTCTTTCTAACTAATCCATCTTTCTTTCTTTCTAATTAATCCATCTTTCTTTCTTTCTTTCTTTCTTTCTTTCTTTCTAACTAATCTATCTTTCTTTCTTTCTAACTAATCCATCTTTCTTTCTTTCTTTCTTTCTTTCTTTCTTTCTTTCTTTCTTTCTTTCTTTCTTTCTTTCTAATTAATCCATCTTTCTTTCTTTCTCTCTTTCTTTCTTTCTTTCTAACTAATCCATCTTTCTTTCTTTCTAACTAACTAATTAATCCATCTTTCTTTCTTTCTACATAATCCATCTTTCTTTCTTTCTAAATTATCCATCTTTTTTCTTTCTAACTAATCTATCTTTCTTTCTAACTTATTCATCTTTCTCTCTAACTAATATATCTTTCTTTCTAACTAATCTATCTTTCCAACTGATCCAGCTTTCTTTCTTTCTAACTAATCCATCTTTCTTTCTTTCTAACTAATCCATCTTTCTTTCTTTCTTTCTTTCTTTCTTTCTTTCTTTCTAACTAATCCATCTTTCTTTCTTTCTTTCTAACTAATCCATCTTTCTTTCTTTCTTTCTTTCTTTCTTTCTATCTAATCCATATTTCTTTCTAACTAATCTTTATTTCTTTTTAATATATCTTTCTTTCTTTCTAACTAATCCATCTTTCTTTCTTTCTAACAATCCATCTTTCTTTCTTTCTTTCTTTCTTTCTTTCTAACTAATCCATCTATCTATCTATCTATCTATCTATCTATCTATCTATCTATCTATCTATCTATCTATCTATCTATCTATCTATAAACTGGTTTTATCTATCTATCTATCTATCTATCTATCTATCTATCTATCTATCTATCTATCTATCTATCTATCTATCTATCTATCTATCTATCATCTATCTATCATCTATCTATCTATCTATCTATCTATCATCTATCTATCTATCCTTCTTCCTAACTAATCCATATTTCTTTCTTTCTTTCTTTCTTTCTAACGAATCTTTCTTTCTTTCTTTCTTTCTTTCTTTCTTTCTTTCTTTCTTTCTTTCTTTCTTTCTAACAAATCCATCTACCTTTCTTTCTAACTAATCCACCTTTCTTTCTTTCTTTCTTTCTTTCTTTCTAACTAATCCATCTTTCTTTCTTTCTTTCTTTCTAACTAATCCATCTTTCTTTCTTTCTTTCTTTCTTTCTAACTAATCCATCTTTCTTTCTTTCTTTCTTTCTTTCTTTCTAACTAATAAATTTTTCTTTATTTCTTTACAACTAATCCATCTTTCTTTCTAACTAATCTATCTTTCTTTCTTTCTAACTAATCCTACTTTCTTTCTTTCTTTCTTTCTTTCTTTCTTTCTTTCTTTCTTTCTTTCTTTCTTTCTTTCTAACTAATCCATCTTTCTTTCTTTCTATCTAATCCATCTTTCTTTCTAACTAATCTTTCTTTCTTTTTAATATATCTTTCTTTCTTTCTAACTAATCCATCTTTCTTTCTTTCTAATTAATCCATCTTTCTTTCTTTCTTTCTTTCTTTCTTTCTTTCTTTCTTTCTTTCTTTCTTTCTAACTAATCCATCTTTCTTTCTAACTAATCTTTCTTTCTTTTTAATATATCTTTCTTTCTTTCTTTCTAACTAATCCATCTTTCTTTCTTTCTAATTAATCCATCTTTCTTTCTTTCTTTCTTTCTTTCTTTCTTTCTTTCTTTCTTTCTTTCTTTCTAACTAATCTATCTTTCTTTCTTTCTAACTAATCCATCTTTCTTTCTTTCTTTCTTTCTTTCTTTCTTTCTTTCTTTCTTTCTAATTAATCCATCTTTCTTTCTTTCTCTCTTTCTTTCTTTCTTTCTTTCTTTCTTTCTAACTAATCCATCTTTCTTTCTTTCTAACTAACTAATTAATCCATCTTTCTTTCTTTCTACATAATCCATCTTTCTTTCTTTCTAAATTATCCATCTTTTTTCTTTCTAACTAATCTATCTTTCTTTCTAACTTATTCATCTTTCTCTCTAACTAATATATCTTTCTTTCTAACTAATCTATCTTTCCAACTAATCCAGCTTTCTTTCTTTCTAACTAATCCATCTTTCTTTCTTTCTTTCTTTCTTTCTTTCTTTCTTTCTTTCTTTCTTTCTTTCTTTCTTTCTTTCTAACTAATCCAATTTTTCTTTATTTCTTTCTAACTAATCCATCTTTCTTTCTAACTAATCTATCTTTCTTTCTTTCTAACTAATCCTTCTTTCTTTCTTTTTTTCTTTCTTTCTTTCTTTCTTTCTTTCTTTCTTTCTTTCTTTCTTTCTTTCTTTCTTTCTTTCTTTCTTTCTTTCTTTCTAACTAATCCATCTTTCTTTCTTTCTTTCTAACTAATCCATCTTTCTTTCTTTCTTTCTATCTAATCCATATTTCTTTCTAACTAATCTTTATTTCTTTTTAATATATCTTTCTTTCTTTCTAACTAATCCATCTTTCTTTCTTTCTAACAATCCATCTTTCTTTCTTTCTTTCTTTCTTTCTTTCTTTCTTTCTTTCTTTCTTTCTTTCTTTCTTTCTTTCTTTCTTTCTTTCTTTCTTTCTAACTAATCCATCTTTCTTTCTTTCTAACTAATCCATCTCTCTTTCTTTCTTTCTTTCTTTCTTTCTTTCTTTCTTTCTTTCTTTCTTTCTTTCTTTCTTTCTTACTTTCTTTCAACTAATCCATCTTTCTTTCTTTCAACTAATCCATCTTTCTTTCTTTCTTTCTTTCTTTCTTTCTTTCTTTCTTTCTTTCTTTCTTTCTTTCTTTCTTTCTTTCTTTCTTTCTTTCTTTCTTTCAATTAATCAATCTTTCTTTCTTAATCCATCTTTCTTTCTTTCATCATTTCTTTCTTTCCATCTTTCTTTTTAACTAATATTTCTTTCTTTCTAACCGATCTATCTTTCTTTCTTTCTAACTAATCCATCTTTCTTTCTAACTAATCTTTCTTTCTTTCTTTGTTTTTCTCTCTCTCTTTCTTTCTTTCTTTCTTTCTTTCAACTAATCCATCTTTCTTTCTTTCAACTAATCCATCCATCTTTCTTTCTTTCTTTCTTTCTTTCTTTCTTTCAATTAATCCATCTTTCTTTCTTAATCCACTTAATCCTTTCTTTTTAACTAATATTTCTTTCTTTCTAACCGATCTATCTTTCTTTCTTTCTAACTAATCTTTCTTTCTTTCTAATATATCTTTCTTTCTTTTTCTCTCTTTCTTTCTTTCTTTCTTTCTTTCTTTCTTTCTAACTAATCCATCTTTCTTTCTTTCTAACTAGTCCATCTTTCTTTCTTTCTAACTAATCAGTCTTTCTTTCTAACTAAGTCATCTTTCTTTCTTTCTTTATAATTCTTCTTTCTTTCTTTCTTTCTTTCTTTCTTTCTTTCTAACTAATCCATCTTTCTTTCTTTCTAAATTATCCATCTTTTTTTCTGTCTAACTAATGTATCTTTCTTTCTATCTAATCCATCTTTCTTTCTAACTCATTCATCTTTCTTTATTTCAACTAATCAATCAATCTAACTTTAAACTACTTTAAACTTCTAACTTCTTTAAACTTCTTCAAACTTTCTGGTCAGGCTTTCTCAAGCCAACTTAAAGTTTGTCTCAACAAACTTTTTTTTCTAGTTCTGTACTGATTTAGCATATATATATATATATATATATATATATATATATATATATATATATATATATATATATATATATATATATATATATATATATAGTTAATGTAAAAATCCATTGTTATTAATTATATATATATATATATATATATATATATATATATATATATATATATATATATATATATATATATATATATATATATATATAGTTAATGTAAAAATCCATTGTTATTAATTATTTATATATTGTACAAATACTTAGGTTAGGAATTTCCCTTTTGGGTGATTTTAAATATTTATAATTCGGTCATAACACGTTACGATTAATTATGAATAAATATATATAAATACATAATTCCCTTTCTGAGCTTATTTAATTTATTAACACATGAAGCCGAGTCGTTAAAATGTTATGCATATGATAGACAAAGGACACAAGAATACAAATATAAAGTTTCTTATTCTTTAAATGTTTATAAAACACTTATTCATAAAAGACAAGTTTATTTATACGGCACATTCATGCACAATGGTAATTCAAAGTGCTTTGCAATTCAAAAATAACCATAAAAACAGATGATTAAGTAATAAAATGAACAACAATTTGAAAAATGTATTTAAAATGTTTATAAAAAATAATAAAGAAAAAAATTATAAAATAAAGGGTAATAAAAACTGACCTGAAAACAGAAAGAGCTGAATCAGTCTTCCTTCCATCGCTGTGTAGATCACGATGAGCTCCTCTCATCCGCTGCTAAAAATGGAAGATTCTGAAGATGTTCTGAAATATAGCCGTGACTAAGGGCTCAAAACACACCCAATTTCACTTGTGTATTTAAATCAGCTTCATCAAAAAGCAGCACAATTACAAATTCATGAAATAAAATATTTGCTAAGCTAATTACACAAATCAGGCAAAATCAGAGCAAGAAGACAGTGGTTTGCATGGGAAATCATCAACACGTGTTTGGGAGAGGCTTTGGCCCTGGCAGCATCACACCATCATAGAATGAGGAGTTACATCATGAGGTTTTTACTCCGCAGTGCATTTCAGGAAGGCTCCGCCATATCAGCAAGATCACCATCTGATGTCCTGCACAAAGACTGCACAATCCCCAATGCATGTTCTTCCAATGACAGGAACTTCTCAGCTAGAAATTTTACATTCCCAAAACACTCCGAGATGCAGGATGATCGCAGAACGTTTAGGGAACCATATTTTATATGGAAATGTGATGTGTACATTGATTCACACACAGAAATGTGATTGAAGGACCTAAATAGGACCAAAAAATAACATTTTAGGTTGGTCCAGCAAACATTATGGGAATGTAGTGTAGAGACTGAGCACTGAACAAGATATGTTGAATCACAGTCCCGAATGAAACGAATATCCCTATAAACCCGTCTCCGGCGTGGTGACTCCGAATTTTTGAATATTCCTGTTTAATAATTGCCTCACCGACACGGCATTCTCAATAAATCTGTCTCCGGCGTGATGACTCCGATCTTTCGAATATTCATATCTAATAATATTAATTTCTAATAATTGCCTCATCGACAGGACATCCTCAATAAACCTGTCTCAGGCGTGATGACTTTGATGAGTGAAATAGTGATCTATACATATACTCTGAAAATGAAAGTGAAGCCAGCATAGATGATGACCCTGACTTAAACTTACCACCACCCCCACCACCTGCAGTAGAAAGAGAGACACTTCCTGAGTCTGTTATCAACCTCATAGAACAACTTACTGATAAAGTCAGTGCGCTGGAAGGACGGGTTGCTGAATGTGTCAAGACGATGAGTGGATGTTGATCACAAGAAGAGTTCCAGAACAAGGGTAAAGGGATGGAAGATCGGTTGGTGTATCGTATGGAGCGTGAATGTGAGAGATTCAAGAAAGTGGTGGAAAGGTCTGTGCAGGAACTCGGAACCTGCTGGTTCTGGAGGAGTCCACCGCTGACATCATCCTGGGGCGCCCATGGTTAGAGCAGCACGACCCAGTCATCTCCTGGAAAACGGGAGAAGTCCTGAAGTGGGGCGACAACTGCTTCCCGGACTGCTTCCCATCTCCACCGATTCGTCCCTCTTTGCGTTCCCAAGATCTCCCTGTCTGTGCCATGTCCATCGAGAGTCCGGTAGAGAGACGATCGGTGGATGTTCATCGGCAAGGGATTGTGCCATCGATCTGCTGCCAGGTGAACCAGTGCCCAAAGGAAAAATCTATCCCCTCTCACTTCCGGAGGAGAAGGCCATGGAGGATTGCATCAAGGAGGCGCTGGAGCAAGGCTACATCCGTCCATCCACCTCCCCTGCTGCTTCGAGTTTCTTCTTCGTGGCATGGAGGCTCGCGGCCCTGTATCGACTACCACGCACTCAATAACATCACAGTGAAGTTCCGATATCCCCTTCCTCTCGTCCCAGCTGCCCTGGAACATCTCCGTGGTGCCACTGTGTTCACGAAGTTGGACCTCTGCAGCGCGTATAACCTCATCCGGATACGTGAGGGGGACGAGTGGAAGACCGCCTTTGTCACGCCCACAGGACACTACGAGTACCTCGTGATGCCATATGGACTCGCCAACGCCCCCTCTGTATTCCAGGACTTCATACATGAGGAGTGTCTCCACAGGTTCGTGCTGGTCTACATTGATGACATCTTGATCTACTCCCGGAGCCTGGCCGACCATCGCCGTCACGTTGCGGAGGTCCTTCAACGCCTGAGGAAATACCAGCTCTACCTTAAGGCCGAGAAATGCTCTTTCCATCAGCCCTCAGTGCAGTTTCTCGGCTACATCATTGATCACATTGGCATCCGGATGGATGAGAGGAAGGTGGAAGCCATCCTGTCCTGACCAACCCCATCATCCGTGAAAGAACTCCAACGATTCCTAGGGTTTGCCAATTTCTACCGACGCTTCATCCAGAACTACAGCTCCATCGCCAGCCCCCTCACCAGCCTTCTCCGAAACAAGCCCAAGTCTCTGTCCTAGACCCCATCCGCCACCCAAGCCTTCCAGACCCTGAAGAACGCCTTCACGACCGCTCCCCTCTTGGTCCACCCCGATCCTGACCTCCCTTTCATCGTCGAAGTGGATGCCTCCACCACCGGGGTGGGTGGGGTCCTATCTCAGCAGCAGGGGAACCCCAGTCGTCTCCATCCATGTGCCTTCTTCTCCCGCAAGCTCAGCCCGGCGGAGGTCAACTACGATATTGGTAACTGTGAACCCCTCGCCATCAAGCTGGAGGAGTGGAGGCACTGGTTAGAGGGCGCCAAGCATCCATTTCTGGTTCTTACCGACCACAAAAACCTGGGGTATCTCCGCGAGGCAGGACGACTCAACCCCCGACAAGCCAGATGGGCACTCTTCTTCACGAGATTCGACTTCCACATCTCTTACCAACCTGGGGCCAAGAACATCAAGGCGGATGCCCTTTCCCGCATCCCCGGCCCAGAGGAACGGTCCGAGGAAGAAGAGGAACTCATTCTCCCCACTAAGCTCTTCCTTAGCCCCATCACTTGGTCGAAGGAGACCTTGCCCTCTACCAATGCCTCCACCAACGTGCCGCCGGGCTGCCCTCCAGGCTTGCAGTACCTCAAACGAGCACAACGCATCCCTCTCATTCACTCCTCGCACACATCACTGGGCACTGGTCACCCTGGGGACAATGAAACCCTCTCGCTGCTACGCCAGCGCTTCTGGTGGCCACGCGTCAGCTGATGTCAGAAGGTATGTGCAGGTATGCCGGGAATGTGCCATGTCTAAGAGCCCACGACACCTGCCAGCTGGTAAACTCCTTCCTCTGCCCGTTCCCAACCGTCAATGGTCACACCTAGGGGTAGACTTCATTATGGATCTCCCAGTATCAGACAACTGTACCTGTGTCCTCGTAGTGGTTGACCGCTTCTCGAAGTCCTGCCGACTGCTCCCACTACGAGGACTACCCACAGCCCTGGAAACCGCTGAGGCCATATTTAACAATATCTTCCGTTATTATGGCATCCCCGAAGACATTGTATCAGACAGAGGTCCCCAATTCATCTCCAAGGTATGGAAAGCCTTCTTCTCGCTCCTAGGTGTGACCGTAAGCCTCATGTCAGGATACCATCCCCAGACGAACGGGCAGACGGAAAGAAAGATCCAGGAGATTGGCCGTTTCCTCCGTACCTTCTGTCACGGCCACCAGGACTCCTGGAACCAGTTCCTTGGATGGGTCGAGTACGCACAGAACTCCCTCCGACAACCTACCACCGACCTGACCCCTTTCCAGTGCGTACTCGGCTATCAACCTCCCCTCTTCCTCCGACGTCCCTGCGGTGGATTACTGGTTCCGGGAGAGTGAGAGGGTCTGGAACTCAGCCCACCTATCAGCTTCAACGGGCCCTCTGCAGACGCAGGATGACAGCCGACCTTCGCCGCTCAGGAGCACCTACGTTCCAGGTTGGGCAGAAGGTCTGGCTGTCCACCCGGGACATCAGACTGCGTCTGCAGTGCATGAAGTTGAGTCCCAGATTCATTGGCCCCTTCACCATCCTGCAGCAGATCAATCCGGTGACGTATAAACTCCAGTTACCTCCTCAGTACCAGATTCACCCCACTTTCCACGTGTCTCTCCTGAAACCTCACTTCCCTTCTGTTTCTGTTTCCCCAGAGCCTGGCGTTACCCCGGAGCCCCCTCCTCCTCTCCTCGTTGACGACAGTGCAGCATACCAGGTCCAGGACATCTTGGACTCCCGGCGTCGTGGTGGTCAACTCCAATATCTAGTGGACTGGGAGGAGTACGGCCCGGAGGAACGATCTTGGGTACCCAGGCATGACATCTTTGACCCAAACCTACTGGAGACATTCCACGCTACCCGCCCTGACCGACCGGCACCTCGGGGTAGAGGTCGACCACCACGGCATCGGGGTCCTCGGCCCTCAGGAGGTGCCCTTGGAAGGGGGGGGGGGGGGGGGGGGGGGGGGTTGGGGGCAGATGTTACAAGCACGCCAGGCTCCACCCTCTCACAACCACAACGATCCCAATCACCGGAGTACTGAGCACACACACCTGCACGTCATCATCACAGTAATCACCACCTGCACTTAAGCCCCACGCTCACACTCAGTCACTGTCCGGTATCGTTTGCACATGCTACTACTCATGCTTGCTTCCTCGGACTCACCTGACTTCTTACCTGATCTCCTTCGTCTCCTGAGTGTCTCCTCGTCTTGTCCTGTCTCCTGGTCCTCATCTCCTTCGATCCATTGTCCCGCTGTTCTGCAATCAAGAAACGTATCGTATCACCTTCATATCCAGCATTCACCTGAACTGCCATATCTGACTCTCACCTCATCTGCTCACATCCTGGTTCTGCAAATAAACTCTGCTTTCACCTGCCTCTGTTATCTGTGTCACCTCTGTTTGTAACATTTAGTTGGTATTGGATCTAATAAACATGTTGTTGGTTTAGAAGCAATGATTAGTTTATTTCACTCTTCCTGTCCTATAGTTGTAAAGCACTGCAGTTGTTCTTCTGGGGTTATAATTGAGGCTGAATCATAAAACCTTGTCAACGGTTGTACATTTTTAATTGTTTTTCTGATGTTTTTTTTTTTTTTTTTTTTTTTTTTTTAGTTAAGAAATTCATAAAGTTGTCACAGGTCGGAGCGGACCGCGTGAGTCCCGCTCCTCCCTTAGTTTCCACCACGGGGAGGTTCCCAGGGATACCCCAGACGACCGGACACAACGAGGACACTGGAGTGAGGTTTAAAATTAAAAATCTTTATTAATTTACTTAAAATGGGGGAAGGGGAAGTGAAGGGGCTAAAATCCAAGAGGACAGGAGGGTGAGGACACCGCCTCAGAGCTCGCCGGCTCTTGTCGCAGGAGAACCTCATAAGTCGTCTCGTCCCTTTACTCAATGTCTGGCTTCAATGTCCTGCTATTTGCTCACTCGACTCTTTCTTTCTCTTTCCCAGATCGGACCTTTCGGGGGATTTACGCCACGGCTTGCTCCTTCTCCTGGACACAGGGATATAACGTATAAGTGCTGGGAACGGGGGCGACAGGGGTACCTCTCTCTCTCGGGCGTGCTCTGACGGCTTCCTTTCAGAATGGATCAAGGGGCTGGCGTCATAGAAGTAGGTACCTCCAGGGCATCTGCTGGATCTGGGTTAATACTGGGACTTTTGTTTGGCATACAGGTAAGTATAACTTCGCTCAATGGATATCACTCACAGACTTCGTAGACACGGTTCATCAGTTTCTCTCTCCTTGTTCCAGGCTCCGTGATAGCGGTGGCTCAAGGGGGGCTTGACCACGGCGGTGGTGCTGGATTGGGCACTTCTCCAGGTGGCTTCACACAGGTAAGTGCAGGTAAGTATGACTTTGCTCCGAGCGTGTGTGAGCGTTCCCCTCTCCTCCACTCGGGCACAGCACACGCACACACAATTTCCTCCGACACAGGCACGTATCAATAGCTATTCGAGAGGGTTCTTACTTGGCTCCGGTCGTGCTACCACCGTAGAGACAGAGAGTAGGGTGAGGTTCACAGCGTGAATGTTAGGGCTAGTTACTCCGCCAGCTTCGGGATCGTACCTTCCCCAGAGAGTGGGTCAGCCTGGAAAGTGGTCTTTGGGACGACACGCACACAACACAGCACAACACAGCAGATTCCAAGTGTACACTCTCAAAGTCAAGATACTGACTCACCCACGGCACTCCACACACTAACCAGGTGTACTTAAGGTCCAGAGACCACTTTTCCCATGTCGTTTATCTCGGGGGGGGGGGGGATCGCTGAAGCGAAGAACCAATGAGAGGGACGTCGCTGCTACACCACCCCGGCGGCTTTCACTGTCCGCCGTCTCTGGCTCTCCCACTCTCACTCTCCGCGGTGGGGCCACTCGTGTTCCTAGTTTCAACGTCACAAGGCTCACAGATGATACACTTCCGATGAATTTGTTACTGTATACGTTTCTCAGGGTACTCACACATTGATCAACCCGTGTGCTCGTCTTATTCTCTCCTCCAGTGTCTGGCTCGCGTCCTGGCCGCTGTGCTCTCTCTCCCGAAGGGATTTGTTCATCAGCACTTCCGGCAACTGTCCTGCATGTAACTTCTCAGAATCGGACACACATTTGACACTTGAATCACAATGCAAAACTCTGTATTATACTCAGCCCCGTCTCTTTTCTTCTCTTTGTAGTTCTCCGGATCTTTGATCGCTCAGTCCACAATATCCACCTCGTGTTATGGTAAAATGGTAAATGGACTGCATTTATATAGCGCTTTTAACAGACCTACGGCCATCCAAAGCGCATTACATTTTGCCTCACATTCACCCATTCACACCCTCATTCACACACCGACGGCGGTGTCAGCCATGCAAGGCGCCATCCAGCTCGTCGGGAGCAGCTGGGGTTAGGTGTCTTGCTCATGGACACCTCGACACTTGGTCAGGTGGAACCGGGGATCGAACCACCAACCTTCCGGTTTGTAGACAACCTACATGAACCACTGAGCCACTGCCGCCCCTTATCCTTAAACACTTATCCTTTGTGTTTGCCCAGATGCCCAGATCCTCTCGCCGCAACGGCTGGAAGTGGCTACCACCACGCTCAGCTTGAGCCCGACCCGGAACTAACAGCTGCGGCTGTGTATGACCGCTGCAACGACTGACCCCCAACTGAATTCTGGAAGCCCTCTTTATACTCCTCCGACTTCCCCTTCATCCAATCCGGAGATCGCGCTGTTCATTGGAGCACCTGCCGCCGATTATCTCTGATTTTGGCGCTGGAACGGGAACCCGGAAGTAGTGGTGTTTGATCCGGGCGGAACCAATCTCTGGCACTATGGTCCCGCCCCAGAAAAAGTCACACCGTGACAAAGTCATTACTACTAAACTGTACTGGAATATTTTGTTCAGCTGATGTGCGTTTATTTGTTAACCTGGCCACTGTACTAAATAAAAACCTGGGGTTGTTTTGGTTATTTTCTATCAGTTTATGGTAATGCTCAGCCCTGGCTGCTTTTAGAGCCTTTTTATAACGGGAAGTGCTGTCTTTCCACCTGATTCTAAAAACCTCTAAACGTGTTTGTTTCCATTTGCGCTCGAGATTACGAGTTTCTCTCTTGATAGCGTGAGTAATATTGTTGTACCACGGTGCAGTACTTTTCTCTCTCACCTTTTTTTATCTGATCGGTGCAACCGTTTCTAATGTACTAGAGAAAATGGTGCTCATACTGCTAGTCATTTCCTCTAGTTCATTTGTGTGTTTGGGTACACTGAGCAGCTGAGATAAATCTGGTAGGTTATTTGTGAATTTATCAATAGTGTTTGGGAGAATTGTTCTTCCTGGTCTATAACGCGGAGCAGTATGTAAAATATCAGTAGTACGCAGTGTGCATGTTACAAGGTAGTGATCGGTGACATCAACACTTTGCGGTATGATGTCTATATCAGTAGGATTGATTCCATGTGATATAATTAAATCTAGTGTATGATTAAAATGATGAGTGGGCCAAGTCACGTTTTGCTTGACCCCAAAGGAGTTTAATAAATCTGTAAACGAAACCCCTAGGCCATCGTTTGTATTATCTACGTGAATGTTCAAATCACAGACAATCAGTGCTTTATCGACAGTAACCATTAGGTCTGATAGAAAATCTGCAAACTCTTTTAAGAAATCAACATAAGGCCCTGGCGGTCTATATATGGTAGACAAAGCAAAAGATAATAGCGATTTTTTTCTTATATCTGAGAGTGTAACATTTAGCACAAGCACTTCAAATGAATTAAACCTGTGTCCTGTTTTCTGAGTAACATTAAGAATATCTCTATAGATAGTTGCAACACCGCCGCCACGACCAGTCAGATGGGGCTCGTGCGTATAACAGTAGCCTGGTGGAGTAGACTCATTTAGACCGAAATAATCATTAGGTTTAAGCCAGGTTTCAGTCAGACATAGCTTTGATTTACTATTATCTCTGATCATTTCATTTACAATAACTGCTTTAGGTGTGAGCGATCGAATGTTAAGGAGACCTAGTTTTAGAGAATGTTTTTGTTCATTTCTTTTAAAATTATCTGGTTTAATAATGATCAGATTTTCTCTAGATCCTATAGAGGATTTTGACCTAAATATTCGTGAAACAGACACAGTTTCTATACAATGCACTACAGAACAAGAACAGTCAAGTGTAGTTTGACTTACTAGTCATACGGTGCGTAGCATCTTGGAGATGTTGTCCGACAGAAGAGCCGCTCCGATCCTGCTGGGGTGCAGGCCATTAGCACGGAAAAGCCTAGGCCGCTCCCAGAAAAGATTCCAATTATTTACAGAGAGCAGCTTCTGTTCATTACAGCATGACAATAACCATTCATTTAGAGCAAATAGTCTACTGAACCTTTCATGCCCTCGTCTGTATGTAGGAAACGGTCCGGACACGATGATCCACGATTCACGATGAGAATCCATGATACTGAAACTGGATTATGCCACATATGTAATTTTGAACTTTCGGGTTTGCTGTGATATTGATATCAACACTGAAGTTTGCACTGGGGAAACTTTGGGATGCATTTATGGACAAGGGCTTTCATGGCCATTGATTCCTAGGGTGTGGTGAATGAACTTTCAATGTTATTGTCCTTGTTATCATCATTATCTTCATCGTCATCATCACCCAAAAACAGATAAGACTTTCATTGCTATGCTGTTGATTCTTGAGGGGCAAAATGTGTAAGATATTTGTGTGTGCCTATGAAAGAGATTGAAAGTAAAAAAAAGATGCAAACTAGTGAGAAGTATTTGTGTATCGTTTTCCATACATCAACAACCTGTACATCACAGGTCAGTATTAAATACGTCCAGAGTACCGTAAACAGAATATAGTTAGTGATTCCCACCCTATAAAAACAGATTTATAACTAATTCTTTTGTAAAATCAAGGAAATCGTTATACAATGGTGCCCGAATAGGGACCTGAATATTTGTTGGGAAAGTAGAATAGTTCACTCAAGATGGAAAGTCATATAACTCTGGATAGGGATGAGTGCGTGCCAGAGGTGGATTTCTCCACTGGTTCATTTACCAATCCCAGAGAACCCCTCAAAGATTTAATAACTACCTTTAGTGATCTATACATATACTCTGAAAATGAAAGTGAAGCCAGCATAGATGATGACCCTGACTTAAACTTACCACCACCCCCACCACCTGCAGTAGAAAGAGAGACACTTCCTGAGTCTGTTACCAACCTCATAGAACAACTTACTGATAAAGTCAGTGCGCTGGAAGGACGGGTTGCTGAATGTGTCAAGACGATGAGTGGATGTGTATCACAAGAAGAGTTCCAGAACAAGTGTAAAGGGATGGAAGATCGGTTGGTGTATCGTATGGAGCGTGAATGTGAGAGATTCAAGAAAGTGGTGGAAAGGTCTGTGCAGGAACCCGCTCAATCAATGGTAGACTGTCTAAAGAGAAGGGATGTGCAGCTTGAAGCCAAGTTCAAATCATTGACTCCAATGTCCACACCTGTAACATCCAAAACTTGTTGTGGTGTTCATGATTCTGGCCAAGTGAGCATCATACCTATGAAGTTCAGCAGAGTCTTCTCTTGACTGGTCAACAAGTTATGTTAATGCCCTACAATCCTCCAGTTAAGTTAGACTTTCCTTGCTTTAGTAATAAGCAAGATGAAGACCCTATTCTGTTTATTGAACGCTGTGAGGAGTACTTTGCAGTTCGGCCTTTGAGTGATCAGAAAGTCCTGGCGCTGCTTAACACAGTGCTCAAAGAAACCGCTAAAGACTGGTGGCAAGCAGAAAGAAGGAAAGTGAATAGAAGGAGGCAGTTCAAAGATGTTTTTTTAAGATAATTTCTGAGTAAAGATTATGAGGATGCGGCATCAAGACGATAGTGGAGAGAAAACAAGGGGACAAGGAAAGCATAAGAGACTTCACTTTTTATTATTAAGATTTGTGTTTGAGATGGAGAAAGAATATGCCGGAGAAGCACATTGTACTGGCTATACTGTGTAACTGCAATCCTCGCCTGGCAAGTCTGTTAACCCTCTAGGCGCCACGGTCGAGTTTACTCGACAAGATGCGGCACTGAATAAAACGGCCGATTTTGTCAAATAAGGTGTCAAATTTCATTCGACCTCCCCTCCACTAGATGGCAGACATGTCATACTTCATTCCCGACTCAAAAAAACGTCATGCTTCTATGCAAAATCTTCGAGCAAGAGCGCATTGAATCGGTGCGAACAAAAGCGGAGCTAGTGTGTGAGTGAGCCATTTTATCAGAGCAATATTGTCAATGTCAGCGAGTATTTGCATTAGATTATTATAATAATTATTTTCTAATGGCATCAATAAAGCTTACCCGCAATGAAGTGTTGGGTCTACTATTCGCGGACCCTGATTCTGAAGGGGAATATTTGCCTTCAGAAGATGGCGTGATTCTGAAAGTGAAAGTATAGCCCTACACCAAGCACAAACGGTGAATCCTTTGCCCAATGTAGATGGTCCTTTGCCCAATGTCAGTGGGAACAATGTTTCCCGGGGTCAGAGTGTTCATCGCAAAGTTAGCAGGCGTGTTAGTGTTGTGCACACTCTGTGGCAGATCTGGCCGCGCTGCTCGTAGCAGGAGCAGACGCGGTGTGACACGGGACAGAGGGGCTATTATGCATAGTCTACCTGTGTTTGTGTGTCATATGAATAATATGGAATCAGAGTGCCTACTGTATGTAGTAAATGGAAAATCTCTACAACAAAAGGCCAACCGCGACATGCATTCAGTTTGTTTCTACCATTTATTAGTAATGATTTACACAGTTTGTTTACTATTTACTATTTACCTGAGCATTCAGTATTGTGCAATATAGCATACAGAAGGTGAGGGACATTTTGGGGGGAAAGAAGTGCAGCATTTTATCATTTAAACATGTGACTTTTCATGAAAATTCTATAATCCAAGATGACCACCACCATATGATGTCATAATATGTAAATTAGATGGGATAATGTAATCCCTACATAAACTTTGGGTCATCCTCAATATTTCTCTAATTAACATAAAGTCTCTATCTTTTATCACTTTTAAGATATAGCCTTTTGAAATAAAAATGTCAAAATCGAACGTTTTAGGAAAAAACCTCTGACGCCTAAAGGGTTAAGAGGCACTGTGGCAAATGTTGGTGAACTGGTCAGAATTGGGACTCAAATTTAATGTGATTTTGATGAAGCCAAGAAGTAATGGAATCAGGTTCATTCCGAAGAGCAAAGAAGAGAACATACACCAGCAAATACTAGAGTGGTACAGTCCATTGAAATGCAGTGTCCCACTGTAACAAAGACGGTCAACATACCTATAATCCTCCGTGATCCTTTTTTTTCCGGCCATGTTGGACACTGTTAATTTGTTGTCCTTAAAGTAAGTAATTAAGTAAGCTTTATTTCTATAGCACTTTTCACAGACATAAAGGTCACAAAGTGCTTCACAAAATTAAAATATACACTTAAAAGATATACAAAAACACATAACATACAAATATACATATATAGACGAAAACATACAAAACCATAATTGCTAATTAAATGCTTGTCTAAAAAGATGCGTCTTAAGGTGTTTTTTAAAAGCTTCCACAGAGTCCAAAGCTCTCAAGGCTAATGGAAGAGAGTTCCAAAGCCTTGGAGCCACTACACAGAAGGCTCGGTCACCTCTTGTATTAAAACGTGTTCTAGGAACAGTTAAAAGGTCTTGGCCTGAAGACCTCAAAGAGCGACCAGAAATGTATACATGCAGTATATCCTGGATATAAGAGGGAGCTTGATCATGCAAGGCTCAGTAAGTAATGGTTAAAATTTTAAACTGTACTCTAAAACTAATTGGAAGCCAATGTAGAGCCTTAAGTAAAGGTGTAATATGTGTTCTCCTGTTGGTCTTATTCAAAAGTCTTGCAGCTGCATTCTGTACCACTTGCAATTTGTCCATTGAGGATTTGTTTAAACAAGTGTACAATACATTGCAAAAGTCAAGACGAGAAGAAATAAAAGCGTGAATAAGCATCTCCATCTCTTTTTTTTTAAACCACTGATCTAATCTTAGCGATGTTCCTGAGATGGAAAAAACAGGAACGAACCACAGATTTAACATGACTGCTAAAACACATCGATTTATCAAAAATGAAACCCAAATTTCGCACAACATTACAGTCCGAGGATGATATAGCCCCAATTGCCTGCCTAATCCTAGGAATAATGTTGTCTGGTGCAAAAATCAGCACCTCAGTTTTGTCTGGATTTAGTTGCAGAAAGTTGTCTGCAATCCAATTTTTAATGGAGGCTAAGCAATTGTGCAACAAGGACAGTTTGTCCAACCTATCAGGGCTAAAGATAAATATAGTTGAATATCATCTGCATAACAATGGTATGATATTTCTCCAAAGCTACCAATAATATGCCCAAGAGGAAGCATATACAGGCTGAACAACAGCGGGCCAAGCACCGAACCTTGGGGCACACCACAGGACAAAGGAGCAGAGTCTGACATATATGTTCCTACGGACACAGAGAAACTCCTGTCTGAAAGATAGGAGGAAAACCAATCCAGAGCTGATCCAGTAATGCCAACGGTTGTTTTCAGTCTATCAATCAAAGTGCAGTGATCCACAGTATCAAACGCTGCACTAAGATCTAATAGAACCAGCACAGAGCATTTACCCCCATCAGCAGCCATCAAAATATCATTTGAAACCTTAAGAAGGGCAGTCTCAGTTGAATGATTTTTTCGAAAACCAGATTGAAACTTATCAAAGATATTATGAGAATCCAAAACATTATTTAGCTGGTTCGCAACAACCTTTTCTAAAATTTTAGAAAAAGAAGGCAATTTAGAAATAGGCCTGTCGTTTTTAAATCAAGCTGCATCTAGATTGTTCTTTTTCAAGATAGGCTGAACAACAGCATGCTTAAAGCAGCTAGGAACCTGGCCTAGCTGAAGAGATTTAAAGAGGTTTAAAATTGAAACCAAACATGGGCCAAGATGATTTATGGATTTTAAAAATAAAGTAGTAGGTAAAATATCAACCGGGCTTTGAGATGGTCTCATCGTGCCCACTAATTTAATGATGTCATTCAGGGTAATAGGGCAGAAAGAATCCAATATTGAAGGTCTGTGATCTTTAACAATATGATGGTTACCTGATGGAACCAAGCCTGCCCTGACAGCTCTAACCTTGTCTACAAAATGAAACAAAAAGTGATTGCAATCAACATTTGAAAACACAGGGACAATACATGCAGCAGGAGAACGTCTCGGGTTATGACTATAACCCTTGTTCCCCGAGAAGGGAACGAGACACTGCGTCATCGAGTGACGACACTCTGGGAACGCCCACAGCGTTACGCATCTGAAGTATGAATGAAATCAAGCCAATCTGATTGGTGGTGCGTCGTGACGTAGTAGATGACGGCATACCCGGAAGATACAAAAAGGAAGCTGATGCAAACACACACTAGCTCTTTTGCGATGAAGCAAGCGCTCTAGCCGTGATAGGTGTGGCGACGAGACGCAGTGTCTCGTTCCCTTCTCGGGGAACAAGGGTTATAGTCATAACCCGAGACGTTCCCCTTCGAGGGAAATCGCACAAAAAGTGACGACACTCTGGGAACGTTAATACCCACTAGGCCACACCGAAATCACCCCACGTCCCCGTGTGAAGCTGGAAACCCAGGCACACTTAGGACGCAAGAACTCGAGCAACAGGCGTCACCGGGAGGTGCAGACTGTAAAAACGTATGAAGGTGTGCGGGGTGGCCCACCCGGCCGCCTCGCATACCTCTTGAAGCGAGACGCCAGAAAGGAGGGCCACTGAGGAAGCCATGCTCCTGGTAGAATGGGCCCTCACGGCCATGGGTGAAGGCAAATTGCGCACCCTATAAGCCGCGGCTATAGCCTGGACGATCCAGTTACTGATCGTCTGAGTTGACGCAGGCAGCCCCTTCTTGGGTGAGCCAAAGCACACCAACAACTGGTCTGACCTTCTCCAATGGGAAGACTTCTCTAGATAAATCCTCAGAGCTCTGACCGGGCAGAGCAGATGAAGTCTCCCCTCTTCCGCCGTCAGGTGGGGAGGGGGATGGAAAGCCTGAAGAACCAGAGACCGGGCTCCCTGAGATGGAACCTTGGGAATGTAACCCGGTCTAGGGTGAAGGATGGCCCTTACTCCGCCGGGGGCAAACTCCAGGCAGGTTGGCGTGACCGCCAAGGCCTGGAGATCTCCCACTCTCCTCAGAGAGGTAATGGGGAGGAGAAAGGCCACCTTCAGGGTCAGGTTCTTAGGCTCAGCCAGCTCCAGTGGCTCGAAGGGGGCCTCAGCCAGCCCTTCCAGAACCACCGCCAGGTCCCAGGTTGGGACTCTGGAGCGAGCTACCGGCCTCATCCTCCGAGCCCCACGGAGGAACTGTACAACCAGGTGGTGCTTCCCCAAAGGTCCATCACCTAGAGGTGCGTGGAAAGCCCCAAGGGCAGCCACGTACACCTTCAGGGTGGACGGGGTAAGACCAGCGGAGAAGCGATCTTGGAGGAACTCCAGCACTGAAGCCACTGGACAGTTAACTGGATCCACCTCACGCTCTCTACACCAAGTGGAAAATACATTCCACTTGAGGCTGTACAGTCTCCTGGTAGAAGGAGCCCTGGAGCTGAGTAAGGTCTCGACCACCTCTGCTGACAGGCCCGCCTCTAGGTACCGAGCCCCCTCAGGGGCCAGACCCAGAGACTCCACAACTCTGGCCGGGGGTGAAATATTGTGCCCCCTGCCTGAGAGAGCAGATCCCTCCTCAGAGGAACCTGCCACGGAGAGCCGTCTAGCAGAGCTATGATGTCCGAGAACCATACTCGAGTGGGCCACTGGGGTGCTACTAAGAGCAGGCTGATGCCCTCCCGGCGGACCCGCTCCAGAACTCCCGGGAGCAGAGCGATCTGGGGAAATGCGTACAGACGCAGCCTCGGCCACGTCTGCATCATGGCGTCCAGTCCCAACGGAGCTGGATGCCTGAGAGAGAACCACAGTGGACAGTGGGACGTCTCTCGAGACGCGAACAAGTCCACTTCCACTGGGCCGAATCTCTCGCACATGGCCTCCACCACCTCTGGGTGGAGTCGCCACTCCCCGGGCCTCAGCCCCTGCCTCGACCGGATGTCTGCTCCCTGATTTTGGTCCCCGGGAATGTACATCGCCCTGAGGGACGATAACTTCCCCTGGGACCACAGGAGGATTTGATGCGCCAGTCTGCATAGAGGGCGCGACCTCAAACCCCCTTGGTGATTGAGATTCGCGACAACGGAAGTGTTGTCTGAGCGTATCAGGACATGGTGCCCGCGGAGGTCCGGGTAAAAGCTCCTCAGAGCTTTGTAGACCGCCAGCATCTCCAGGCAGTTGATGTGCCATGAAGAATGCCGGGTCTCCCACAGACCTCTCGCAAAACGGCCTTCCATGACCGCGCCCCAACCAGTGAGGGAGACATCTGTTGAAACGGCTCTCCGGCAACATGATGCTCCCAGCACTGGCCCTTGGGACAGGAACCAAGGTTTCCGCCATATGACGAGGGAACGAAGGCATCTGCGCATTACCCTGATCATATGAAACGGATTTCCCCGCGGGGAAAACCCCCTGGCTTTCAGCCACCACTGTAGGGGTCTCATGTGCAGCAGGCCAAAAGGTATCACGTTGGACGCTGCTGCCATGAGCCCCAGCAGTCTCTGGAACTGCTTCACAGTGAGGCTGCGGCCTGGCTTCACTCTGGAGACCGTCGCCAGTATGGATTCCACGCGCGCGGGAGACATACGTGCCCGCATCGACGTGGAATCCCATACGACTCCCAGGAACGTGGTCCTCTGGGAGGGCGTCAACACGCTCTTCTTCGTGTTGAGCCTCAGCCCCAAGCACCTTATGTGGGCCAGAACGACATCTCGATGCCGAACCGCCACCTCGCGCAATCTGGCCAGAATGAGCCAGTCGTCGATGTAATTTAGTATACGGATGCCCTGGAGTCTCAGCGGAGCCAGTGCTGCATCCATACACTTGGTGAAGGTGCGAGGGGAGAGTGCCAGGCCGAAGGGAAGAACCCGATATTGGTACGCTTCGCCCCCGAAACCGAACCTCAGGAACTTCCTGTGGGTTGGAAGGATGGAAATATGGAAGTATGCGTCCTTTAGATCTATCGTGACGAATCAGTCCTCGGACTGGATCTGACTCACGATGGCTGGAATTGTGAGCATCCTGAACCTGAATCTCCTCAGAGACCGATTCAGGAGCCTGAGATCTATTATCGGACGCAACCCACCATCCTTCTTGGGAACTATGAAGTACCGGCTGTAGAACCCGGAGTCCCTGTTCGCCAACGGAACCCGCTGTATGGCTTCCTTGGCTAACAGGGCCTGTACTTCTTGTTCCATAACCCGAACCTGCTCTGGGCCGACCACAGTCCGGACCACCCCGTTGAACTTTGGGGGAGGAGAACCGAACTGCAGTCTGTAACCCAGCTCTACAGTCTGCAGGACCCATGTAGATACACTCGGAAGGCATGTCCATGCGCCAAGATAATCTACTAAGGGAACCAGCCTCTCGAGGCTGGCCTCGGGTGTCAACCGAGCCTCGATTTTCGGTGGGTGCACACGTTTGCTGTCCAGCCGCAAGTCCTGTTGGAGGCGGCGAAGACAGCACGCGTGTGCGGGAGATCAGTGGGGCCCGAAGCGTCTGTGACGGCGGGAACACAGCACTGATCTCCCGAGAGCTCTGGGGGAAAACGACCTCGGTCGTTCCATCCCGGGGGGGGGGCAGCTCTCAGCGATCCAGCCGCAGCTAGAACCGCTTGGTGGCAGCATTCTTCGCCTGAAGGACGGTCCTCATATCGACCTTAGGCTCGGAAGGCTTGCCACGAGAGCGCCGCCTCTTTTGCCAAGCTCCCTCAGGAGGGGCGCGAGAAGCAACGCTCTCTTTCTGCACCTGCCGGTGCGAGGAGCTAGTAGACGGCCGAGGCTGTCCCTTTGAGACAGCCTTCCCCGAGGAGCTGGATCGACAAGGGAGATACTGTTGGAAGGCCGCCGCTTGCTTTCTCACCTCCTGGAACCTCTCGACGACGGTGTTAACCGCGCCGCCGAAAAGCCCAGAAGGCGAGACCGGGGAATCTAGGAGAAAGTGTTTCTCTCTCTCCTTCATCCCCGACAGGTTTAACCACAAATGTCTCTCCACACACACCATACCCGCCATGGAGCGGCCGATGGAACGGGCCGTCTCCTTGGCGATGCGGAGAGACAAATCGGTGGCCTTCCTAAGCTCGAGGACATCGTCCGGAGACGGGCCCCCGCCCTCGTCGAGCTCCTTGAGGAGGTCGGCCTGGTAGGCCTGCAACACCGCCATAGTGTGCAGGCAACTACCAGCCCGCCCAGCCGCCATATATGCCCTCCCTACCAGCGCTGATGTATCGCGCGCTGGTTTGGTGGGCAATACCGGGGTCTTAAGGGACGAAGCGGCCTCGGGAGAGAGGTAGCTCGCGAGAGCTTCCTCTACCATTGGCAGTGTCCCATAACCCTGTTCGGCCGCCCCCAGTACGTTCCCGAAGTCGAGTACTGGAGGGCTGGTGAGTCTGGCCGAATAGGGTTTATCCCAGGACCTACACAACTCATTGTGTAGGTCCGGGAAAAAAGGCAGACCCCGGCGTGAAGGTTGAGGCCTGCGCCTGAAGAACCGTTCATCCAGCTTACTGGGCGGCTGGATTTCCGGTTCTTCCTGTGGCCAATCGATGTTTAACTTGGCCACGGCGCGGGTCAAAACCTCCACTAGCTCCTCTGGAACGGGTGCGTGAAGCGATGGCTCAGGCTCCACCGCACCCGCCTCGACGCTCAGCACATCCGACTCCTCGGAGCCAGATAGCTGAAACGTCGGGTTCTCCGCCCCGCGGGAAGAAGCCGCATCGCGGGCTTCCACACGGGCCGGGAGAACATCGGAGTCCTCGGACGAGGATAGGGAAAGTGCCTCAGCAGTCCCATATCCTGTCACGAGGTCCCGCTGCGAGCCCCATGATCTACGGCGCCGCTGTGCCTCAGCAACAGCGGGCCCAGAACCCTGGGGCTCGCTGGCTTGGCCGGCCTCATTGAACACGGCCAGCCGTGAGCGCAATACCTTGAGCGGCAGCTTTTCACACTCGCTACAGGCGGCTCCCCCGAGAGCCACCCTAGCGTGCTGCACGCCCAGACATTGCACACACAAAAGGTGTGTGTCCATGCCCGAAATGAATCGCGGACACGGGTGCACACACCTCGTGAACTGTTGCTCACTAGCCATCTTTTTGGATACAATATGTAGACAAAACAACACCAAATAGACAGACAATTTCACATATAGTGCTTCGCTGGAGAGCAAAAAAGCTAGTGTGTGTTTGCATCAGCTTCCTTTTTGTATCTTCCGGGTATGCCGTCATCTACCACGTCACGACGCACCACCAATCAGATTGGCTTGATTTCATTCATACTTCAGATGCGTAACGCTGTGGGCGTTCCCAGAGTGTCGTCACTCGACGACGCAGTGTCTCGTTCCCTCGAAGGGGAAACAATGTTGTTAATAGTTTCAAATAGAGCCTTTGGATTCCTTTTACAGGCAGAAATCAGATTAGTAAAATAAGAGGCTCTAGCCTCTTTAATCATTTCGTGTAAGTCCATAAAGAGCTCTTTAAGATACAAGCGGTGAATGTGTAGCTGAGTCGCTTTCCATAAGCGCTCAGTTCTCCGACAGACACGTCTTTAGCTGCGAATGGCATCATTCATCCACGGTGATGTATTGACAGATGAAATTTCTCTAGCTTTAAAAGGTGCCACTTTGTCCAACAACACAGTACAGTGATAATTAAAAGCCTGTGCACAAGTGTCTACATCATTCGAAATAAGAACCAGGCTTGAGTCAAATGCGGCTGAAAATTTCTCAACAGTACGCTGGTTAATCAAAAGTGAACAGGACTCTCGTTTAGCAGTGAGAGGATCCTCATCACACATAAGATCAAAAAAGATGCAGTTGTGATCACTAATAAGTACATCTTCGATACAGACATTATTAATATTTACACCATAAGAAAAGACAAGATTGAGCGTATGTCCCTTGTTGTGCGTAGGGCCAAAAACATGTTGAGTGAAGTTAAAAGATTCAGTAATATTTACAAATTCAGAAGCATTTTTACAAGTATCATCATCCACATGGATATTAAAATCGCCTACAATAACCACTCTATTCAGCTTAATAATAGATGATAGGAAGTCAGAAAAATCAACAAGAAAAGAGGCCGCTGGCCCAGGTGGCCGGTAAACTAGGATACAATAAAATGAAAATCAGCGCGTGGCAGCGGCCTCAGATGCACCAAACACACAACACGACCAGAGGTAGAGTTTCTCTGGTACACCGGAACGCGAGCGATGGGGACATCAGGGAAGACAGAATAAAGACACAAAGGTCTGTAGTCGCAGTCCAAGATCCCCAGTTTAAAGAGATTTTTCAGTTGAATCTGTCTCCCTGCCCATTTTCCTCGCTTTCTCCGCCGTCTATTTGTAGGTCGTATTAGGCCCTCTTCATGCCGCATACAGACAGCAGTTCCAGTCGGACGTGTGAACGGGGCTGCAAACTTGTCAATACCACTCCAGATATATCCGTCACAGCACTCTACCATGGAAGATCGGATTAACAGCAATGTTTGGCGATCATACACCCATGCAGTAGACACAACTTTTGCTGACAGATTTAGTAGCAATATAGCGCAGAAAACAAACAAAATGAGTCGGGACGAACAACCAGCCACAGAGGCAAAGCCAAACACAGGCGCCATCTTGGTCAGGTGACAGACCTGGGAAGGGTAACTTCAGTGATTTAGCATTAGGCTTTGTATCAGTAGAAACCTGGTAGTATATTCAAATTATGGTACTTTCCCCCCTCATATCCCCCTGAGACGAGAGAATTATGCATTTTATTTCTGGAAAAAATCCTCAGATGACGCAAATATCGTAATTTTGTGTCATCAGAGGATTTTTTGGCCAGAGGCTAAAAACTACAGCCACTAGATAACTGTTCCCCATGTTATCAACCCGCCCTTTGCAATTCAAAAATAACCATACAACAGATGATTAAGTAATAAAATTAACAATAATTTGAAAAATTTAGGCTATTAAAAATATTTATAAAAAATATTAAGAAAAAAATTATAAAATAAAGGGTAATAAAAACTGACCTGAAAACAGAAAGAGCTGAATCAGTCTTCGGTCCATCGCTGTGTAGATCTCGATGTGCTCCTCTCATCCGCCTCTTAAAAAGTGAAGATTCTGAAGATGTTCTGAAATATAGCCGTGACTGAGCTCAAAACACACCCAATTTCATTTGTGTATTTAAATCAGCTTCATCAAAAAGCAGCACAATTACAAATTCATGATGTAAAATATTTGCTAAGCTAATTACACAAATCAGGCAAAATCAGAGCAAGAAGACAGTGGTTTGCATGGGAAATCATCAACATGTTTTTGGGAGAGGCTTTGGCCCTGGCAGCATCACACCGTCATAGAATGAGGAGTCACATCATGAGGTTTTTACTCCACAATGCATTTCAGGAAGGCTCCGCCATATTAGCAGGATCACCATCTGATGTCCTGCACAAAGACTGCACAATCCTCAATGCATGTTCTTCCAACGACAGGAACTTCTCCACTAGAAATTTTACATTCCCAAAACACAGATGCATGATGATCGCAGAACGTTTAGGGAACCATATTTTATATGGAAATGTGATGTGTTCATTGATTCACACACACAAATGTGATTGAAGGACCTAAATAGGACCAAAAAATAACATTTTAGGTTGGTCCAGGAAACATTATGGGAATGTAGTGTAGAGACTGAGCACTGAACAAGATATGTTGAATCACAGTCCCGAATGAAACGAATATCCCTATAAACCAGTCTCCGGCGTGGTGACTCCGAATTTTTGAATATTCCTGTTTAATAATTGCCTCACCGACACGGCATCCTCAATAAACCTGTCTCCGGCGTGATGACTCCGATCTTTCGAATATTCATATCTAATAATATTCATATCTAATAATTGCCTCTTCGACACGACATCCTCAATAAACCTGTCTCAGGCGTGATGACTCCGATGAGTGATATAGTGATCTATACATATACCCTGTAAATGAAAGTGAAGCCAGCATAGATGATGACCCTGACTTAAAATTACCACCACCTGCAGTAGAAAGAGAGACACTTCCTGAGTCTGTTATCAACCTCATAGAACAACTTACTGATAAAGTCAGTGCGCTGGAAGGACGGGTTGCTGAATGTGTCAAGACGATGAGTGGATGTTGATCACAAGAAGAGTTCCAGAACAAGGGTAAAGGGATGGAAGATCGGTTGGTGTATCGTATGGAGCGTGAATGTGAGAGATTCAAGAAAGTGGTGGAAAGGTCTGTGCAGGAACTCAGAACCTGCTGGTTCTGGAGGAGTCCACCGCTGACATCATCCTGGGGCGCCCATGGTTAGAGCAGCACAACCCAGTCATCTCCTGGAAGACGGGAGAAGTCCTGAAGTGGGGCGACAACTGCTTCCCGGACTGCTTCCCATCTCCACCGATTCGTCCCTCTCCCCGTTCCCAAGATCTCCCTGTCTGTGCCACGTCCATCGAGAGTCCGGTAGAGAGACGATCGGTGGATGTTCCCGCCTGTTACGCCCCCTTCAGTGACGTCTTCTGTCCCCAACGGGCTTCCAAGCTGCCTCCCCATCGGCATGGGACTGTGCCATCGATCTGCTGCCAGGTGAACCAGTGCCCAGAGGAAAAATCTATCCCCTCTCACTTCCGGAGAAGGCCATGGAGGATTACATCAAGGAGGCGCTGGAGCAAGGCTACATCCGTCCATCCACCTCCCCTGCTGCTTCGAGTTTCTTCTTCGTGGCGAAAAAGGATGGAGGCTCGCGGCCCTGTATCGACTACCGCGCACTCAATAACATCACAGTGAAGTTCCGATATCCCCTTCCTCTCGTCAGAGCTGCCCTGGAACATCTCCGTGGTGCCACTGTGTTCATGAAGTTGGACCTCCGCAGCGCGTATAACCTCATCCGGATACGTGAGGGGGACGAGTGGAAGACCGCCTTTGTCACGCCCACAGGACACTACGAGTACCTCGTGATGCCATATGGACTCGCCAACGCCCCCTCCGTATTCCAGGACTTCATACATGAGGTGCTCCGGGAGTGTCTCCACAGGTTCGTGCTGGTCTACATTGATGACATCTTGATCTACTCCCGGAGCCTGGCCGACCATCGCCGTCACATTGCGGAGGTCCTTCAACGCCTGAGGAAATACCAGCTCTACCTTAAGGCCAAGAAATGCTCTTTCCATCAGCCCTCAGTGCAGTTTCTCGGCTACATCATTGATCACAGTGGCATCCGTATGGATGAGAGGAAGGTGGAAGCCATCCGGTCCTGGCCAACACCATCATCCATGAAAGAACTCCAACAATTTCTAGGGTTTTTCCAATTTCTACCGACGCTTCATCCAGAACTACAGCTCCATCGCCAGCCTTCTCCGAAACAAGCCCAAGTCTCTGTCCTGGACCCCATCCGCCACCCAAGCCTTCCAGACCCTGAAGGACGCCTTCACGACCGCTCCCCTCTTGGTCCACCCCGATCCTGACCTCCCTTTCATCGTCGAAGTGGATGCCTCCACCACCATTGTGGGTGGGGTCCTATCTCAGCAGCAGGGGAACCCCAGTCGTCTCCATCCATGTGCCTTCTTCTCCCACAAGCTCAGCCCGGCGGAGGTCAACTACGATATTGGTAACCGTGAACTCCTCGCCATCAAGCTTGCACTGGAGGAGTGGAGGCACTGGTTAGAGGGCCCCAAGCATCCATTTCTGGTTCTTACCGACCACAAAAACCTGGGGTATCTCCGCGAGGCAAGACGACTCAACCCCCGAGAAGCCAGATGGGCTCTCTTCTTCATGATATTCGACTTCCACATCTCTTACCGACCTGGGGCCAAGAACATCAAGGCGGATGCCCTTTCCCGCATTCACGGCCCAGAGGAACGGTCCGAGGAAGAAGAGGAACCCATTCTCCCCACTAAGCTCTTCCTTAGCCCCATCACTTGGTCGAAGGAGACATTGCCCTCTACCAATGCCTCCACCAACCTACCACCGGCCTGACCCCGTTCCAGTGCGTACTCAGCTATCAACCTCCCCTCTTCCTCCGACGTCCCTGCGGTGGATTACTGGTTCCGGGAGAGTGAGAGGGTCTGGGACTCAGCCCACCATCAGCTTTAGCGGGCCCTCTGCAGACGCAGGATGACAGCCGACCTTCGCCGCTCAGAAGCACCTACGTTCCAGGTTGGGCAGAAGGTCTGGCTGTCCACCCGGGACATCAGACTGCGTCTGCAGTGCAAGACGTTGAGTCCCAGATTCATTGGCCCCTTCACCATCCTGCAGTAGATCAATCCGGTGACGTATAAACTCCAGTTACCTCCTCAGTACCAGATTCACCCCACTTTCCACGTGTCTCTCCTGAAATCTCACTTCCCTTCTGTTTCTGTTTCCCCAGAGCCTGGCGTTACCCCGGAGCCCCCTCCTCCTCTCCTCGTTGACGACGGTGCAGCATACCAGGTCCAGGACATCTTGGACTCCCGGCGTCGTGGTGGTCAACTCCAATATCTAGTGGACTGGGAGGAGTACGGCCCAGAGGAACGATCTTGGGTACCCAGGCATGACATCCTTGACCCAAACCTACTGGAGACATTCCACGCTACCCGCCCTGACCGACCGGCACCTACGGCATCGGGGTCCTCGGCCCTCAGGAGATGGCCTTGGATGGGGGGGGGGGTAATGTTACAAGCATGCCAGGCTCCACCCTCTCACAACCACAACGATCCCAATCACCGAGTACTGAGCTGCACTTAAGCCCCACGCTCACACTCAGTCACTGTCCGGTATCGTTTGCACATGCTACTACTCATGCTTGCTTCCTCGGACTCACCTGACTACTTACCTGATCTCCTTCGTCTCCTGAGTGTCTCCTCGTCTTGTCCTGTCTCCTGGTCCTCGTCTCCTTCGATCCATTGTCTCGCTGTTCTGCAATCAAGAAACGTATCGTATCACCTTCATATCCAGCATTCACCTGAACTGCCATATCTGACTCTCACCTCATCTGCTCACATCCTGGTTCTGCAAATAAACTCTGCTTTCACCTGCCTCTGTTATCTGTGTCACCTCTGTTTGTAACATTTAGTTGGTATTGGATCTAATAAACATGTTGTTGGTTTAGAAGCAATGATTAGTTTATTTCGCTCTTCCTGTCCTATAGTTGTAAAGCACTGCAGTTGTTCTTCTGGGGTTATAATTGAGGCTGAATCGTAAACCCTGTCAACGGTTGTACATTTTTAATTGTTTTTCTGATGTTTTCGATTGTTTTAGTTAAGAAATTCATAAAGTCATTACTACTAAACTGTACTGGAATATTTTGTTCAGCTGATGTGCGTTTATTTGTTAACCTGGCCACTGTACTAAATAAAAACCTGGGGTTGTTTTGGTTATTTTATATCAGTTTATGGTAATGTTTAGCCCTGGCTGCTTTTAGAGCCTTTTTATAACGGGAAGTGCTGTCTTTCCACCCAATTCTAAAGACCTCTAAACGTGTTTGTTTCCATTTGCGCTCGAGATTACGAGTTTCTCTCTTGATAGCGTGAGTAATATTGTTGTACCACGGTGCAGTACTTTTCTCTCTCACCTTTTTTTTTCTGATCGGTGCAACCGTTTCTAATGTACTAGAGAAAATGGTGCTCATACTGCTAGTCATTTCCTCTAGTTCATTTGTGTGTTTGTATGTTTGGGTACACTGAGCAGCTGAGATAAATCTGGTAGGTTATTTGTGAATTTATCAATAGTGTTTGGGAGAATTGTTCTTCCTGGTCTATAACGCGGAGCAGTATGTAAAATATCAGCAGTGTGCAGTGTGCACGTTACAAGGTAGTGATCGGTGACATCAACACTTTGCGGTATGATGTCTAAATCAGTAGGATTGATTCCATGTGATATAATTAAATCTAGTGTATGATTAAAACGATGAGTGGGCCCAGTCACGTTTTGCTTGACCCCAAAGGAGTTTAATAAATCTGTAAACGAAACCCCTAGGCCATCGTTTGTATTATCTACGTGAATGTTCAAATCACCGACAATCAGTGCTTTATCGACAGTAACTATTAGGTCTGATAGAAAATCTGCAAACTCTTTTAAGAAATCAACATAGGGCCCTGGCGGTCTATATATGGTAGACAAAGCAAAAGATAATAGGGATTTTTTTCTTATATCTGAGAGTGTAACATTTATCACAAGCACTTCAAATTAATTAAACCTATGTCCTGTTTTCTGAGTAACATTAAGAATATCTCTATAGATAGTTATAGATAGCAACACCGCCGCCACGACCAGTCAGACGGGGCTCATGCGTATAACAGTAACCTGGTGGAGTAGACTCATTAAGACCGAAATAATCATTAGGTTTAAGACAGGTTTCAGTCAGACATAGCTTTGATTTACTATTATCTCTGATCATTTCATTTACAATAACTGCTTTAGGTGTGAGCGATCGAATGTTAAGGAGACCTAGTTTTAGAGAATGTTTTTGTTCATTTCTTTTAAGATTATCTGGTTTAATAATGATCAGATTTTCTCTAGATCCTATAGAGGATTTTGACCTAAATATTTGTGGAACAGACACAGTTTCTATACAATGCACTACAGAACAAGAACAGTCAAGTGTAGTTTGACTTACTAGTCATACGGTGCGTAGCATCTTGGAGATGTTGTCGGACAGAAGATCCGCTCCAATCCTGCTGGAGGGCAGGCCATCAGCACGGAAAAGCCTAGGCCGCTCCCAGAAAAGATTCCAATTATTTACAGAGAGCAGCTTCTGTTCATTACAGCATGACAATAACCATTCATTTAGAGCAAATAGTCTACTGAACCTTTCATGCCCTCGTCTGTATGTAGGAAACGGTCCGGACACGATTATCCACGATTCACGATGAGAATCCACGATACTGAAACTGGATTATGCCACATATGTAATTTTGAACTTTCGGGTTTGCTGTGATATTGATATCAACACTGAGGTTTGCACTGGGGAAACATTGGGATGCATTTTTGGACAAGGGTTTTCATGGCCATTGATTTCTAGGGTGTGGTGAATGAACTTTCAATGTTATTGTCCTTGTTATCATCATCATCTTCATTGTCATCATCACCCAAAAACAGATAAGACTTTCATTCCTATGCTGTTGATTCTTGAGGGGCAAAATGTGTAAGATATTTGTGTGTGCCTATGAAAGAGATTGAAAGTAAAAAAAAGATGCAAATTAGTGAGAAGTATTTGTGTATCGTTTTCCATACATCAACAACCTGTACATCACAGGTCAGTATTAAATACATCCAGAGTACCGTAAACAGAATATAGTTAGTGATTCCCACCCTATAAAAACAGATTTATAACTAATTCTTTTGTAAACTCAAGGAAATCGTTATACAATGGTGCCCGAATAGGGACCTGAATATTTGTTGGGAAAGTAGAATAGTTCACTCAAGATGGAAAGTCATATAACTCTGGATAGGGATGAGTGCGTGCCAGAGGTGGATTTCTCCACTGGTTCATTTACCAATCCCAGAGAACACCTCCAAGATTTAATAACTACCTTTAGTGATCTATACATATACTCTGAAAATGAAAGTGAAGCCAGCATAGTTGATGACCCTGACTTAAACTTACCACCACCCCCACCACCTGCAGTAGAAAGAGAGACACTTTGTTACACTGTTACCAACCTCATAGAACAACTTACTGATAAAGTCAGTGTTGAGCTAAATCTCAGGGATGGGTCACAAAAAACTTTCCCAGAATGCACCAGCAGCAGCAAACTGACTGCTTACCACTGGATCAGTCATTGTTACTGATTGAGAGCCCCTGTTAAGACATGGAGTTCTCAGTCATTCAGACAAAGAAACTTGAGAAAGAAGACTCTCCAAGTTCACTCAAAGGTTCAGTCCAAAGACGCCAATGGTCGGTGAAATGTTTATTTAATTTCATGGTGTTTGAAATTGCTTCATTGATTTAGTTAAATTAGTTTGTGCTAAAATATTTCATTTTGAGTTTGGAAAAAAATTAAATGTATAGGATACAAAAGGATAGTACAAGTTTAAAATTGTAAAGTTTTAACATTTAACAGAATTTTACTAAAACATTTGAAAATGTTTAATTAAAATGTTTAGTTAAAATGGTAACTTTTGTTTCTCTGTCTTTAAAGGTTTACAACCTAATTTACTGAATCAACTGCCAAAACAAAAAGAAAATTAAAAGTGATTGAGTCAGAAATTTGAGTTGTCCTTGTGTCCTTTGGAAGTTGAACGAGAGGATGACTTGACAGTTGTAAACCACGCGGAGCAGCCTGGCCCTGAGGATAAACGGCTTCAGATCAAGAAATAAGCTGTTGACGAAGAGGAAGTCAAGATGGCGGAAGATGTCCTGGGGAAGTCAGTCCAGCAGCTCAAGAAGGAGAGGACCACTGCAAAAAGCGACTTCACCAGACAAGCCAACTTCATTTCAAGAGGAGCAAGCAGCATGCTTCAGGTGGAGTTAAGGGAGGAATTCACTAAGCTTTCAAACTGTTTCAGAAAGATGCTTGATGAAAATGATAAATACAGGATTGGACTGGAGGCTGACATCAAGACTGAAGAGAAAGAAGCAGGTCTTCAGGTCTTGAAGAAACCTTGGTGTTCTGTTCGACCATTCAATGTCTCTGGATGGGCATTCTAGGCAGTTGGTCAGAAACTGTTTTTATCACTTGAGAAACATCTCTAAACTGAGGACCTTTTTGCCAAAAGATACCATGGAGTTGATTATTCACGCTTTCATTTCTTCACGTTTAGACTACTGTAATTCTCTTTTTACTTGTTTTAACAAATCCTCACTGAGTCGTCTCCAAATTATGCAAAACGCTGCAGCCAGGCTTCTAACAGGAACCAACAGAAGGGCACACATTACTCCAATCTTATTTACATTACATTGGCTGCCTGTCAAATACAGAATTGATTATAAAATCTTAGTTCTAACTTTTAGAGCACTACAAGGTCAGACCCCCCAATATATCACAGACTTTGTAACGGTGGCACACCCGCTGGCAAAATTATTTGTCTTTTTTTTTTTTTTTCTATTTGTTCGGGCGCCAGACAGTAAAAAACTGTCAAATTTAAATAGTTCCCAGATAGCTCTAAAAGCCACCAGTTACATATGAACAGAGAAAACAAAAACATCTACACAGGTAGGAAACCAGATAACTGCTCAAATTAATTTAATGAATGAAACAAAATGAAATGAAAAACAGAACAAGTTTGCATAGGTAAAAGAAACAACACACACAAAAAAAACAACTTTAAATAATAAAAAAACCTCTCAATTTCAAGTTGAAAAAGTTTGTTTTTCACAGTTCACAATGTTACACGACTATAGGGCTATTCCCATCGGAATAGAAAGCTCCAGTGTCGTCAGCGGAAACTGTGGACGTCTTTCCTTAGACCCAGTACAAACAGCACCTTTTTTAACAAGAAAACAAAACAATAAAATCAATAAATCAAACGTCATATCGATACACATACATATAACTTCAAAACTGATGTATATGAAAAGAAAAAAGGTTTTCAAACGTGAGAATGGATGCGTATGTTAATGTGTGTGCGTATGTATGAATGGTATAAATGTGTGCGTGAGAATGTGTGTGCGTATGCGATATCTAAAGGGTGTGAGAATGGAGAGCACAGGTGTGACAGAGTGTGGATGGCAAACGGGAAAATCACTGACCAGTTTGGTGCATATCACGGGTGCATCGTTGAGTGTTTTAAAACGAGAATGAGGAAGCGTTTTTGACGGGAACTCTCTCTCAATCCGCCATTGTGCCAGCACGCCTCGTCTCAGAACTGGAGCGCAAACGAAGGCAACAGACAGGATCCGCCATTCATTCAACTTCCTCACGTCATCACATCAAATCTGCCTCAGGAACAGCGTGCCAGATACTCAAGATCCTCCCTTTTTATATGCGGCTTCACCTCAATTACCACACCTTCTTATGACGTTCACATAATAATAAATAAAAATAAATAAATAAACAGTTTTCCAGCTGCTCTGCTACAACTTGCTGTCACCATACTCTTCCACTCGTACTCTTCGTTCTTCTGGTTAAAATCTCCTGAGTGTCCCCAAAACCCGTCTTAAAACACGGGGAGACCTGTCCTTTCAAGCAGCTGCCCCTAAATTATGGAATGCTCTCCCCCCCGCTTTGCGTGTGGCAGAATCTGTTGACTCATTTAAAAAGCAGCTGAAGACACTTTTATTTAGACAAGCTTTTAGTTAATTCTCTGGCTTTCATGTTTTGTTTTGGTTTTTTTCTGATGTGTTAAATTGTATATACATTGTAAAGCACTTTGTGATCTTTATCTGTGATAAGTGCTATATAAATAAATTTTACTTACTTTACTTACTTACTTGACGAACAGCAAGAAGCCAACATTGATAGATCTGTAAAAGAAGGCGAAACAAAGATGGCAGAGTTAAGGGACATTGTTCAAACAAACCTGTGGTCGAGGTATGGAAGAATTGAACTTCTTGTGGCAATCCTGGAAGCAGAGAAAGCCAATGATAAAGCGGCTGATGTACCTGTGGAAAGTGCCAATTTGGAGGGCTATGAAGTCCACCTTGCTCTCTTGGAAAAGAGAATAAAAGAGACCATATCAGCAATGTCAACATGGGAGAGATGGATCCCTGTGGAATTAAAGGATGAATTAGATGGAAGAGTCAAGGACGTAAGAGCGTCCTACTACAGGCTTGAATTAAGGAGAGCTGAATTTGCCACTGCACGGACGATTAATGAGCAAGGCACAGGAGTGAGACTACTACCCCAACCGGCAGCATCCACACCAATAGTGAGAATCAAACCAACCACTCTACCCATCTTCAATGGAAGCAAAAGAGAATATCACAGGTGGAGGAAAGACTGGGAAAGCCTGCAAAAGCAGGGAGAGCCATCCGGATTATCTGAAGTTAAGAAAATTCAACTCTTGGAGAGTGTAGATGACAAAATCTCAAAGGAGATCAGACTCCCAACATACACCACTGCCAATGACATGTTCAGAGTCCTGGAGAACAGATATGGCAACAAGTCAACCATCACTGTGGAAATCCTTGAAGAGCTGGAGAAGATGCCACATGTGAAGGGAAACCAGCCAAGAAAGGTCATTGACCTCATACAGTCAGTGGAAAAAGCCCTAGCAGATCTCACAGAATTAGGAAACTCTGGAGCCATCAAGAACCCACTGGTAATTAAATCCATTGAAAGCAAGTTGCCTGACTTTATTAAAAGAGACTGGGTGATGTTCATGGTTGAACCCAGAAACAATGTCACATCAGATAACCACTTTGACATGCTCTTGAAGTTCCTTAAAAGTCAAGAAGAAATACTAGAGAGACTCGAACAGCTCAGAACTGTAACTGTGGAAAAGATGGTGAAACCAGATTGTTTAGACAATAAGTATGACAGAAAGATCGCCTCAACAAAAACTACAAAGAAAGAAGAGCTTGATGAGGTATGTGGTGTCTGTGGTGATCGTGGGCACAACAACAAAATCTTCTTCTGTAGAAAGTTCAAAAGACTTAAGCTACCTGAAAAGAAAGCTGTATTGAGAAAGCTGGGAGCATGCAGAAAATGTATCGTATGCCATGATGGAGATGGATACTGCAGAGACACTTTCCTATGCAGAAATAAAGACTGTAAAAGGGAAGGTGGTGCCCCAGACCACCATTTTTTCCTCTGCCCAAAAGGAGAAGTCAAAAGAGGGGAAGAGAGAAAGAGTGGAAAGGACGGCAAACGTGAAGGTAAACTAACAGAGGAAAAAGAGGAGATTTTGTCTGAACTTTCCCCAGAAATGGCAGATCGATGCAGAAAGGCTTTCACCAACACCAACAAAACCGCAGTGACACTCGATGCTTCAGGCCAGCCTGAGCTACTGCAGAGAAATGGGCTCGCTGAACTTCCTGTCATCATGATGTTGATGCAAGTCACTGCAAACACAGGGCAGAAGGTTGGGACTTTAATTGACCTTGCTTCAGACACAAACTACATTACCCATAAGGCTGCTGAAATACTGAGGTTAAGAAATGAGAAGATAACTTAAATTGTGCATGGGGTTGGTGGAATGACCATGGAGGTGAATATTCATAGGTATCTCCTCAAGGTCAGAGTCAAGACTCCTAAAGGAAAAGAGAGGGCTCATGAAGTGGTCTGCTATGGCTTGGATGAAATAGCCAGAGTGCATCAAGTAATTTGACCTGAGAAGTTGAGAAAATTCTTCCCAGAAGTCAAACTTAAAGAGTTGGAAAGACCAGAAGAGGTTGAACTTCTCATTAGCCACCGAGAGGGAAGACTCGCTCCCCAGAGGGTAAAAATGATTGGAGACCTTGTCTTGTGGGAGGGTCCATTGGGGAAGACAGTGGGTGGAGCACATCCCGACTTGTTTGAAGAAGTGGAGGTTGCAGCATATGAGTCCAAAACACACTTTGCTCGCTCCATGAATACAGCAGCTGTAAAATATCAAGAAATCACAAGTCCAACAACTGACAAAGCCCAGCTACAGCAGGAGGATGTGGCTCAGGCCAAATTTACAGCTGCTAGTAACCGTGAGTTCCTTGAATGGTGGCACTGGGACAGCATCGGAGCTGCATGTGAGCCAAGATGTGGAGGATGCCGATGTGGAAACTGTAAACCAGGAGGAAAAGAAATGACCCTGGCAGAGGAGAGGGAGCTTGAGATCATTAAAGGAGGCCTCACCTACAAGAAGGGGGATGATCACACACCAGCTCCACATTGGGATGCAAAGTATCCTTGGATGGTAGATCCAGCCTCTCTCCCAAACAACAAAGGTGCAGTCCAGGCTTGTTTCTTAAGGATGGAAAAGCAACTAAGCAGAGAGCCAGATTGGAAAGTCGCATATGCTACCCAGATCCATGAAATGGTCGAACGAGGTGCAGCCATAAAACTCACCAAAAAAAATCATGGACAAGTGGAATGGACCAGTGTGGTACGTAAGCCACCTGGTGGCGCCAAACCCTCATTCGGTGACAAAACCAGTTCGTATTGTATGGAATAGTAGCCAGAAATACAAAGGCGTGAGTTTGAATGATCTTCTTCTGAAGGGACCAGACGTTCTCAACCCTATCAGAGCTGTCCTGCTGAGGTTCAGAGAAGGGATGTATGCATCTCTAGGAGACATCAAAAAGATGTACAACTCTGTATGGCTGGAGGAGCGTGAGATGCATCTTCACAGGTTCCTCTGGAGGGACAGCCCAGATGAAGAGATAAGAGAATATGCAATTACCAGAGTCAACATTGGAGACAGACCTGCTGGTTGCATTGCTCAGTTGGCTATGAGGGAAACGGCACGGCTGCCCAACTTTATTCATTTGGAGGATGAGTGCAAAGTCATTGAAGAGGACAGTTATGTGGATGATCTCTTAACCTCCCAAAATGACCTAGATAGACTTGAAAAAATCACAGCAAATGTTGAAGAGATCTTGAATGCTGGAGGTTTCTATCTCAAGCCATGGGTCCGGTCAGGGCAAAGTGGGAGGCAAGGAATGGACACGGAGGTTCTAACAAAGAAGCAAGGTAAAACCACCTTAATTCTTCCAAATCAAATGAGGGACGAAGACAACAAAGCCTTGGGCATCGGCTACCAAATTGATGAAGACAAGCTCTACATGTTAACCTCAGTTAACTTTTCCAAAAGAAAGAAGAAGATGATAGTTGGAAAAGATCTTCTCAAGGAGGAAGTGAGAACTGAGGCACCAAATCCACTGACTATGGGGGCTCTCTTAAGCCAAGTAGCTGGACTGTACGACCCAATTGGTTTAGTTACACCTGCCAAACAGAAGGGAGCTATTCTTGTTAGAAAAGCATTCCAAGAGGGAGGGGGTGGGAAACTAACCCAATAAACCTGGGACCAACCTCTCTCAGAAAGGCTCAGAGAAGAAGCCATACAGCTTTTTGAAGAATATGTGTAGCTTGGACAGGTAAAATTCCACAGGAGTCTCACACCAGCTGGCTGGGTAGGGAAACCTTGGGGCATCACATTCTCTGATGGAAGTGACAAAACCTTTGGAGCTGTGATGTACTTAAGATGGGAGACATGTCAAGGCACTGCAGTTCGATTTGTTGAATCAAAAGCCAAGCTGACACCCCTGGATCAGAAAGGAGAAGCTGTAAAAGCTGAGATCTGCGGTGCTGTCTTTGCAGCCAGGATCAGGAAGTTTGTGGAAAAGCATGCTCGAATGAAGATTGAGAGATGGTTCCATCTACTTGACAGTCAAACGGTCTTGGGAGCCATTCAAAGAGTCAGTTATGGGTACAAAACCTTCTTTGCAAATAGAGTGGGTGAAATCCAGAAGGCTGGACCAGTGCAAGACTGGTGGTGGATTCGTGGAGATCTGAATATAGCTGACATCATTACAAGAGGGGGCGCTCCTGAAGATTTGAAGGAAAATTCCACATGGCAAAATGGACCAGAGTTCCTGAAGTGGCCAGTGGAGGAGTGGCCTATAAAATCAGCTGGAGAGGTTGTAGCTCATGCCAGGGAGAGTGTAAACAAGCTCCAGAAGAAGGCATTCTCAGGTGCATTAACAAGAGCTTGAGCAAGAAGGGGTCAGCAGAAAGAAGACCTACAATCCACTAAGGAAAGTCCAAAGAGTGAAACTCAAGAGGGAAAACCTGTGGTAGACCCAACTCTTTCTCTAAGAAGGAAGCCCACTGGCTGGGTTAAAGATCTTGTGGAAGTAAGAAGATTCAGTAGCCTGTCCAAACTGGTGAGAGTCATTGCCTGGGTTTGTCTAGCTGCCAAGCAGTGGTTGAAGAGGAAGTGCCGGGCCCCTAAACAATCAAAGTGGGAGGTAACATCACCCAAGCAAGCTATGCTGACTGTCAAAGAACATGAAGATGCTCTCAAAGACCTCTTCCTCGCAGCTCAAGAAGGTACAGTTTTTTCAGACACAACTCTAAGCAGACTGGTAGTATACAAAGATGTGAACTCTGGACTGCTAGTTTGTGTAGGCAGAATTCAGACATTCAACGAAGATAAAACAGCAGTGCCAGTTTTACCATTTGGAGCATGGGTGTCTACATTGCTGGCACAAGAATCCCACAAAGCAAACCACGAGGGAGTGGCAGGAACTCTTCTCCGGATTAGGAAGAAAGCCTGGGTAATAAAAGGCCGTAGACTTGCCAAAAAAGTGGTTGATAGCTGTGTGATTTGCAGGAAAAACAAGGCAAAACAATGTCAACAAATCATGACTGACCTGCCTCTAGAGCGAACAGCCCCAGCTGCACCTTTTGAATTCACCACCATGGACCTGTTTGGCCCTTATGAAGTGAAAGATGAGGTCAAGAAGAGAACTAGACTCAGAGTATGGGGAATAGTCTTCTGCTGCATGGCTTCCCGAGCCATACACACTGAAGTGGTGAGTGACATATCATCTGAAGGATTCCTGCTAGCCTATCAAAGGTTCACTTCACTGAGAGGACACCCCAGGAAACTCTGGTCAGACCCTGGCACTAACTTTGTGGGAGCCAAACCTGCTCTAGAGAAGCTTCACAAATTTCTTGACCGACTAAACAAGTCTGAACTTGAAGACACAGCTGCCAAGCATGGTACAGAATGGTCGTGGAAGATCCACCCTGCAGACTCTCCCCATAGAAATGGAGCAGCAGAGGCAGCTGTGGTGAAGTGGGCGTTGAGCAACCTTGGTGGAGATGGTGTTTTCACATGGGGAGAATTTCAAACTTTTCTCTTCATGGTAGCCAACCTTGCAAATGAGAGACCCATCGATGCAAGAACTCAAAGCAGAGAAGACTGTGTAGAGTACATCACCCCAAATTCTCTGCTTTTAGGACGTGCTAATCCAAAGGGAGACCCTGGAGATTTCCAGTTCGATGGCTACCTTTACAAAAGACTTAAACATATTCAAGCAGAGGTAAACAAGTTCTGGAAGAAGTGGAGCCAATTGGCTGGCCCTAATCTGTTCATAAGAAACAAATGGCACACCAAAGAGCGAAATGTTGCGGTTGGAGATATGGTCTGGTTGGCTGACCAAAACACCCCGAGAGGACAGTACAAGCTGGCTAGAGTGGTCAGTGTCAATGCTGACAGCAAAGGCATTGTAAGAGATGTGCTTGTGAAGACTTTTCCCAGCTATCCTGTTCATATCACAAAGGCAAACTGCAAAGAAGGGCCCACAAGAGCAAATAGTGAAAGAACCAAGAGGCTTCAAACCAAGATCCCATCCACAATTCTTCATAGAGATGTCCGACGCCTTGTCATTCTACTTCCCACTAAAGAACAAGCAAAGGACCAAGGGCTAAAGTGACCTCTCTGGATTTGGAAAAACCAGGAGCTCAAGTGGGAGGTGTTGAGCTAAATCTCAGGAATGGGTCACAAAAAACTACATTTCCCAGAATGCACCAGCAAACTGACTGCTTACCACTGGATCAGTCATTGTTACTGATTGAGAGCACCTGTTAAGACATGGAGTTCTCAGTCATTCAGACAAAGAGACTCTCCAAGTTCACTCAAAGGTTCAGTCCAAAGACGCCAATGGTCGGTGAAATGTTTATTTAATTTCATGGTGTTTGAAATTGCTTCATTGATTTAGTTAAATTAGTTTGTGCTAAAATGAATGTGAGAGATTCAAGAAAGTGGTGGAAAGGTCTGTGCAGGAACTCGGTCAATTAATGGTAGACTGTCTAAAGAGAAGGGATGTGAAGCAACTCCAATCTCCACACCTGTAACATCCAAAACTTGTTGTGGTGTTCATGATTCTGGCCAAGTCAGCATCATACCCATGAAGTTCAGCAGAGTCTTCTCTTGACTGGTCAACAAGTTATGTTAATGCCCTACAATCCTCCAGTTAAGTTAGACTTTCCTTGCTTTAGTAATAAGCAAGATGAAGACCCTATTCTGTTTATTGAACACTGTGAGGAGTACTTTGCAGTTCGGCCTTTGAGTGATCAAAAAGTCCTGGCGCTGCTTAACACAGTGCTCAAAAAAACCGCTAAAGACTGGTGGCAAGCAGAAAGAAGGAAAGTGAATAGAAGGAGGCAGTTCAAAGATGTTTTTTTAAGATAATTTCTGAGTAAAGATTATGAGGATGTGGCATCAAGACGATTGGTGGAGAAAAAACAAGGGGACAAGGAAAGCATAAGAGACTTCACTTTTCATTATCAAGATTTGTGTTTGAGATGGAGAAAGAATATGCCGGAGAAGCCATTGTACTGGCTATACTGTGTAACTGCAATCCTCGCCTGGCAAGTCTGTTAACCCTCTAGCCGCCACGGTCGAGTTTACTCGACAAGATGCGGCACTGAATAAAACGGCCGGTTTTGTCAAATAAGGTGTCAAATTTCGTTCGACCTCCCCTCCACTAGATGGCAGACATGTCATACTTCATTCCCGACTCAAAAAAACGTCATGCTTCTATACACAAGTTTTTGAGCCGTTTCCGCTCAACATCGTAAACTCCTCCCATCGATGCAATCCACTTCCGTTCTGGCGGGCTGGGTTTGTTTCGCTAGCTAGTCCGTTCTGCCGACAAAGCACTGATATCGCAGTTACAAAGAGGATATAACGTTAAACAATTACAACATGAAGAAAAGTGGCTCGGGAACGAAGTGTGCGGTAGTAGACGTGCTCCCTCTCAGTCGTGTGTCTTAATTTGGCGTTATTATTGGAAACCATGGTAAACCGTTGCTGCATTGTGGGGTGTAACACTGCATCACATAATCGCCATGGGAAAAAGGTCGAAAATGGATTAACTTTCCACCGCTTTCCTGCTTGGAGACGCAACCACGGAGACCAAGTATCCGAGGTAACAAAGAGTCGTCGGCTCGCTTGGATCGCGGCTGTAAGACAAACTGTTACCTGGGGATATGGTGTTGGCTGATCGCGGCTTTGACATAAAGGACAGTGTGGGACTTATGTGTGCCGAGGTAAAGATCGCTGCTTTCACAAAAGGACGCTGTCAGCTGGATGCAAGAGATGTGGGGAGCACAAGAAAAAATGCCAACTCCGAATTCACGTAGAAAGGGTGATTTGAACCGTCCGTAACAAGTACACTATTTTGTCAGATAAAGTAACGATTCACATGGTGTTGCCAAGCAAGGACGAAGACATGACATTCCTCTATATGACATTCCTCTATAAGATTGTGTCTGTATGTTGTGCTCTGACAAACATGAGCCCTAGTGTTGTGCTGAAATAAAAGTACATTAAATACAGCCATAAGTGTCTGTTGCATCCATACCCACAATCTTCACAGTAAATATACTTAAATCAGTATAATGTGCAAAAGCAAGAAGTGTCACACAATCGCAATAACCGTATGATGTGCAAAAGCAAGAAGTGTCACACAATCGCAATAACCGTATAATGTGCAAAAGCAAGAAGTGTCACACAATCAGATATTTTTCAGTGTTTATTTGCAAGTAGTGCAACCTGAGAACACAGAACGGTGCAGAATGCTTCAAGGTAAAAGGTTAACGTTACATAGGCTTCATGATCTGCAGCTCCTGAACCCATCCATTTGTGAACTGCAAATTTCATATGAATCCAAACCGTTGATAGTTCCAATTTTGTGTTCGCTGTGTTTACACCGGCAGACGCTGCGCAAACCACTTCCGGCGGAAATGAAATGCATTTGTGTAGAGTAATGGCGCCGCCCACGATTTGGCGCGTTAACTTGTGTATACAAAATCTTCGCAAGAGCGCATTGAATCGGTGCGAACAAAAGCGGAGCTAGTGTGTGAGTGAGCCATTTTATCAGAGCAATATTGTCAATGTCAGCGAGTATTTGCATTAGATTATTATAATAATTATTTTCTAATGGCATCTATAAAGCTTACCCGCAATGAAGTGTTGGGTCTACTATTCGCGGATCCTGATTCTGAAGGGGAATATCTGCCTTCAGAAGATGACGGTGATTCTGAAAGTGAAAGTATAGCCCTACACCAAGCACAAACGGTGAATCCTTTGCCCAATGTAGATGGTCCTTTGCCCAATGTCAGTGGGAACAATGTTTCCCGGGGTCGGAGTGTTCATCGCAAAGTTAGCAGGCGTGTTAGTGTTGTGCACACTCTGTGGCAGATCTGGCCGCGCTGCTCGTAGCAGGAGCAGACGCGGTGTGACACGGGACAGAGGGGCTATTATGCATAGTCTACTTGTGTTTGTGTGTCATATGAATAATATATATGTGCCCCATACATGGAATCAGAGTGCCTACTGTATGTAGTAAATGGAAAATCTCTACAACAATAGGCCAACCGCTACATGCATTCGGCTTGTTTCTACCATTTATTAGTAATGATTTACACAGTTTGTTTACTATTTACTATTTACCTGCTGAGCATTCAGTATTGTGCAATATAGCATACAGAAGGTGAGGGACATTTTGGGGGGAAAGAAGTGCAGCATTTTATCATTTAAACATGTGACTTTTCATGAAAATTCTATAATCCAAGATGACCACCACAATATGACGTCATAATATGCAAATTAGATGAGAAAATGTAATCCCTACATAAACTTTGGGTCATCCTCAATATTTCTCTAATTTACAGAAAGTCTCTATCTTTTATCACTTTTAAGATATAGCCTTTTGAAAAAAAAATGTCAAAATCGAACGTTTTAGGAAAAAACCTCTGGTGCTTAAAGGGTTAAGAGGCACTGTGGCAAATGTTGGTGAACTGGTCAGAATTGGGACTCAAATTTAATGTGATTTTGATGAAGCCAAGAAGTATTGGAATCAGGTTCATTCCGAAGAGCAAAGAAGAAAACATACGCCAGCAAATACTAGAGGGGTACAGTCCATTGAAATGCAGTGTCCCACTGTAACAAAGACGGTCAACATACCTGTAATCCTCCGTGATCGTTTTCTTTCAGCCATGTTGGACACTGGTAATTCGTTGTCCTTAAAGGTTAACTTCAGTGATTTAGCATTAGGCTTTGTGTCAGTAGAAACCTGGTAGTATATTAAAATTATGGTACTTTCCCCCCTCATATCCCCCTGAGATGAGAGAATTATGCATTTTGTTTCTGGAAAAAATCCTCAGATGACGCAAATATCGTCATTTTCTGTCATCAGAGGATTTTTTGGCCAGAGGCTAAAATCTACAGCCACTAGATGGAGCTGTTCCCCATGTTATCAACCCGCCCTTTGCAATTCAAAAATAACCATAAAAACAGATGATTAAGTAATAAAATTAACAATAATTTGAAAAATGTAGCCTATTAAAAATATTTATAAAAAATATTAAGAAAAAAATTATAAAACAAAGGGTAAAAAAAACTGACCTGAAAACAGAAAGAGCAGAATCAGTCTTCATTCCATCGCTGTGTAGATCACGATAAGCTCCTCTCATCCGCTGCTAAAAATGGAAGATTCTGAAAAATAGCCGTGACTAAGGGGTCAAAACACACCCAATTTCACTTGTGTATTTAAATCAGCTTCATCAAAAAGCAGCACAATTACAAATTCATGATGTAAAATATTTGCTAAGCTAATTACACAAATCAGGCAAAATCAGAGCAAGAAGACAGTGGTTTGCATGGGAAATCATCAACATGTGTTTGGGAGAGGCTTTGGCCCTGGCAGCATCACACCATCATAGAATGAGGAGTTACATCATGAGGTTTTTACTCCGCAGTGCATTTCAGGAAGGCGCCGCCATATTAGCAGGATCACCATCTGATGTCCTGCACAAAGACTGCACAATCCTCAATGCATGTTCTTCCAACAACAGGAACTTCTCCGCTAGAAATTTTACATTCCCAAAACACTTTCAGAACGTTTAGGGAACCATATTTTATATGGAAATGTGATGTGTACATTGATTCACACACAAAAATGTGATTGAAGGACATAAATAGGACCAAAAGATAACATTTTAGGTTGGTCTAGCTAACATTATGGGAATATAGTGTAGAGACTGAGCACTGAACAAGATATGTTGAATCACAGTCCCGAATGAAAAGAATATCCCTATAAACCCGTCTCCGGCGTGGTGACTCCGAATTTTTGAATATTCCTGTTTAATAATTGCCTCACCGACACGGCATCCTCAATAAACCTGTCTCCGGCGTGATGACTCCGATCTTTCGAATATTCCTATCTAATAATATTCATATCTAATAATCGCCTCATCGACATGACTTCCTCACGCCAGGCTCCACCCTCTCACAACCACAATGATCCCAATCACCGGAGTACTGAGCACACACACCTGCACGTCATCATCACAGTAATCACCACCTGCACTTAAGCCCCACGCTCACACTCAGTCACTGTCCGGTATCGTTTGCACATGCTACTACTCATGCTTGCTTCCTCGGACTCACCTGACTACTTACCTGATCTCCTTCGTCTCCTGAGTGTCTCCTCATCTCGTCCTGTCTCCTGGTCCTCGTCTCCTTCGATCCATTTTCCCGCTGTTCTGCAATCAAGAAACGTATCGTATCACCTTCATATCCAGCATTCACCTGAACTGCCATATCTGACTCTCACCTCATCTGCTCACATCCTGGTTCTGCAAATAAACTTTGCTTTCACATGCCTCTGTTATCCGTGTCACCTCTGTTTGTAACATTTAGTTGGTATTGGATCTAATAAACCTGTTGTTGGTTTAGAAGCAATGATTAGTTTATTTTGCTCTTCCTGTCCTATAGTTGTAAAGCACTGCAGTTGTTCTTCTGGGGTTATAATTGAGGCTGAATCGTAAAACCCTGTCAACGGTTGCACATTTTTAATTGTTTTTCTGATGTTTTTTTTTTTTTTTTTTTTTAAGTTAAGAAATTCATAAAGTTGTCACAGGTCGGAGCGGACCGCGTGAGTCCCGCTCCTCCCTTAGTTTCCACCTCGGGGAGGTTCCCAGGGATACCCCAGACGACCGGACACAACGAGGACACTGGAGTGAGGTTTAAAATTAAAAATCTTTATTAATTTACTTAAAATGGGGGAAGGGGAAGTGGAGGGGCTAAAATCCAAGAGGACACCGCCTCAGAGCTCGCCGGCTCTTGTCGCAGGAGAACCTCATAAGTCGCAGAAGAATCGCTGAAGCGAAGAACCAATGAGAGGGACGTCGCTGCTACACCACCCCGGCGGCTTTCACTGTCCGCCGTCTCTGGCTCTCCCACTCTCACTCTCCGCGGTGGGGCCACTCGTGTTCCTAGTTTCAACGTCACAAGGCTCACAGATGATACACTTCCGATGAATTTGTTACTGTATACGTTTCTCAGGGTACTCACACATTGATCAACCCGTGTGCTCGTCTTATTCTCTCCTCCAGTGTCTGGCTCGCGTCCTGGCCGCTGTGCTCTCTCTCCCGAAGGGATTTGTTCATCAGCACTTCCGGCAACTGTCCTGCATGTAACTTCTCAGAATCGGACACACATTTGACACTTGAATCACAATGCAAAACTCTGTATTATACTCAGCCCCGTCTCTTTTCTTCTCTTTGTAGTTCTCCGGATCTTTGATCGCTCAGTCCACAATATCCACCTCGTGTTATGGTAAAATGGTAAATGGACTGCATTTATATAGCGCTTTTAACAGACCTACGGCCATCCAAAGCGCATTACATTTTGCCTCACATTCACCCATTCACACCCTCATTCACACACCGACGGCGGTGTCAGCCATGCAAGGCGCCATCCAGCTCGTCGGGAGCAGCTGGGGTTAGGTGTCTTGCTCATGGACACCTCGACACTTGGTCAGGTGGAACCGGGGATCGAACCACCAACCTTCCGGTTTGTAGACAACCTACATGAACCACTGAGCCACTGCCGCCCCTTATCCTTAAACACTTATCCTTTGTGTTTGCCCAGATGCCCAGATCCTCTCGCCGCAACGGCTGGAAGTGGCTACCACCACGCTCAGCTTGAGCCCGACCCGGAACTAACAGCTGCGGCTGTGTATGACCGCTGCAACGACTGACCCCCAACTGAATTCTGGAAGCCCTCTTTATACTCCTCCGACTTCCCCTTCATCCAATCCGGAGATCGCGCTGTTCATTGGAGCACCTGCCGCCGATTATCTCTGATTTTGGCGCTGGAACGGGAACCCGGAAGTAGTGGTGTTTGATCCGGGCGGAACCAATCTCTGGCACTATGGTCCCGCCCCAGAAAAAGTCACACCGTGACAAAGTCATTACTACTAAACTGTACTGGAATATTTTGTTCAGCTGATGTGCGTTTATTTGTTAACCTGGCCACTGTACTAAATAAAAACCTGGGGTTGTTTTGGTTATTTTCTATCAGTTTATGGTAATGCTCAGCCCTGGCTGCTTTTAGAGCCTTTTTATAACGGGAAGTGCTGTCTTTCCACCTGATTCTAAAAACCTCTAAACGTGTTTGTTTCCATTTGCGCTCGAGATTACGAGTTTCTCTCTTGATAGCGTGAGTAATATTGTTGTACCACGGTGCAGTACTTTTCTCTCTCACCTTTTTTTATCTGATCGGTGCAACCGTTTCTAATGTACTAGAGAAAATGGTGCTCATACTGCTAGTCATTTCCTCTAGTTCATTTGTGTGTTTGGGTACACTGAGCAGCTGAGATAAATCTGGTAGGTTATTTGTGAATTTATCAATAGTGTTTGGGAGAATTGTTCTTCCTGGTCTATAACGCGGAGCAGTATGTAAAATATCAGTAGTACGCAGTGTGCATGTTACAAGGTAGTGATCGGTGACATCAACACTTTGCGGTATGATGTCTATATCAGTAGGATTGATTCCATGTGATATAATTAAATCTAGTGTATGATTAAAATGATGAGTGGGCCAAGTCACGTTTTGCTTGACCCCAAAGGAGTTTAATAAATCTGTAAACGAAACCCCTAGGCCATCGTTTGTATTATCTACGTGAATGTTCAAATCACAGACAATCAGTGCTTTATCGACAGTAACCATTAGGTCTGATAGAAAATCTGCAAACTCTTTTAAGAAATCAACATAAGGCCCTGGCGGTCTATATATGGTAGACAAAGCAAAAGATAATAGCGATTTTTTTCTTATATCTGAGAGTGTAACATTTAGCACAAGCACTTCAAATGAATTAAACCTGTGTCCTGTTTTCTGAGTAACATTAAGAATATCTCTATAGATAGTTGCAACACCGCCGCCACGACCAGTCAGATGGGGCTCGTGCGTATAACAGTAGCCTGGTGGAGTAGACTCATTTAGACCGAAATAATCATTAGGTTTAAGCCAGGTTTCAGTCAGACATAGCTTTGATTTACTATTATCTCTGATCATTTCATTTACAATAACTGCTTTAGGTGTGAGCGATCGAATGTTAAGGAGACCTAGTTTTAGAGAATGTTTTTGTTCATTTCTTTTAAAATTATCTGGTTTAATAATGATCAGATTTTCTCTAGATCCTATAGAGGATTTTGACCTAAATATTCGTGAAACAGACACAGTTTCTATACAATGCACTACAGAACAAGAACAGTCAAGTGTAGTTTGACTTACTAGTCATACGGTGCGTAGCATCTTGGAGATGTTGTCCGACAGAAGAGCCGCTCCGATCCTGCTGGGGTGCAGGCCATTAGCACGGAAAAGCCTAGGCCGCTCCCAGAAAAGATTCCAATTATTTACAGAGAGCAGCTTCTGTTCATTACAGCATGACAATAACCATTCATTTAGAGCAAATAGTCTACTGAACCTTTCATGCCCTCGTCTGTATGTAGGAAACGGTCCGGACACGATGATCCACGATTCACGATGAGAATCCATGATACTGAAACTGGATTATGCCACATATGTAATTTTGAACTTTCGGGTTTGCTGTGATATTGATATCAACACTGAAGTTTGCACTGGGGAAACTTTGGGATGCATTTATGGACAAGGGCTTTCATGGCCATTGATTCCTAGGGTGTGGTGAATGAACTTTCAATGTTATTGTCCTTGTTATCATCATTATCTTCATCGTCATCATCACCCAAAAACAGATAAGACTTTCATTGCTATGCTGTTGATTCTTGAGGGGCAAAATGTGTAAGATATTTGTGTGTGCCTATGAAAGAGATTGAAAGTAAAAAAAAGATGCAAACTAGTGAGAAGTATTTGTGTATCGTTTTCCATACATCAACAACCTGTACATCACAGGTCAGTATTAAATACGTCCAGAGTACCGTAAACAGAATATAGTTAGTGATTCCCACCCTATAAAAACAGATTTATAACTAATTCTTTTGTAAAATCAAGGAAATCGTTATACAATGGTGCCCGAATAGGGACCTGAATATTTGTTGGGAAAGTAGAATAGTTCACTCAAGATGGAAAGTCATATAACTCTGGATAGGGATGAGTGCGTGCCAGAGGTGGATTTCTCCACTGGTTCATTTACCAATCCCAGAGAACCCCTCAAAGATTTAATAACTACCTTTAGTGATCTATACATATACTCTGAAAATGAAAGTGAAGCCAGCATAGATGATGACCCTGACTTAAACTTACCACCACCCCCACCACCTGCAGTAGAAAGAGAGACACTTCCTGAGTCTGTTACCAACCTCATAGAACAACTTACTGATAAAGTCAGTGCGCTGGAAGGACGGGTTGCTGAATGTGTCAAGACGATGAGTGGATGTGTATCACAAGAAGAGTTCCAGAACAAGTGTAAAGGGATGGAAGATCGGTTGGTGTATCGTATGGAGCGTGAATGTGAGAGATTCAAGAAAGTGGTGGAAAGGTCTGTGCAGGAACCCGCTCAATCAATGGTAGACTGTCTAAAGAGAAGGGATGTGCAGCTTGAAGCCAAGTTCAAATCATTGACTCCAATGTCCACACCTGTAACATCCAAAACTTGTTGTGGTGTTCATGATTCTGGCCAAGTGAGCATCATACCTATGAAGTTCAGCAGAGTCTTCTCTTGACTGGTCAACAAGTTATGTTAATGCCCTACAATCCTCCAGTTAAGTTAGACTTTCCTTGCTTTAGTAATAAGCAAGATGAAGACCCTATTCTGTTTATTGAACGCTGTGAGGAGTACTTTGCAGTTCGGCCTTTGAGTGATCAGAAAGTCCTGGCGCTGCTTAACACAGTGCTCAAAGAAACCGCTAAAGACTGGTGGCAAGCAGAAAGAAGGAAAGTGAATAGAAGGAGGCAGTTCAAAGATGTTTTTTTAAGATAATTTCTGAGTAAAGATTATGAGGATGCGGCATCAAGACGATAGTGGAGAGAAAACAAGGGGACAAGGAAAGCATAAGAGACTTCACTTTTTATTATTAAGATTTGTGTTTGAGATGGAGAAAGAATATGCCGGAGAAGCACATTGTACTGGCTATACTGTGTAACTGCAATCCTCGCCTGGCAAGTCTGTTAACCCTCTAGGCGCCACGGTCGAGTTTACTCGACAAGATGCGGCACTGAATAAAACGGCCGATTTTGTCAAATAAGGTGTCAAATTTCATTCGACCTCCCCTCCACTAGATGGCAGACATGTCATACTTCATTCCCGACTCAAAAAAACGTCATGCTTCTATGCAAAATCTTCGAGCAAGAGCGCATTGAATCGGTGCGAACAAAAGCGGAGCTAGTGTGTGAGTGAGCCATTTTATCAGAGCAATATTGTCAATGTCAGCGAGTATTTGCATTAGATTATTATAATAATTATTTTCTAATGGCATCAATAAAGCTTACCCGCAATGAAGTGTTGGGTCTACTATTCGCGGACCCTGATTCTGAAGGGGAATATTTGCCTTCAGAAGATGGCGTGATTCTGAAAGTGAAAGTATAGCCCTACACCAAGCACAAACGGTGAATCCTTTGCCCAATGTAGATGGTCCTTTGCCCAATGTCAGTGGGAACAATGTTTCCCGGGGTCAGAGTGTTCATCGCAAAGTTAGCAGGCGTGTTAGTGTTGTGCACACTCTGTGGCAGATCTGGCCGCGCTGCTCGTAGCAGGAGCAGACGCGGTGTGACACGGGACAGAGGGGCTATTATGCATAGTCTACCTGTGTTTGTGTGTCATATGAATAATATGGAATCAGAGTGCCTACTGTATGTAGTAAATGGAAAATCTCTACAACAAAAGGCCAACCGCGACATGCATTCAGTTTGTTTCTACCATTTATTAGTAATGATTTACACAGTTTGTTTACTATTTACTATTTACCTGAGCATTCAGTATTGTGCAATATAGCATACAGAAGGTGAGGGACATTTTGGGGGGAAAGAAGTGCAGCATTTTATCATTTAAACATGTGACTTTTCATGAAAATTCTATAATCCAAGATGACCACCACCATATGATGTCATAATATGTAAATTAGATGGGATAATGTAATCCCTACATAAACTTTGGGTCATCCTCAATATTTCTCTAATTAACATAAAGTCTCTATCTTTTATCACTTTTAAGATATAGCCTTTTGAAATAAAAATGTCAAAATCGAACGTTTTAGGAAAAAACCTCTGACGCCTAAAGGGTTAAGAGGCACTGTGGCAAATGTTGGTGAACTGGTCAGAATTGGGACTCAAATTTAATGTGATTTTGATGAAGCCAAGAAGTAATGGAATCAGGTTCATTCCGAAGAGCAAAGAAGAGAACATACACCAGCAAATACTAGAGTGGTACAGTCCATTGAAATGCAGTGTCCCACTGTAACAAAGACGGTCAACATACCTATAATCCTCCGTGATCCTTTTTTTTCCGGCCATGTTGGACACTGTTAATTTGTTGTCCTTAAAGTAAGTAATTAAGTAAGCTTTATTTCTATAGCACTTTTCACAGACATAAAGGTCACAAAGTGCTTCACAAAATTAAAATATACACTTAAAAGATATACAAAAACACATAACATACAAATATACATATATAGACGAAAACATACAAAACCATAATTGCTAATTAAATGCTTGTCTAAAAAGATGCGTCTTAAGGTGTTTTTTAAAAGCTTCCACAGAGTCCAAAGCTCTCAAGGCTAATGGAAGAGAGTTCCAAAGCCTTGGAGCCACTACACAGAAGGCTCGGTCACCTCTTGTATTAAAACGTGTTCTAGGAACAGTTAAAAGGTCTTGGCCTGAAGACCTCAAAGAGCGACCAGAAATGTATACATGCAGTATATCCTGGATATAAGAGGGAGCTTGATCATGCAAGGCTCAGTAAGTAATGGTTAAAATTTTAAACTGTACTCTAAAACTAATTGGAAGCCAATGTAGAGCCTTAAGTAAAGGTGTAATATGTGTTCTCCTGTTGGTCTTATTCAAAAGTCTTGCAGCTGCATTCTGTACCACTTGCAATTTGTCCATTGAGGATTTGTTTAAACAAGTGTACAATACATTGCAAAAGTCAAGACGAGAAGAAATAAAAGCGTGAATAAGCATCTCCATCTCTTTTTTTTTAAACCACTGATCTAATCTTAGCGATGTTCCTGAGATGGAAAAAACAGGAACGAACCACAGATTTAACATGACTGCTAAAACACATCGATTTATCAAAAATGAAACCCAAATTTCGCACAACATTACAGTCCGAGGATGATATAGCCCCAATTGCCTGCCTAATCCTAGGAATAATGTTGTCTGGTGCAAAAATCAGCACCTCAGTTTTGTCTGGATTTAGTTGCAGAAAGTTGTCTGCAATCCAATTTTTAATGGAGGCTAAGCAATTGTGCAACAAGGACAGTTTGTCCAACCTATCAGGGCTAAAGATAAATATAGTTGAATATCATCTGCATAACAATGGTATGATATTTCTCCAAAGCTACCAATAATATGCCCAAGAGGAAGCATATACAGGCTGAACAACAGCGGGCCAAGCACCGAACCTTGGGGCACACCACAGGACAAAGGAGCAGAGTCTGACATATATGTTCCTACGGACACAGAGAAACTCCTGTCTGAAAGATAGGAGGAAAACCAATCCAGAGCTGATCCAGTAATGCCAACGGTTGTTTTCAGTCTATCAATCAAAGTGCAGTGATCCACAGTATCAAACGCTGCACTAAGATCTAATAGAACCAGCACAGAGCATTTACCCCCATCAGCAGCCATCAAAATATCATTTGAAACCTTAAGAAGGGCAGTCTCAGTTGAATGATTTTTTCGAAAACCAGATTGAAACTTATCAAAGATATTATGAGAATCCAAAACATTATTTAGCTGGTTCGCAACAACCTTTTCTAAAATTTTAGAAAAAGAAGGCAATTTAGAAATAGGCCTGTCGTTTTTAAATCAAGCTGCATCTAGATTGTTCTTTTTCAAGATAGGCTGAACAACAGCATGCTTAAAGCAGCTAGGAACCTGGCCTAGCTGAAGAGATTTAAAGAGGTTTAAAATTGAAACCAAACATGGGCCAAGATGATTTATGGATTTTAAAAATAAAGTAGTAGGTAAAATATCAACCGGGCTTTGAGATGGTCTCATCGTGCCCACTAATTTAATGATGTCATTCAGGGTAATAGGGCAGAAAGAATCCAATATTGAAGGTCTGTGATCTTTAACAATATGATGGTTACCTGATGGAACCAAGCCTGCCCTGACAGCTCTAACCTTGTCTACAAAATGAAACAAAAAGTGATTGCAATCAACATTTGAAAACACAGGGACAATACATGCAGCAGGAGAACGTCTCGGGTTATGACTATAACCCTTGTTCCCCGAGAAGGGAACGAGACACTGCGTCATCGAGTGACGACACTCTGGGAACGCCCACAGCGTTACGCATCTGAAGTATGAATGAAATCAAGCCAATCTGATTGGTGGTGCGTCGTGACGTAGTAGATGACGGCATACCCGGAAGATACAAAAAGGAAGCTGATGCAAACACACACTAGCTCTTTTGCGATGAAGCAAGCGCTCTAGCCGTGATAGGTGTGGCGACGAGACGCAGTGTCTCGTTCCCTTCTCGGGGAACAAGGGTTATAGTCATAACCCGAGACGTTCCCCTTCGAGGGAAATCGCACAAAAAGTGACGACACTCTGGGAACGTTAATACCCACTAGGCCACACCGAAATCACCCCACGTCCCCGTGTGAAGCTGGAAACCCAGGCACACTTAGGACGCAAGAACTCGAGCAACAGGCGTCACCGGGAGGTGCAGACTGTAAAAACGTATGAAGGTGTGCGGGGTGGCCCACCCGGCCGCCTCGCATACCTCTTGAAGCGAGACGCCAGAAAGGAGGGCCACTGAGGAAGCCATGCTCCTGGTAGAATGGGCCCTCACGGCCATGGGTGAAGGCAAATTGCACACCCTATAAGCCGCGGCTATAGCCTGGACGATCCAGTTACTGATCGTCTGAGTTGACGCAAGTCAGCCCCTTCTTGGGTGAGCCAAAGCACACCAACAACTGGTCTGACCTTCTCCAATGGGAAGACTTCTCTAGATAAATCCTCAGAGCTCTGACCGGGCAGAGCAGATGAAGTCTCCCCTCTTCCGCCGTCAGGTGGGGAGGGGGATGGAAAGCCTGAAGAACCAGAGACCGGGCTCCCTGAGATGGAACCTTGGGAATGTAACCCGGTCTAGGGTGAAGGATGGCCCTTACTCCGCCGGGGGCAAACTCCAGGCAGGTTGGCGTGACCGCCAAGGCCTGGAGATCTCCCACTCTCCTCAGAGAGGTAATGGGGAGGAGAAAGGCCACCTTCAGGGTCAGGTTCTTAGGCTCAGCCAGCTCCAGTGGCTCGAAGGGGGCCTCAGCCAGCCCTTGCAGAACCACCGCCAGGTCCCAAGTTGGGACTCTGGAGCGAGCTACCGGCCTCATCCTCCGAGCCCCATGGAGGAACTGTACAACCAGGTGGTGCTTCCCCAAAGGTCCATCACCTAGAGGTGCGTGGAAAGCCCCAAGGGCAGCCACGTACACCTTCAGGGTGGACGGGGTAAGACCAGCGGAGAAGCGATCTTGGAGGAACTCCAGCACTGAAGCCACTGGACAGTTAACTGGATCCACCTCACGCTCTCTACACCAAGTGGAAAATACATTCCACTTGAGGCTGTACAGTCTCCTGGTAGAAGGAGCCCTGGAGCTGAGTAAGGTCTCGACCACCTCTGCTGACAGGCCCGCCTCTAGGTACCGAGCCCCCTCAGGGGCCAGACCCAGAGACTCCACAACTCTGGCCGGGGGTGAAATATTGTGCCCCCTGCCTGAGAGAGCAGATCCCTCCTCAGAGGAACCTGCCACGGAGAGCCGTCTAGCAGAGCTATGATGTCCGAGAACCATACTCGAGTGGGCCACTGGGGTGCTACTAAGAGCAGGCTGATGCCCTCCCGGCGGACCCGCTCCAGAACTCCCGGGAGCAGAGCGATCTGGGGAAATGCGTACAGACGCAGCCTCGGCCACGTCTGCATCATGGCGTCCAGTCCCAACGGAGCTGGATGCCTGAGAGAGAACCACAGTGGACAGTGGGACGTCTCTCGAGACGCGAACAAGTCCACTTCCACTGGGCCGAATCTCTCGCACATGGCCTCCACCACCTCTGGGTGGAGTCGCCACTCCCCGGGCCTCAGCCCCTACCTCGACAGGATGTCTGCTCCCTGATTTTGTTCCCCGGGAGTGTACATCGCCCTGAGGGACAATAACTTCCCCTGGGACCACAGGAGGATTTGATGCGCCAGTCTGCATAGAGGGCGCGACCTCAAACCCCCTTGGTGATTGAGACACGCGACAACGGAAGTGTTGTCTGAGCGTATCAGGACATGGTGCCCGCGGAGGTCCGGGTAAAAGCTCCTCAGAGCTTTGTAGACCGCCAGCATCTCCAGGCAGTTGATGTGCCATGAAGAATGCCGGGTCTCCCACAGACCTCTCGCAAAGCGGCCTTCCATGACCGCGCCCCAACCAGTGAGGGAGACATCTGTTGAAACGGCTCTCCGGCAACATGATGCTCCCAGCACTGGCCCTTGGGACAGGAACCAAGGTTTCCGCCATATGACGAGGGAACGAAGGCATCTGCGCATTACCCTGATCATATGAAACGGATTTCCCCGCGGGGAAAACCCCCTGGCTTTCAGCCACCACTGTAGGGGTCTCATGTGCAGCAGGCCAAAAGGTATCACGTTGGACGCTGCTGCCATGAGCCCCAGCAGTCTCTGGAACTGCTTCACAGTGAGGCTGCGGCCTGGCTTCACTCTGGAGACCGTCGCCAGTATGGATTCCACGCGCGCGGGAGACATACGTGCCCGCATCGACGTGGAATCCCATACGACTCCCAGGAACGTGGTCCTCTGGGAGGGCGTCAACACGCTCTTCTTCGTGTTGAGTCTCAGCCCCAAGCACCTTATGTGGGCCAGAACGACATCTCGATGCCGAACCGCCACCTCGCGCAATCTGGCCAGAATGAGCCAGTCGTCGATGTAATTTAGTATACGGATGCCCTGGAGTCTCAGCGGAGCCAGTGCTGCATCCATACACTTGGTGAAGGTGCGAGGGGAGAGTGCCAGGCCGAAGGGAAGAACCCGATATTGGTACGCTTCGCCCCCGAAACCGAACCTCAGGAACTTCCTGTGGGTTGGAAGGATGGAAATATGGAAGTATGCGTCCTTTAGATCTATCGTGACGAACCAGTCCTCGGACTGGATCTGACTCACGATGGCTGGAATTGTGAGCATCCTGAACCTGAATCTCCTCAGAGACCGATTCAGGCTGGCCTCGGGTGTCAACCGAGCCTCGATTTTCGGTGGGTGCACACGTTTGCTGTCCAGCCGCAAGTCCTGTTGGAGGCGGCGAAGACAGCACGCGTGTGCGGGAGATCAGTGGGGCCCGAAGCGTCTGTGACGGCGGGAACACAGCACTGATCTCCCGAGAGCTCTGGGGGAAAACGACCTCGGCCGTTCCATCCCGGGGGGGGGCAGCTCTCAGCGATCCAGCCGCAGCTAGGACCGCTTGGTGGCAGCCTTCTTCGCCTGAAGGACGTTCCTCAGATCGACCTTAGGCTCGGAAGGCTTGCCACGAGAGCGCCGCCTCTTTTGCCAAGCTCCCTCAGGAGGGGCGCGAGAAGCAACGCTCTCTTTCTGCACCTGCCGGTGCAAGGAGCTAGTAGACGGCCGAGGCTGTCCCTTTGAGACAGCCTTCCCCGAGGAGCTGGATCGACGAGGGAGATACTGTTGGAAGGCCGCCGCTTGCTTTCTCACCTCCTGGAACCTCTCGACGACGGTGTTAACCGCGCCGCCGAAAAGCCCAGAAGGCGAGACCGGGGAATCTAGGAGAAAGTGTTTCTCTCTCTCCTTCATCCCCGACAGGTTTAACCACAAATGTCTCTCCACACACACCATACCCGCCATGGAGCGGCCGATGGAACGGGCCGTCTCCTTGGCGATGCGGAGAGACAAATCGGTGGCCTTCCTAAGCTCGAGGACATCGTCCGGAGACGGGCCCCCGCCCTCGTCGAGCTCCTTGAGGAGGTCGGCCTGGTAGGCCTGCAACACCGCCATAGTGTGCAGGCAACTACCAGCCCGCCCAGCCGCCATATATGCCCTCCCTACCAGCGCTGATGTATCGCGCGTTGGTTTGGTGGGCAATACCGGGGTCTTAAGGGACGAAGCGGCCTCGGGAGAGAGGTAGCTCGCGAGAGGTAGCTCGCAGACCCCGGCGTGGAGGTTGAGGCCTGCGCCTGAAGAACCGTTCATCCAGTTTACTGGGCGGCTGGATTTCCGGTTCTTCCTGTGGCCAATCGATGTTTAACTTGGCCACGGCGCGGGTCAAAACCTCCACTAGCTCCTCTGGAACGGGTGCGTGAAGCGATGGCTCAGGCTCCACCGCACCCGCCTCGACGCTCAGCACATCCAACTCCTCGGAGCCAGATAGCTGAAACGTCGGGTTCTCCGCCCCGCGGGAAGAAGCCGCATCGCGGGCTTCCACACGGGCCGGGAGAACATCGGAGTCCTCGGACGAGGATAGGGAAAGTGCCTCAGCAGTCCCATATCCTGTCACGAGGTCCCGCTGCGAGCCCCATGATCTACGGCGCCGCTGTGCCTCAGCAACAGCGGGCCCAGAACCCTGGGGCTCGCTGGCTTGGCCGGCCTCATTGAACACGGCCAGCCGTGAGCGCAATACCTTGAGCGGCAGCTTTTCACACTCGCTACAGGCGGCTCCCCCGAGAGCCACCCTAGCGTGCTGCACGCCCAGACATTGCACACACAAAAGGTGTGTGTCCGTGCCCGAAATGAATCGCGGACACGGGTGCACACACCTCGTGAACTGTTGCTCACTAGCCATCTTTTTGGATACAATATGTAGACAAAACAACACCAAATAGACAGACAATTTCACATATAGTGCTTCGCTGAAGAGCAAAAAAGCTAGTGTGTGTTTGCATCAGCTTCCTTTTTGTATCTTCCAGGTATGCTGTCATCTACCACGTCACGACGCACCACCAATCAGATTGGCTTGATTTCATTCATACTTCAGATGCGTAACGCTGTGGGCGTTCCCAGAGTGTCGTCACTCGACGACGCAGTGTCTCGTTCCCTCGAAGGGGAAACAATGTTGTTAATAGTTTCAAATAGAACCTTTGGATTCCTTTTACAGGCAGAAATCAGATTAGTAAAATAAGAGGCTCTAGCCTCTTTAATCATTTCGTGTAAGTCCATAAAGAGCTCTTTAAGATACAAGCGGTGAATGTGTAGCTGAGTCGCTTTCCATAAGCGCTCAGTTCTCCGACAGACAAGTCTTAAGCTGCGAATAGCATCATTCATCCACGGTGATGTATTGACAGATTAAATTTCTCTAGCTTTAAAAGGTGCCACTTTGTCCAACAACACAGTACAGTGATAATTAAAAGCCTGTGCACAAGTGTCTACATCATTCGAAATAAGAACCAGGCTTGAGTCAAATGCGGCTGAAAATTTCTCAACAGTACGCTGGTTAATCAAAAGTGAACAGGACTCGTTTAGCAGTGAGAGGATCCTCATCACACATAAGATCAAAAAAGATGCAGTTGTGATCACTAATAAGTACATCTTCGATACAGACATTATTAATATTTACACCATAAGAAAAGACAAGATTGAGCGTATGTCCCTTGTTGTGCGTAGGGCCAAAAACATGTTGAGTGAAGTTAAAAGATTCAGTAATATTTACAAATTCAGAAGCATTTTTACAAGTATCATCATCCACATGGATATTAAAATCGCCTACAATAATCACTCTATTCAGCTTAATAATAGATGATAGGAAGTCAGAAAAATCAACAAGAAAAGAGGCCGCTGGCCCAGGTGGCCGGTAAACTAGGATACAATAAAATGAATTTGAGCGACCCACCTTAGTCATCTGTAGTTCAAAAGAAGAGTATGTGTCAGCGCTTACTGACTGGCAGATAAAACGTTTTTTAAAAACCACAGCAAGACCTGTGAGTCTTGGCGTGCTGATAAAATTACAGTCCATAGGTCAAAGTTCATTCAAGTGATAGTATTCCATATTCCGTTGCCAAGTCTCCGTAAGCAACATGAAGTCCATGCTTTTGGAGGTAAATAAATCGCTGAGCAGAAGAGACTTGTTTGCAATTGAACGGGCATTTATCAGACCCATCCTGAGCGTTACAGGAACACCCGAAACAGAGAAATCAGCTCGTGGCAGCGGCCTCAGATGCACCAAACACACAACACGACCAGAGGTAGAGTTTCTCTGGTACACCGGAACGCGAGCGATGGGGACATCAGGGAAGACAGAATAAAGACACGAAGGTCTGTAGTCGCAGTCCAAGATCCCCAGTTTAAAGAGATTTTTCAGTTGAATCTGTCTCCCTGCCCATTTTCCTCGCTTTCTCCGCCGTCTATTTGTAGGTCGTATTAGGCCCTCTTCATGCTGCATACAGACAGCAGTTCCAGTCGGACGTGTGAACGGGGCTGCAAACTTGTCAATACCACTCCAGATATATCCGTCACAGCACTCTACCATGGAAGATCGGATTAACTGCAATGTTTGGCGATCATACACCCATGCAGTAGACACAACTTTTGCTGACAGATTTAGTAGCAATATAGCGCAGAAAACAAACAAAATGAGTCGGGACGAACAACCAGCCACAGAGGCAAAGCCAAACACAGGCGCCATCTTGGTCAGATGACAGACCTGGGAAGGGTAACTTCAGTGCTTTAGCATTAGACTTTGTATCAGTAGAAACCTGGTAGTATATTCAAATTATGGTACTTTCCCCCCTCATATTCCCCTGAGACGAGAGAATTATGCATTTTATTTCTGGAAAAAATCCTCAGATGACGCAAATATCGTCATTTTGTGTCATCAGAGGATTTTTTGGCCAGAGGCTAAAAACTACAGCCACTAGATGGGGCTGTTCCCCATTTTATCAACCCGCCCTTTGCAATTCAAAAATAACCATAAAACAGATGATTAAGTAATAAAATTAACAATAATTTGAAAAATTTAGGCTATTAAAAATATTTATAAAAAAATTAAGGAAAAAATGATAAAATAAAGGGTAATAAAAACTGACCTGAAAACAGAAAGAGCTGAATCAGTCTTCGGTCCATCGCTGTGTAGATCTCGATGTGCTCCTCTCATCCGCTGCTAAAAATGGAAGATTCTGAAGATGTTCTGAAATATAGCCGTGACTGAGCTCAAAACACACCCAATTTCATTTGTGTATTTAAATCAGTTTCATCAAAAAGCAGCACAATTACAAATTCATGATGTGAAATATTTGCTAAGCTAATTACACAAATCAGGCAAAATCAGAGCAAGAAGACAGTGGTTTGCATGGGAAATCATCAACATGTTTTTGGGAGAGGCTTTGGCCCTGGCAGCATCACACCGTCATAGAATGAGGAGTCACATCATGAGGTTTTTACTCCGCAGTGCATTTCAGGAAGGCTCCGCCATATTAGCAGGATCACCATCTGATGTCCTACACAAAGACTGCACAATCACCAATGCATGTTCTTCCAACGACAGGAACTTCTCCACTAGAAATTTTACATTCCCAAAACACACAGATGCATGATGATCGCAGAACGTTTAGGGAACCATATTTTATATGGAAATGTGATGTGTACATTGATTCACACACACAAATAACATTTTAGGTTGGTCCAGCAAACATTATGGGAATGTAGTGTAGAGACTGAGCACTGAACAAGATTTGTTGAATCACAGTCCCGAATGAAACGAATATCCCTATAAACCAGTCTCCGGCGTGGTGACTCCGAATTTTTGAATATTCCTGTTTAATAATTGCCTCACCGACACGGCATCCTCAATAAACCTGTCTCCGGCGTGATGACTCCGATCTTTCGAATATTCATATCTAATAATATTCATATCTAATAATTGCCTCTTCGACACGACATCCTCAATAAACCTGTCTCAGGCGTGATGACTCCGATGAGTGATATAGTGATCTATACATATACCCTGTAAATGAAAGTGAAGCCAGCATAGATGATGACCCTGACTTAAAATTACCACCACCTGCAGTAGAAAGAGAGACACTTCCTGAGTCTGTTATCAACCTCATAGAACAACTTACTGATAAAGTCAGTGCGCTGGAAGGACGGGTTGCTGAATGTGTCAAGACGATGAGTGGATGTTGATCACAAGAAGAGTTCCAGAACAAGGGTAAAGGGATGGAAGATCGGTTGGTGTATCGTATGGAGCGTGAATGTGAGAGATTCAAGAAAGTGGTGGAAAGGTCTGTGCAGGAACTCGGAACCTGCTGGTTCTGGAGGAGTCCACCGCTGACATCATCCTGGGGCGCCCATGGTTAGAGCAGCACAACCCAGTCATCTCCTGGAAGACGGGAGAAGTCCTGAAGTGAGGCGACAACTGCTTCCCGGACTGCTTCCCATCTCCACCGATTCGTCCCTCTCCCCGTTCCCAAGATCTCCCGGTCTGTGCCACGTAAATAGAGAGTCCGGTAGAGAGACGATCGGTGGATGTCCCCGCCTGTTACGCCCCCTTCAGTGACGTCTTCTGTCCCCAACGGGCTTCCAAGCTGCCTCCCCATCGGCATGGGACTGTGCCATCGATCTGCTGCCAGGTGAGCCAGTGCCCAGAGGAAAAATCTATCCCCTCTCACTTCCGGAGGAGAAGGCCATGGAGGATTACATCAAGGAGGCGCTGGAGCAAGGCTACATCCGTCCATCCACCTCCCCTGCTGCTTCGAGTTTCTTCTTCGTGGCGAAAAGGATGGAGGCTCGCGGCCCTGTATCGACTACCGCGCACTCAATAACATCACAGTGAAGTTCCGATATCCCCTTCCTCTCGTCCCAGCTGCCCTGGAACATCTCCGTGGTGCCACTGTGTTCACGAAGTTGGACCTCCGCAGCCCGTATAACCTCATCCGGATACGTGAGGGGGACGAGTGGAAGACCGCCTTTGTCACGCCCACAGGACACTACGAGTACCTCGTGATGCCATATGGAATCGCCAACGCCCCTTCCGTATTCCAGGACTTCATACATGAGGTGCTCCGGGAGTGTCTCCACAGGTTCGTGCTGGTCTACATTGATGACATCTTGATCTACTCCCGGAGCCTGGCCGACCATCGCCGTCACGTTGCGGAGGTCCTTCAACGCCTGAGGAAATACCAGCTCTACCTTAAGGCCGAGAAATGCTCTTTCCATCAGCCCTCAGTGCAGTTTCTCGGCTACGTCATTGATCACAGTGGCATCCGGATGGATGAGAGGAAGGTGGAAGCCATCCGGTCCTGGCCAACACCATCATCCATGAAAGAACTCCAACAATTTCTAGGGTTTGCCAATTTCTACCGACGCTTCATCTAGAACTACAGCTCCATCGCCAGCCTTCTCCGAAACAAGCCCAAGTCTCTGTCCTGGACCCCATCCGCCACCCAAGCCTTCCAGACCCTGAAGGACGCCTTCACGACCGCTCCCCTCTTGGTCCACCCCGATCCTGACCTCCCTTTCATCGTCGAAGTGGATGCCTCCACCACCGTTGTGGGTGGGGTCCTATCTTTGCAGCAGGGGAACCCCAGTCGTCTCCATCCATGTGCCTTCTTCTCCCACAAGCTCAGCCCGGCGGAGGTCAACTACGATATTGGTAACCGTGAACTCCTCGCCATCAAGCTTGCACTGGAGGAGTGGAGGCACTGGTTAGAGGGCACCAAGCATCCATTTCTGGTTCTTACCGACCACAAAAACCTGGGGTATCTCCGCGAGGCAAGACGACTCAACCCCCGAGAAGACAGATGGGCTCTCTTCTTCATGAGATTCGACTTCCACATCTCTTACCGACCTGGGGCCAAGAACATCAAGGCGGATGCCCTTTCCCGCATCCACGGCCCAGAGGAACGGTCCGAGGAAGAAGAGGAACCCATTCTCCCCACTAAGCTCTTCCTTAGCCCCATCACTTGGTCGAAGGAGACATTGCCCTCTACCAATGCCTCCACCAACCTACCACCGGCCTGACCCCGTTCCAGTGCGTACTCAGCTATCAACCTCCCCTCTTCCTCCGACGTCCCTGCGGTGGATTACTGGTTCCGGGAGAGTGAGAGGGTCTGGGACTCAGCCCACCATCAGCTTTAGCGGGCCCTCTGAAGACGCAGGATGACAGCCGACCTTCGCCGCTCAGAAGCACCTACGTTCCAGGTTGGGCAGAAGGTCTGGCTGTCCACCCGGGACATCAGACTGCGTCTGCAGTGCAAGAAGTTGAGTCCCAGATTCATTGGCCCCTTCACCATCCTGCAGCAGATCAATCCGGTGACGTATAAACTCCAGTTACCTCCTCAGTACCAGATTCACCCCACTTTCCACGTGTCTCTCCTGAAATCTCACTTCCCTTCTGTTTCTGTTTCCCCAGAGCCTGGCGTTACCCCGGAGCCCCCTCCTCCTCTCCTCGTTGACGACGGTGCAGCATACCAGGTCCAGGACATCTTGGACTCCCGGCGTCGTGGTGGTCAACTCCAATATCTAGTGGACTGGGAGGAGTACGGCCCAGAGGAACGATCTTGGGTACCCAGGCATGACATCCTTGACCCAAACCTACTGGAGACATTCCACGCTACCCGCCCTGACCGACCGGCACCTACGGCATCGGGGTCCTCGGCCCTCAGGAGATGGCCTTGGAGGGGGGGGGGGGTAATGTTACAAGCACGCCAGGCTCCACCCTCTCACAACCACAACGATCCCAATCACCGGAGTACTGAGCACACACACCTGCACGTCATCATCACAGTAATCACCACCTGCACTTAAGCCCCACGCTCACACTCAGTCACTGTCCGGTATCGTTTGCACATGCTACTACTCATGCTTGCTTCCTCGGACTCACCTGACTACTTACCTGATCTCCTTCGTCTCCTGAGTGTCTCCTCGTCTTGTCCTGTCTCCTGGTCCTCGTCTCCTTCGATCCATTGTCTCGCTGTTCTGCAATCAAGAAACGTATCGTATCACCTTCATATCCAGCATTCACCTGAACTGCCATATCTGACTCTCACCTCATCTGCTCACATCCTGGTTCTGCAAATAAACTCTGCTTTCACCTGCCTCTGTTATCTGTGTCACCTCTGTTTGTAACATTTAGTTGGTATTGGATCTAATAAACATGTTGTTGGTTTAGAAGCAATGATTAGTTTACTTCGCTCTTCCTGTCCTATAGTTGTAAAGCACTGCAGTTGTTTTTCTGGGGTTATAATTGAGGCTGAATCGTAAACCCTGTTAACGGTTTTACATTTTTAATTGTTTTTCTGATGTTTTCGATTGTTTTAGTTAAGAAATTCATAAAGTCATTACTACTAAACTGTACTGGAATATTTTGTTCAGCTGATGTGCGTTTATTTGTTAACCTGGCCACTGTACTAAATAAAAACCTGGGGTTGTTTTGGTTATTTTATATCAGTTTATGGTAATGTTTAGCCCTGGCTGCTTTTAGAGCCTTTTTATAACGGGAAGTGCTGTCTTTCCACCCGATTCTAAAGACCTCTAAACGTGTTTGTTTCCATTTGCGCTCGAGATTACGAGTTTCTCTCTTGATAGCGTGAGTAATATTGTTGTACCACGGTGCAGTACTTTTCTCTCTCACCTTTTTTTATCTGATCGGTGCAACCGTTTCTAATGTACTAGAGAAAATGGTGCTCATACTGCTAGTCATTTCCTCTAGTTCATTTGTGTGTTTGTATGTTTGGGTACACTGAGCAGCTGAGATAAATCTGGTAGGTTATTTGTGAATTTATCAATAGTGTTTGGGAGAATTGTTCTTTCTGGTCTATAACGCGGAGCAGTATGTTAAATATCAGCAGTGTGCAGTGTGCACGTTACAAGGTAGTGATCGGCAGAGATGTATAGTAACGAAGTAGAACTACTTCACTACTGTACTTAAGTACTAAAAGGCAGTATCTGTACTTTACTAGAGTATTATTTTTTCTCTCCTACTTCCACTTTTACTTCAGTACATATTTTCGATGAGTTTAATACTTTTACTCCGATATTTTTTTTATGTGCTGCATCGTTACTCGTTACAATTATAAAAATGTTACGAATCATTCCATTCCAAACCCACATTACCGCGCATGAGAGAGAGAGAGCGCGCGCGAGAGTGCGAGAGAGAGAGACAGAGCGCGAGAGAGAGAGAGAGCGTGCGAGAGAGCCCAGCGAACGCGCATTCACTGTCTTTAAAACAACACGAGCGTCTTGCGCTCAAATTGCTCTCTATTTGTTTACATAGTTAATGTGCACTGTGAAGTAACATATACAAACAATGAACAGCTGTATTTTTATTAACTAAGATTAACAAAGATTAATAAATACATTAACAAATGTATTGATCATGGTTAGTTCATGTTAGTTATTAGTCTAATACATTAACTAATGTAGCCTAATGTTAACAAATCAAACCATATTGTAAAGTGTTACAAACAAATCATTTACTCAGAAATCTTGAAATGAGAATATAAGTGTGCTTACCCCATTTTTTTTTTAGTAAGAGTGGTTATAGTAAGATTTAATGTTAATGAACTACAGTATTTTCAGGTTATTTATATGACAATATGTAGAAAAATTACCTACCAACATTGTGATTGTCCTTTAGCTTAATCATTTGAAATAATAAAAACAATATGATGTTCAAACTTTTGACTACTTTCTTTAATAACTACATAACACAATACTTGTACTTTTACTTTCAGTACTTGAGTAGTACATTTTAAAATAAACTACTTGCAATACTTAAGTACAAAAAATGTTGAATACTTTAGTACTTCTACTTAAGTGTGGTGCTTAAAGAGCACTTCAACTTCTACTCAAGTCACTTTTTTGATAAGGAACTTGTACTTTTACTCAAGTATGTGTCTCTAGTACTTTATACATCTCTGGTGATCGGTGACATCAACACTTTGCGGTATGATGTCTAAATCAGTAGGATTGATTCCATGTGATATAATTAAAGCTAGTGTATGATTAAAACGATGAGTGGGCCCAGTCACGTTTTGCTTGACCCCAAAGGAGTTTAATAAATCTGTAAACGAAACCCCTAGGCCATCGTTTGTATTATCTACGTGAATGTTCAAATCACCGACAATCAGTGCTTTATCGACAGTAACTATTAGGTCTGATAGAAAATCTGCAAACTCTTTTAAGAAATCAACATAGGGCCCTGGCGGTCTATATATGGTAGACAAAGCAAAAGATAATAGGGATTTTTTTCTTATATCTGAGAGTGTAACATTTATCACAAGCACTTCAAATTAATTAAACCTATGTCCTGTTTTCTGAGTAACATTAAGAATATCTCTATAGATAGTTGCAACACCGCCGCCACGACCAGTCAGACGGGGCTCATGCGTATAACAGTAACCTGGTGGAGTAGACTCATTAAGACCGAAATAATCATTAGGTTTAAGACAGGTTTCAGTCAGACATAGCTTTGATTTACTATTATCTCTGATCATTTCATTTACAATAACTGCTTTAGGTGTGAGCGATCGAATGTTAAGGAGACCTAGTTTTAGAGAATGTTTTTGTTCATTTCTTTTAAGATTATCTGGTTTAATAATGATCAGATTTTCTCTAGATCCTATAGAGGATTTTGACCTAAATATTCGTGGAACAGACACAGTTTCTATACAATGCACTACAGAACAAGAACAGTCAAGTGTAGTTTGACTTACTAGTCATACAGTGCGTAGCATCTTGGAGATGTTGTCCGACAGAAGAGCCGCTCCGATCCTGCTGGGGTGCAGGCCATCAGCACGGAAAAGCCTAGGCCGCTCCCAGAAAAGATTCCAATTATTTACAGAGAGCAGCTTCTGTTCATTACAGCATGACAATAACCATTCATTTAGAGCAAATAGTCTACTGAACCTTTCATGCCCTCGTCTGTATGTAGGAAACGGTCCGGACACGATGATCCACGATTCACGATGAGAATCCACGATACTGAAACTGGATTATGCCACATATGTAATTTTGAACTTTCGGGTTTGCTGTGATATTGATATCAACACTGAAGTTTGCACTGGGGAAACTTTGGGATGCATTTATGGACAAGGGCTTTCATGGCAATTGATTTCTAGGGTGTGGTGAATGAACTTTCAATGTTATTGTCCTTGTTATCATCATCATCTTCATCGTCATCATCACCCAAAAACAGATAAGACTTTCATTCCTCTGCTGTTGATTCTTGATGGGCAAAATGTGTAAGATATTTGTCTGTGCCTATGAAAGAGATTGAAAGTAAAAAAAAGATGCAAATTAGTGAGAAGTATTTGTGTATCGTTTTCCATACATCAACAACCTGTACATCACAGGTCAGTATTAAATACATCCAGAGTACCGTAAACAGAATATAGTTAGTGATTCCCACCCTATAAAAACAGATTTATAACTAATTCTTTTGTAAAATCAAGGAAATCGTTATACAATGGTGCCCAAATAGGGACCTGAATATTTGTTGGGAAAGTAGAATAGTTCACTCAAGATGGAAAGTCATATAAATCTGGATAGGGATGAGTGCGTGCCAGAGGTGGATTTCTCCACTGGTTCATTTACCAATCCCAGAGAACACCTCAAAGATTTAATAACTACCTTTAGTGATCTATACATATACTCTGAAAATGAAAGTGAAGCCAGCATAGATGATGACCCTGACTTAAACTTACCACCACCCCCACCACCTGCATTAGAAAGAGAGACACTTTAGCCGCGTTTCCACCGAAATTACCCGGAACTATTTGTACCAGGAACTTTTTTCCCAGGAACTTTTTCTCCCCCAGATCTGCTACAATCTGCGTTTCCACCGCGGTCTAAAGTACCGGGGAGATTAGGCAAATTAGTCCGGTGACGTGGGAATGCGCGCGGCTGCTCCTCCCAGTCACCGACGGACAGTAATCACTTTTGCGCGATACTGTCTGCAACAATAACAAGTGTAGGTGATGCAAGCAGCGCTGCTTTTGCTGATTATGTACACACATTACCAACACTGCTTATTTAAACGTGCACTTTCACCTGGTTTGACCATTTTAATGCAAAATGGGATGATGGGCAATCCAAAATCTGAATGTGTTGTAATAGCTCAATTCCAAAACAAAACATTTTCTATAAAAGGATAATGAGGTTTCAGTCATTCATGACAGATGTGTGAAAAGTTAATTGAATGAAAACAATAGACTGAATTAAGCAGTTGAAAGATTAGGTACTAGACTGCAAGTATTTTATTTTTTTATCACAATAACATCTCTTAACATTCACAAAAAAATAAATAAACCACATGACTAGTATTACAATATGCTTCATTAAATGCATAATTTTAGAGACTTCTTCCTCAAATTTGAAATGAAGCAGGACCACACTTATGGCTTCACTTAAGTTGTGGTTATAAGTTATTATACTACATTCACATAGTTATACATTTAAAAATATAATATTTGGGTTTTCTAGATATGTTTATGTGCATATTCAGAAAGACTTGCGAGCAGCAGCCCTTTTATTTGCTTCCTACACTATATGAATACAATTAGAATGTGGTTATATAGTTAGAATGTGGAAATTAAAGACACAGTGACATTTTACACATTTGACTTTATTTTAGACAGATTAGTTCTTACAAAATTAAAATAAAAGTGTGCAAAGACAAATAAATTACTAGAACAATAAAATGAAAATATAAAATGTGAAAACAATATAAAAAAAGTGTATTTTTCAGTAACCTTTCCAAGAGCTGTGCCAACACGTACAATATATAAAGTACAAATGTGGTAGAGCAAATGCTTCATTCAAGCGGCTGGTCATTGTGGCTACTTCTTGAACGACTGGACAAACTGTCCAAGAACAGACAGAAACCCGGTCTGAAAGTCCCTCTGCTGCCGTCTGCTTTCTTCCGCTTCTGACTGGTGGAATGCCAACTCTTGCCTCCTCATCTCTCCTCGGCCTGGCTCTCCAGTAACAGCTGCATATATTGGTCAGGCTGTTCTTGTCCATGCTGCAGGACGGCCCGGTTAGCATCCGATCCATGTCCCTCAGTGCATCAAGAAAGTCACAGTCCCTTTTCCTTTTCCCTAAGTAGAAAAATTGCACAGAAACACATGGAAATTAATACACAAGGCAACCATGAAACAATAGAAACCATCAATTAATTATTTAAAGTGTTTTCACTACAAATAATGAACAATTGTTTGCCCAGCTTGAACAATGCCCAGTGTGCAATTTTTATCATGGGCAATTTAAGTTTACAATTAAAAACAACAAAACCATTAAGGATTACACATCAGTTTTAAAATATATACACATTTTTGTCAGCTTTATAATGTACTGGTGACCGCGGGGGAAAACACGCTGGTCTCCGTTGCCTGCGATTCATCAGGGCCACTCGTTACACCTGGAAAAGCACGTTGAAAAAAGTTACTGCAACGTTACACTGCAACGAGTTTAATAGATGATACCAAGATGATATATTTACCTTCAACCCACTCGGATTCCTGGATGGTTTCCAACAACGCACTAGCCGAGTCTTTCGTTACCGCTGCGCCAGAAAAGGACGGTCTGTGTCCCAGCAACGCGTCCAGGCGGTCATACCACTTGTTGGTACGCCGGTCGGAACCGCTCCGGTTGTTATGATCCTTTAATTTCTTGTAATCTTGTCTAATTTCTTCAACTTCTCTCTGCACTGTTTTCCAGTGTGACTGGAACCGAGTCGATATCTTCAGTTATACCTTTTCATTGCGGGTCGCCGTTTCCAGTTCCCGCTGGATGTCCTCCTCCGCTTATATGCTCAATAAAGCCTGAACCTCGTCGTCGGTCCATCGGTCGAATTTTTTGTTGAACTCCATTGTTGCAAAAAAAATATTTACTGAACGCAAAACCCACGGAACCCACCTCGCAAAAGACTTGTAAATATTGGCGGTGGAAAAAAAAATAGCTGCGAGAGCTCAACCAATCAGCATGTTCAGCGCCCAAGTCCCACCCCCGAAAGTTCGGGAACTTTTGAAAAGTCCCACCTCGCAAGCAGGGCCGTTTGGAGGGGGAAATATTTACCCGGAACTTCATTTAGACCCTGGTTCCTGCGGTCGAAACACACCGAGTTCCCCCCCAAAGTTCCTGGTTCCGGGGTAAAGTTCCTGCGGTGGAAACGCGGCTTTTGTTACACTGTTACCAACCTCATAGAACAACTTACTGATAAAGTCAGTGTTGAGCTAAATCTCAGGGATGGGTCACAAAAAACTTTCCCAGAATGCACCAGCAGCAGCAAACTGACTGCTTACCACTGGATCAGTCATTGTTACTGATTGAGAGCCCCTGTTAAGACATGGAGTTCTCAGTCATTCAGACAAAGAAACTTGAGAAAGAAGACTCTCCAAGTTCACTCAAAGGTTCAGTCCAAAGACGCCAATGGTCGGTGAAATGTTTATTTAATTTCATGGTGTTTGAAATCGCTTCATTGATTTAGTTAAATTAGTTTGTGCTAAAATATTTCATTTTGAGTTTGGAAAAAAATTAAATGTATAGGATACAAAAGGATAGTACAAGTTTAAAATTGTAAAGTTTTAACATTTAACAGAATTTTACTAAAACATTTGAAAATGTTTAATTAAAATGTTTAGTTAAAATGGTAACTTTTGTTTCTCTGTCTTTAAAGGTTTACAACCTAATTTACTGAATCAACTGCCAAAACAAAAAGAAAATTAAAAGTGATTGAGTCAGAAATTTGAGTTGTCCTTGTGTCCTTTGGAAGTTGAACGAGAGGATGACTTGACAGTTGTAAACCACGCGGAGCAGCCTGGCCCTGAGGATAAACGGCTTCAGATCAAGAAATAAGCTGTTGACGAAGAGGAAGTCAAGATGGCGGAAGATGTCCTGGGGAAGTCGGTCCAGCAGCTCAAGAAGGAGAGGACCACTGCAAAAAGCGACTTCACCAGACAAGCCAACTTCATTTCAAGAGGAGCAAGCAGCATGCTTCAGGTGGAGTTAAGGGAGGAATTCACTAAGCTTTCAAACTGTTTCAGAAAGATGCTTGATGAAAATGATAAATACAGGATTGGACATCAAGACTGAAGAGAAAGAAGCAGGTCTTCAGGTCTTGAAGAAACCTTGGTGTTCTGTTCGACCATTCAATGTCTCTGGATGGGCATTCTAGGCAGTTGGTCAGAAACTGTTTTTATCACTTGAGAAACATCTCTAAACTGAGGACCTTTTTGCCAAAAGATACCATGGAGTTGATTATTCACGCTTTCATTTCTTCACGTTTAGACTACTGTAATTCTCTTTTTACTTGTTTTAACAAATCCTCACTGAGTCGTCTCCAAATTATGCAAAACGCTGCAGCCAGGCTTCTAACAGGAACCAACAGAAGGGCACACATTACTCCAATCTTATTTACATTACATTGGCTGCCTGTCAAATACAGAATTGATTATAAAATCTTAGTTCTAACTTTTAGAGCACTACAAGGTCAGACCCCCCAATATATCACAGACTTGCTGTCACCATACTCTTCCTCTCGTACTCTTCGTTCTTCTGGTTAAAATCTCCTGAGTGTCCCCAAAACCCGTCTTAAAACACGGGGAGACCTGTCCTTTCAAGCAGCTGCCCCTAAATTATGGAATGCTCTCCCCCCCGCTTTGCGTGTGGCAGAATCTGTTGACTCATTTAAAAAGCAGCTGAAGACACTTTTATTTAGACAAGCTTTTAGTTAATTCTCTGGCTTTCATGTTTTGTTTTGTTTTTTTTCTGATGTGTTAAATTGTATATACATTGTAAAGCACTTTGTGATCTTTATCTGTGATAAGTGCTATATAAATAAATTTTACTTACTTTACTTACTTACTTGACGAACAGCAAGAAGCCAACATTGATAGATCTGTAAAAGAAGGCGAAACAAAGATGGCAGAGTTAAGGGACATTGTTCAAACAAACCTGTGGTCGAGGTATGGAAGAATTGAACTTCTTGTGGCAATCCTGGAAGCAGAGAAAGCCAATGATAAAGCGGCTGATGTACCTGTGGAAAGTGCCAATTTGGAGGGCTATGAAGTCCACCTTGCTCTCTTGGAAAAGAGAATAAAAGAGACCATTTCAGCAATGTCAACATGGGAGAGATGGATCCCTGTGGAATTAAAGGATGAATTAGATGGAAGAGTCAAGGACGTAAGAGCGTCCTACTACAGGCTTGAATTAAGGAGAGCTGAATTTGCCACTGCACGGACGATTAATGAGCAAGGCACAGGAGTGAGACTACTACCCCAACCGGCAGCATCCACACCAATAGTGAGAATCAAACCAACCACTCTACCCATCTTCAATGGAAGCAAAAGAGAATATCACAGGTGGAGGAAAGACTGGGAAAGCCTGCAAAAGCAGGGAGAGCCATCCGGATTAACTGAAGTTAAGAAAATTCAACTCTTGGAGAGTGTAGATGACAAAATCTCAAAGGAGATCAGACTCCCAACATACACCACTGCCAATGACATGTTCAGAGTCCTGGAGAACAGATATGGCAACAAGTCAACCATCACTGTGGAAATCCTTGAAGAGCTGGAGAAGATGCCACATGTGAAGGGAAACCAGCCAAGAAAGGTCATTGACCTCATACAGTCAGTGGAAAAAGCCCTAGCAGATCTCACAGAATTAGGAAACTCTGGAGCCATCAAGAACCCACTGGTAATTAAATCCATTGAAAGCAAGTTGCCTGACTTTATTAAAAGAGACTGGGTGATGTTCATGGTTGAACCCAGAAACAATGTCACATCAGATAACCACTTTGACATGCTCTTGAAGTTCCTTAAAAGTCAAGAAGAAATACTAGAGAGACTCGAACAGCTCAGAACTGTAACTGTGGAAAAGATGGTGAAACCAGATTGTTTAGACAATAAGTATGACAGAAAGATCGCCTCAACAAAAACTACAAAGAAAGAAGAGCTTGATGAGGTATGTGGTGTCTGTGGTGATCGTGGGCACAACAACAAAATCTTCTTCTGTAGAAAGTTCAAAAGACTTAAGCTACCTGAAAAGAAAGCTGTATTGAGTAAGCTGGGAGCATGCAGAAAATGTATCGTATGCCATGATGGAGATGGATACTGCAGAGACACTTTCCTATGCAGAAATAAAGACTGTAAAAGGGAAGGTGGTGCCCCAGACCACCATTTTTTCCTCTGCCCAAAAGGAGAAGTCAAAAGAGGGGAAGAGAGAAAGAGTGGAAAGGACGGCAAACGTGAAGGTAAACTAACAGAGGAAAAAGAAGAGATTTTGTCTGAACTTTCCCCAGAAATGGCAGATCGATGCAGAAAGGCTTTCACCAACACCAACAAAACCGCAGTGACACTCGATGCTTCAGGCCAGCCTGAGCTACTGCAGAGAAATGGGCTCGCTGAACTTCCTGTCATCATGATGTTGATGCAAGTCACTGCAAACACAGGGCAGAAGGTTGGGACTTTAATTGACCTTGCTTCAGACACAAACTACATTACCCATAAGGCTGCTGAAATACTGAGGTTAAGAAATGAGAAGATAACTTAAATTGTGCATGGGGTTGGTGGAATGACCATGGAGGTGAATACTCATAGGTATCTCCTCAAGGTCAGAGTCAAGACTCCTAAAGGAACAGAGAGGGCTCATGAAGTGGTCTGCTATGGCTTGGATGAAATAGCCAGAGTGCATCAAGTAATTTGACCTGAGAAGTTGAGAAAATTCTTCCCAGAAGTCAAACTTAAAGAGTTGGAAAGACCAGAAGAGGTTGAACTTCTCATTAGCCACCGAGAGGGAAGACTCGCTCCCCAGAGGGTAAAAATGATTGGAGACCTTGTCTTGTGGGAGGGTCCATTGGGGAAGACAGTGGGTGGAGCACATCCCGACTTGTTTGAAGAAGTGGAGGTTGCAGCATATGAGTCCAAAACACACTTTGCTCGCTCCATGAATACAGCAGCTGTAAAATATCAAGAAATCACAAGTCCAAAAACTGACAAAGCCCAGCTACAGCAGGAGGATGTGGCTCAGGCCAAATTTACAGCTGCTAGTAACCGTGAGTTCCTTGAATGGTGGCACTGGGACAGCATCGGAGCTGCATGTGAGCCAAAATGTGGAGGATGCAGATGTGGAAACTGTAAACCAGGAGGAAAGGAAATGACCCTGGCAGAGGAGAGGGAGCTTGAGATCATTAAAGGAGGCCTCACCTACAAGAAGGGGGATGATCACACACCAGCTCCACATTGGGATGCAAAGTATCCTTGGATGGTAGATCCAGCCTCTCTCCCAAACAACAAAGGTGCAGTCCAGGCTTGTTTCTTAAGGATGGAAAAGCAACTAAGCAGAGAGCCAGATTGGAAAGTCGCATATGCTACCCAGATCCATGAAATGGTCGAACGAGGTGCAGCCATAAAACTCACCAAAAAATATCATGGACAAGTGGAACGGACCAGTGTGGTACATAAGCCACCTGGTGGCGCCAAACCCTCATTCGGTGACAAAACCAGTTCGTATTGTATGGAATAGTAGCCAGAAATACAAAGGCGTGAGTTTGAATGATCTTCTTCTGAAGGGACCAGACGTTCTCAACCCTATCAGAGCTGTCCTGCTGAGGTTCAGAGAAGGGATGTATGCATCTCTAGGAGACATCAAAAAGATGTACAACTCTGTATGGCTGGAGGAGCGTGAGATGCATCTTCACAGGTTCCTCTGGAGGGACAGCCCAGATGAAGAGATAAGAGAATATGCAATTACCAGAGTCAACATTGGAGACAGACCTGCTGGTTGCATTGCTCAGTTGGCTATGAGGGAAACGGCACGGCTGCCCAACTTTATACATTTGGAGGATGAGTGCAAAGTCATTGAAGAGGACAGTTATGTGGATGATCTCTTAACCTCCCAAAATGACCTAGATAGACTTGAAAAAATAACAGCAAATGTTGAAGAGATCTTGAATGCTGGAGGTTTCTATCTCAAGCCATGGGTCCGGTCAGGGCAAAGTGGGAGGCAAGGAATGGACACGGAGGTTCTAACAAAGAAGCAAGGTAAAACCACCTTAATTATTCCAAATCAAATGAGGGACGAAGACAACAAAGCCTTGGGCATCGGCTACCAAATTGATGAAGACAAGCTCTACATGTTAACCTCAGTTAACTTTTCCAAAAGAAAGAAGAAGATGAGAGTTGGAAAAGATCTTCTCAAGGAGGAGGTGAGAACTGAGGCACCAAATCCACTGACTATGGGGGCTCTCTTAAGCCAAGTAGCTGGACTGTACGACCCAATTGGTTTAGTTACACCTGCCAAACAGAAGGGAGCTATTCTTGTTAGAAAAGCATTCCAAGAGGGAGGGGGTGGGAAACTAACCCAAGAAACCTGGGACCAACCTCTCTCAGAAAGGCTCAGAGAAGAAGCCATACAGCTTTTTGAAGAATATGTGCAGCTTGGACAGGTAAAATTCCACAGGAGTCTCACACCAGCTGGCTGGGTAGGGAAACCTTGGGGCATCACATTCTCTGATGGAAGTGACAAAACCTTTGGAGCTGTGATGTACTTAAGATGGGAGACATGTCAAGGCACTGCAGTTCGATTTGTTGAATCAAAAGCCAAGCTGACACCCCTGGATCAGAAAGGAGAAGCTGTAAAAGCTGAGATCTGCGGTGCTGTCTTTGCAGCCAGGATCAGGAAGTTTGTGGAAAAGCATGCTCGAATGAAGATTGAGAGATGGTTCCATCTACATGACAGTCAAACGGTCTTGGGAGCCATTCAAAGAGTCAGTTATGGGTACAAAACCTTCTTTGCAAATAGAGTGGGTGAAATCCAGAAGGCTGGACCAGTGCAAGACTGGTGGTGGATTCGTGGAGATCTGAATATAGCTGACATCATTACAAGAGGGGGCGCTCCTGAAGATTTGAAGGAAAATTCCACATGGCAAAATGGACCAGAGTTCCTGAAGTGGCCAGTGGAGGAGTGGCCTATAAAATCAGCTGGAGAGGTTGTAGCTCATGCCAGGGAGAGTGTAAACAAGCTCCAGAAGAAGGCATTCTCAGGTGCATTAACAAGAGCTTGAGCAAGAAGGGGTCAGCAGAAAGAAGACCTACAATCCACTAAGGAAAGTCCAAAGAGTGAAACTCAAGAGGGAAAACCTGTGGTAGACCCAACTCTTTCTCTAAGAAGGAAGCCCACTGGCTGGGTTAAAGATCTTGTGGAAGTAAGAAGATTCAGTAGCCTGTCCAAACTGGTGAGAGTCATTGCCTGGGTTTGTCTAGCTGCCAAGCAGTGGTTGAAGAGGAAGTGCAGGGCCCCTAAACAATCAAAGTGGGAGGTCAAATCACCCAATCAAGCTATGCTGACTGTCAAAGAACATGAAGATGCTCTCAAAGACCTCTTCCTCGCAGCTCAAGAAGGTACAGTTTTTTCAGACACAACTCTAAGCAGACTGGTAGTATACAAAGATGTGAACTCTGGACTGCTAGTTTGTGTAGGCAGAATTCAGACGTTCAACGAAAATAAAACAGCAGTGCCAGTTTTACCATTTGGAGCATGGGTGTCTACATTGCTGGCACAAGAATCCCACAAAGCAAACCACGAGGGAGTGGCAGGAACTCTTCTCCGGATTAGGAAGAAAGCCTGGGTAATAAAAGGCCGTAGACTTGCCAAAAAAGTGGTTGATAGCTGTGTGATTTGCAGGAAAAACAAGGCAAAACAATGTCAACAAATCATGACTGACCTGCCTCTAGAGCGAACAGCCCCAGCTGCACCTTTTGAATTCACCACCATGGACCTGTTTGGCCCTTATGAAGTGAAAGATGAGGTCAAGAAGAGAACTAGACTCAGAGTATGGGGAATAGTCTTCTGCTGCATGGCTTCCCGAGCCATACACACTGAAGTGGTGAGTGACATATCATCTGAAGGATTCCTGCTAGCCTATCAAAGGTTCACTTCACTGAGAGGACACCCCAGGAAACTCTGGTCAGACCCTGGCACTAACTTTGTGGGAGCCAAACCTGCTCTAGAGAAGCTTCACAAATTTCTTGACCGACTAAACAAGTCTGAACTTGAAGACACAGCTGCCAAGCATGGTACAGAATGGTCGTGGAAGATCCACCCTGCAGACTCTCCCCATAGAAATGGAGCAGCAGAGGCAGCTGTGGTGAAGTGGGCGTTGAGCAACCTTGGTGGAGATGGTGTTTTCACATGGGGAGAATTTCAAACTTTTCTCTTCATGGTAGCCAACCTTGCAAATGAGAGACCCATCGATGCAAGAACTCAAAGCAGAGAAGACTGTGTAGAGTACATCACCCCAAATTCTCTGCTTTTAGGACGTGCTAATCCAAAGGGAGACCCTGGAGATTTCCAGTGGCTACCCTTACAAAAGACTTAAACATATTCAAGCAGAGGTAAACAAGTTCTGGAAGAAGTGGAGCCAATTGGCTGGCCCTAATCTGTTCATAAGAAACAAATGGCACACCAAAGAGCGAAATGTTGCGGTTGGAGATGTGGTCTGGTTGGCTGACCAAAACGCCCTGAGAGGACAGTACAAGCTGGCTAGAGTGGTCAGTGTCAATGCTGACAGCAAAGGCATTGTAAGAGATGTGCTTGTGAAGACTTTTCCCAGCTATCCTGTTCATATCACAAAGGCAAACTGCAAAGAAGGGCCCACAAGAGCAAATAGTGAAAGAACCAAGAGGCTTCAAACCAAGATCCCATCCACAATTCTTCATAGAGATGTCCGACGCCTTGTCATTCTACTTCCCACTAAAGAACAAGCAAAGGACCAAGGGCTTAAGTGACCTCTCTGGATTTGGAAAAACCAGGAGCTCAAGTGGGAGGTGTTGAGCTAAATCTCAGGAATGGGTCACAAAAAACTACATTTCCCAGAATGCACCAGCAAACTGACTGCTTACCACTGGATCAGTCATTGTTACTGATTGAGAGCACCTGTTAAGACATGGAGTTCTCAGTCATTCAGACAAAGAGACTCTCCAAGTTCACTCAAAGGTTCAGTCCAAAGACGCCAATGGTCGGTGAAATGTTTATTTAATTTCATGGTGTTTGAAATTGCTTCATTGATTTAGTTAAATTAGTTTGTGCTAAAATGAATGTGAGAGATTCAAGAAAGTGGTGGAAAGGTCTGTGCAGGAACTCGGTCAATTAATGGTAGACTGTCTAAAGAGAAGGGATGTGAAGCAACTCCAATGTCCACACCTGTAACATCCAAAACTTGTTGTGGTGTTCATGATTCTGGCCAAGTCAGCATCATACCTATGAAGTTCAGCAGAGTGTTCTCTTGACTGGTCAACAAGTTATGTTAATGCCCTACAATCCTCCAGTTAAGTTAGACTTTCCTTGCTTTAGTAATAAGCAAGATGAAGACCCTATTCTGTTTATTGAACACTGTGAGGAGTACTTTGCAGTTCGGCCTTTGAGTGATCAAAAAGTCCTGGCGCTGCTTAACACAGTGCTCAAAAAAAACGCTAAAGACTGGTGGCAAGCAGAAAGAAGGAAAGTGAATAGAAGGAGGCAGTTGAAAGATTTTTTTTTAAGATAATTTCTGAGTAAAGATTATGAGGATGTGGCATCAAGACGATTGGTGGAGAAAAAACAAGGGGACAAGGAAAGCATAAGAGACTTCACTTTTCATTATCAAGATTTGTGTTTGAGATGGAGAAAGAATATGCCGGAGAAGCACATTGTACTGGCTATACTGTGTAACTGCAATCCTCGCCTGGCAAGTCTGTTAACCCTCTAGGCGCCACGGTCGAGTTTACTCGACAAGATGCGGCACTGAATAAAACGGCCGGTTTTGTCAAATAAGGTGTCAAATTTCGTTCGACCTCCCCTCCACTAGATGGCAGACATGTCATACTTCATTCCCGACTCAAAAAAACGTCATGCTTCTATACACAAGATTTTGAGCCGTTTCCGCTCAACATCGTAAACTCCTCCCATCGATGCAATCCACTTCCGTTCTGGCGGGCTGGGTTTGTTTCGCTAGCTAGCTCCGTTGTGCCGACAAAGCACTGATATCGCAGTTACAAAGAGGATATAACGTTAAACAATTACAACATGAAGAAAAGTGGCTCGGGAACGAAGTGTGCGGTAGTAGACGTGCTCCCTCTCAGTTGTGTGTCTTAATTTGGCGTTATTATTGGAAACCATGGTAAACCGTTGCTGTATTGTGGGGTGTAACACTGCATCACATAATCGCCATGGGAAAAAGGTCGAAAATGGATTAACTTTCCACCGCTTTCCTGCTTGGAGACGCAACCACGGAGACCAAGTATCCGAGGTAACATACATGGAATCAGAGTGCCTACTGTATGTAGTAAATGGAAAATCTCTACAACAATAGGCCAACCGCTACATGCATTCGGTTTGTTTCTACCATTTATTAGTAATGATTTACACAGTTTGTTTACTATTTACTATTTACCTGCTGAGCATTCAGTATTGAAGCGAAGAACCAATGAGAGGGACGTCGCTGCTACACCACCCCGGCGGCTTTCACTGTCCGCCGTCTCTGGCTCTCCCACTCTCACTCTCCGCGGTGGGGCCACTCGTGTTCCTAGTTTCAACGTCACAAGGCTCACAGATGATACACTTCCGATGAATTTGTTACTGTATACGTTTCTCAGGGTACTCACACATTGATCAACCCGTGTGCTCGTCTTATTCTCTCCTCCAGTGTCTGGCGCGCGTCCTGGCCGCTGTGCTCTCTCTCCCGAAGGGATTTGTTCATCAGCACTTCCGGCAACTGTCCTGCATGTAACTTCTCAGAATCGGACACACATTTGACACTTGAATCACAATGCAAAACTCTGTATTATACTCAGCCCCGTCTCTTTTCTTCTCTTTGTAGTTCTCCGGATCTTTGATCGCTCAGTCCACAATATCCACCTCGTGTTATCCTTTGTGTTTGCCCAGATGCCCAGATCCTCTCGCCGCAACGGCTGGAAGTAGCTACCACCACGCTCAGCTTGAGCTCGACCCGGAACTAACAGCTGCGGCTGTGTATGACCGCTGCAACGACTGACCCCCAACTGAATTCTGGAAGCCCTCTTTATACTCCTCCGACTTCCCCTTCATCCAATCCGGAGATTGCGCTGTTCATTGGAGCACCTGCCGCCGATTATCTCTGATTTTGGCGCTGGAACGGGAACCCGGAAGTAGTGGTGTTTGATCCGGGCGGAACCAATCTCTGGCACTATGATCCCGCCCCAGAAAAAGTCACACCGTGACAAAGTCATTACTACTAAACTGTACTGGAATATTTTGTTCAACTGATGTGCGTTTATTTGTTAACCTGGCCACTGTACTAAATAAAAACCTGGGGTTGTTTTGGTTATTTTCTATCAGTTTATGGTAATGTTTAGCCCTGGCTGCTTTTAGAGCCTTTTTATAACGGGAAGTGCTGTCTTTCCACCCGATTCTAAAAACCTCTAAACGTGTTTGTTTCCATTTGCGCTCGAGATTACGAGTTTCTCTCTTGATAGCGTGAGAAATATTGTTGTACCACGGTGCAGTACTTTTCTCTCTCACCTTTTTTAATCTGATCGGTGCAACCGTTTCTAATGTACTAGAGAAAATGGTGCTCATACTGCTAGTCATTTCCTCTAGTTCATTTGTGTGTTTGGGTACACTGAGCAGCTGAGATAAATCTGGTAGGTTATTTGTGAATTTATCAATAGTGTTTGGGAGAATTGTTCTTCCTGGTCTATAACGCGGAGCAGTATGTAAAATATCAGCAGTGTGCAGTGTGCATGTTACAAGGTAGTGATCGGTGACATCAACACTTTGCGGTATGATGTCTAAATTTACATTACATTTACATTTAGTCATTTAGCAGACGCTTTTATCCAAAGCGACTTACAAATGAGAGCAATAGAAGCAACTACAACAGTCAGAGGCTACAGTATGCAAGTGCTGTAACAAGTCTCAGTTAATCTAACACAGAACACACAGGATTTTTTTTTTTTTTTTTTTTTTTAATAAATTAGACAGACAGAAAAATGAATAGAATGTTAAGTGCTATTCTTGATTGGTCAGGTGCTGCTGGAAGAGATGCGTCTTTAGATGTTTTTTGAAAATGGCTACAGACTCGGCTGCTCGAATTGAGTTAGGCAGGTCATTCCACCAGGTGGGGGCAGTCCAGGAAAAGGTCCGTGACAGTGATTTCATGCCTCTCTGGTATGGCACCACAAGGCGTCGTTCACTGGTAGAACGCAAACTCCTGGAGGGTGTGTATGTCTGAACAAGCGAGTTAAGGTAAATTGGTGCAGAGCCAGTGGTTGCTTTGAAGGCGAGTACCAGTGCCTTGAATTTGATGCGAGCGGCTATTGGTAGCCAGTGGAGTCTGATGAAGAGAGGCGTGACGTGCGCTCTCTTCGGCTCGTTAAAGATCACCCTCGCCGCTGCATTCTGGATCAGTTGCAAGGGTTTGATAGTGCATGCCGGAAGGCCTGCTAGAAGAGCATTACAGTAGTCCAGTCTGGAGAGAACAAGAGCTTGGACCAAGAGTTGTGTGGTCTGCTCAGATAGGAAGGCTCTAATCTTCCTAATGTTGTATAATGCAAATCTGCAGGACCGGGTTGTTGCAGTAATGTGGTCAGTGAATTTTAGCTGATCATCGATCACAACTCCAAGATTCCTGGCTGTCCTGGACGGAGTTATGGTTGATGATCCTAGCTGAATGGAGAGATTGTGATGAAGTGCTGGGTTGGCTGAGACCACAAGCAGTTCAGTCTTTGCAAGGTTGAGTTGCAGGTGATGTTCCTTCATCCAGGCAGAAATGTCTGTTAGGCAGGCAGCAATACGAACACCAACCGTGGGATCATCTGGTTGAAATGAGAAGTAGAGTTGAGTGTCGTCTGCATAGCAGTGATAGGAAAAGCCATGTTTCTGAATGACCGATCCCAGTGATGACATGTAGATGGAGAAGAGAAGTGGTCCAAGCACTGAGCCCTGTGGAACTCCAGTGGCTAGATGATGTGACTTAGACACTTCACCTCTCCATGACACCCTGAAGGACCTACCTGAGAGGTAAGACTTGAACCACTGGAGAGCAGTTCCTGAGATGCCCATCTTCATGAGAGTTGACAGGAGGATCTGGTGGTTAACTGTGTCAAAAGCAGCAGACAAATCCAGTAAGATAAGTACTGTGGATCTGGAAGCCGCTCTTGCCTGCCTCAGTGCCTCCGTAACCGAGAGCAGGGCAGTCTCAGTTGAGTGGCCGCTTTTGAAGCCTGAATGGTTGATATCCAGGAGGTTGTTCTGTTCAAGAAACGTAGAGAGCTGGTTAAAAACAACTCGCTCGAGTGTCTTTGCAATGAAAGGCAGAAGGGATACCGGTCTGTAGTTTTCTAAAAGTGCTGGGTTCATAGAGTGTTTCTTAAGCAGTGGGGTTACCCGAGCCTGCTTAAATGCTGTGGGGAAAGTCCCGGTGTGAAGAGAGGTGTTGACAATGTGAGTGAGTGCAGGAGTAACAGAAGAAGAAATGGCCTGAAGGAGGTGAGTGGGGATAGGGTCAAGCGGACAGGTAGTGGGGTGGTTGGAAAGGATGAGTTTGGAGACTTCAGCTTCAGAGAGCAGAGAAAAGGAGGGGAGTGTATGTGTTATGGTTGTTGAGATGTGCGTGTCGGTTTGTGGTGCGGAGAATTGGCTGCTGATGGAGGAGGTTTTTTGTGTGAAAAATGATGCAAAGTCATCAGCTGTAAGAGTTGATGAAGGAGGGGGGGGGGAGGACAGAGGAGCGAAGAGAACGTTCTGAAGAGTGCACGAGAGTCAGAGCAGTTGTGTATTTTGTTGTGATAGTATGTAGTTTTAGCAGTGGAGACGTTACTAGAGAAAGAAGCGAGAAGAGACTGATACAGGGTTAGGTCAGTAGTGTTTTTAGTTTTTCGCCACTTCCTCTCTGCCGCCCGGAGCCCAGAGCGATGTTCGCGGAGAACATCAGACAGCCAGGGGGCAGAGGGAGTGGTGCGGGCTGGCCTGGATGTAAGGGGACAGAGGTTGTCTAAGCAGGATGTTAGAGTGGAGCAAAGAGTGTCAGTAGCACTGTTAGTGTCCAGTGCTGAGAACTGAGCAGGTGGAGGGAGTGAGGAGGAAACCATAGTGGATAGACGGGAGGGAGAGAGTGAGCGTAGATTACGCCGAAAGGTAATCAGCGGAGGAGTGTGTGTTGTGTTAGGAGTTAGTAGGAGGTTAAGAGTGATGAGAAAGTGATCTGAGGTGTGTAAAGGAGTAACTAAAGTGACGTCTGTGGAGCAGTAGCGTGTGTAAATCAGTAAGATTGATTCCATGTGATATAATTAAATCTAGTGTATGATTAAAATGATGAGTGGGCCCAGTCACGTTTTGCTTGACCCCAAAGGAGTTTAATAAATCTGTAAACGCAACCCCTAGAGCATTGTTTGTATTATCTACGTGAATGTTCAAATCACTGACAATCAGTGCTTTATCGACAGTAACCATTAGGTCTGATAGAAAATCTGCAAACTCTTTTAAGAAAACAACATAGGGCCCTGGCAGTCTATATATGGTAGACAAAGCAAAAGATAATAGGGATTTTTTTCTTATATCTGAGAGTGTAACATTTAGCACAAGCACTTCAAATTAATTAAACCTATGTCCTGTTTTCTGAGTAACATTAAGAATATCTCTATAGATAGTTGCAACACCGCCGCCACGACCAGTCAGATGGGGCTCGTGCGTATAACAGTAACCTGGTGGAGTAGACTCATTTAGACCGAAATAATCATTACGTTTAAGCCAGGTTTCAGTCAGACATAGCTTTGATTTACTATTATCTCTGATCATTTCATTTACAATAACTGCTTTAGGTGTGAGCGATCGAATGTTAAGGAGACCTAGTTTTAGAGAATGTTTTTGTTCATTTCTTTTAAGATTATCTGGTTTAATAAAGATCAGATTTTCTCTAGATCCTATAGAAGATTTTGACCTAAATATTTGTGGAACAGACACAGTTTCTATACAATGCACTACAGAACAAGAACAGTCAAGTGTAGTTTGACTTACTAGTCATACGGTGCGTAGCATCTTGGAGATGTTGTCCGACAGAAGAGCCGCTCCGATCCTGCTGGGGTGCAGGCCATCAGCACGGAAAAGCCTAGGCCGCTCCCAGAAAAGATTCCAATTATTTACAGAGAGCAGCTTCTGTTCATTACAGCATGACAATAACCATTCATTTAGAGCAAATAGTCTACTGAACCTTTCATGCCCTCGTCTGTATGTAGGAAACGGTCCGGACACGATGATCCACGATTCACGATGAGAATCCATGATACTGAAACTGGATTATGCCACATATGTAATTTTGAACTTTCGGGTTTGCTGTGATATTGATATCAACACTGAAGTTTGCACTGGGGAAACTTTGGGATGCATTTATGGACAAGGGCTTTCATGGCCATTGATTTCTAGGGTGTGGTGAATGAACTTTCAATGTTATTGTCCTTGTTATCATCATCATCTTCATCGTCATCATCACCCAAAAACAGATAAGACTTTCATTGCTATGCTGTTGATTCTTGAGGGGCAAAATGTGTAAGATATTTGTGTGTGCCTATGAAAGAGATTGAAAGTAAAAAAAATATGCAAATTAGTGAGAAGTATTTGTGTATTGTTTTCCGTACATCAACAACCTGTACATCACAGGTCAGTATTAAATACGTCCAGAGTACCGTAAACAGAATATAGTTAGTGATTCCCACCCTATAAAAACTGATTTATTCAATTCCATTCAATTCAAATGTATTTGTATAGCGCTTTTCACAATACACATTGTTTAAAAGCAGCTTTACAGAAAGTGCATTTCATAAATGTACATTGAAAAATGTTAGAAAGAGAATGTTAAAGAAAAATGTTAGAAAAAGTTAATCAATCATGTATTAATTTAGGCCATAACAACGCTGGCGTTGAGTCGTCTCTTCACAGGCGTCGAGTCGTCTCATCACAGGGGCATCTGAAGTCTCCATGAGAGGCTGGATACAAACTGGAGCTGACGAACTAGTTACCTCAGGACTAGTGTCCCGAGATAACAACAGAAAAGCAGATGGGAAATAATTAGCATAGCTGCTGTTCAGAATATTAATGCTTTTGATCCGATTTAACTGTAGTATAAAAGGTAATTATAATGTGAATGCTTGGCTAAAGAGATGCGTCTTTAATCTAGTTTTAAACTGGGACAGCGAGTCTGAACCTCGAACAATATCAGGAAGACTATTCCAGAGTTTAGGAGCTAAATGTGAAAATGCCCTCCCTCCTTTTGTGGACTTAGATATCCTAGGAATGACCAGAAGCCTCGAGTTTAGTGATCTTAAAGGGGGGGGGAAACACTCAGTTTCAGTCAGTCTCATGTCAATCTTGAGTACCTATAGAGTAAACAAAACAAAAAAAGTAGAGCTAAACAAATGTACACACTATACATCGCATGCTCCATTGATCAATACGTGGTCATGTTTGGGCTACTTGATGGGCATAGGCAAAAACAGACATTTGAAGCAGTCTTACTCACTGCCTGCGGTTCCAACGTTGGGACCTTTATCGTTGGGACCGCTCCATTCTTCAGTATTAGGCGATTTGAAAATCCGGAAAAGCAAATTCCATCCACTTTTGCCTTAACGCGGGGTTATTTGGCTACGAGCCAGCGCTTTGATGGGCGTAGCCTATTGCTTTCACGCGCTCTCTCTCTCTCTCTCTCGCGGGCGCGCGCTCTTCCGGTAGAATTGTCCGTACGGCCCATACAAGGAAATTCCGCCCTGTTGGCGTCAAGCGGACCCATGATCGAAAAAAACTTTACGAAACTTATGACTAACAGGAAGTACTAATTTTGGCAAAGAAATACTCCCATCAAACGTCCACCTTAGCTTTTGAAACTGTGTCCATGTTTAGCATGGGAATCCAAGTCTTTAACAGTGCAAAAAGATCAGTATGCATGAAACAGCATTTCACCCCCCCTTTAAAGAGCGTGATGGATTGTAGGGCGATAGAAGATCCGTTAAATACACTGGAGCTAAACCATTTAGGGCTTTATAGGTCAGTAGCAATACTTTGTAATTGATACAGAACTTAATAGGTAACCAGTGTAGAGATGATAAAATTGGTGTTATATGATCATATTTTCTTGACCTAGTAAGAACTCTAGCAGCTGTGTTTTGGACTAACTGTAGCTTGTTTATTGATGATGCAGGACAACCAGCTAATAAAGCATTAAAGTAATCTAGTCTCGAGGTCATGCATGCATGACACTGCATGAAAAGTGGGATTTTCGACCCCGTAAACGCCTGTATACTCCCGGAAATCTCCCTAATTTTCGGCAGTTTTCGACAATTTAGAGGCAGCGAACGTCGCATTCGTCTGTGCCACAAATTGTCGTAAACGAACCATGACGTGGGTGGAGCGCCCCCCGCTGAGAGCCCCCCCGCGGAGGTGCGACGCCTCTAATTAGCATATGAATAGCAGCGAAACCAGAGAGTCAACGGCCAGACTTGAATTTACTCACTCACTATTGGCTGAAGCCACTACATTTAAAAAAGAAAAATCCCTCGTGATTGGTAGGCAGATCACTGCAAACCAATCATTATTGGTCCCCCTGGCTCATTATTTATTATTTAATATCTTCAACACACGCTGTCAGTTTAGATAATTTAGCGTTTTCATCTGGTCATGATGAAATATATAATTGAGTGTCATCAGCATTACAGTGGAAATTAATCCCATGTTTTCTTATAATATTACCAAGTGGCAGCATATATATTGAGAATAGCAGAGGGTCTAACACGGATCCTTGCGGCACCCCATAGTCTACTGATGTTATCTTTGATTTTTCCCCATTTAGACAGACAAAATGGTAGCGGTCTGATAAATACGATCTAAACCAGTTTAATGCCTGTCCCTGAACACCAGTGTAATTTTGAAGTCGATATAAGAGTATTTTATGATCTATAGTATCGAACGCAGCACTAAGATCGAGATTTATAACTAATTCTTTTGTAAAATCAAGGAAATCGTTATAGAATGGTGCCCGAATAGGGACCTGAATATTTGTTGGGAAAGTAGAATAGTTCACTCAAGATGGAAAGTCATATAACTCTGGATAGGGATGAGTGCGTGCCAGAGGTGGATTTCTCCACTGGTTCATTTACCAATCCCAGAGAACCCCTCAAAAATTTACCCTGACTTAAACTTACCACCACCCCCACCACCTGCAGTTGAAAGAGAGACACTTCCTGAGTCTGTTATCAACCTCATAGAACAACTTACTGATAAAGTCAGTGCGCTGGAAGGACGGGTTGCTGAATGTGTCAAGACGATGAGTGGATGTGTATCACAAGAAGAGTTCCAGAACAAGTGTAAAGGGATGGAAGATCGGTTGGTGTATCGTATGGAGCGTGAATGTGAGAGATCCAAGAAAGTGGTGGAAAGGTCTGTGCAGGAACTCCGTCAATTAATGGTAGACTGTCTAAAGAGAAGGGATGTGCAGCTTGAAGCCAAGTTCAAATCATTGACTCCAATATCCACACCTCTAACATCCAAAACTTGTTGTGGTGTTCATGATTCTGACCAAGTCAGCATCATACCTATGAAGTTTAGCAAAGTCTTCTCTTGACTGGTCAAAAAGTTATGTTAATGCCCTACAATCCTCCAGTTAAGTTAGACTTTCCTTGCTTTAGTAATAAGCAAGATGAAGACCCTATTCTGTTTATTGAACGCTGTGAGGAGTACTTTGCAGTTCGGCCTTTGAGTGATCAGAAAGTCCTGGCGCTGCTTAACACAGTGCTCAAAGAAACTGCTAAAGACTGGTGGCAAGCAGAAAGAAGGACAGTGAATAGTTGGAGGCAGTTCAAATATGTTTTTTTAAGATCATTTCTGAGTAAAGATTATGAGGACGCGGCATCAAGACGATAGTGGAGAGAAAACAAGGGGACAAGGAAAACATAAGAGACTTCACTTTTTATTATTAAGATTTGTGTTTGAGATGGAGAAAGAATATGCTGGAGAAGCACATTGTACTGGCTATACTGTGTAACTGCAATCCTCGCCTGGCAAGTCTGTTAACCCTCTAGGCGCCACGGTCGAGTTTACTCGACAAGATGCGGCACTGAATAAAACGGCCGATTTTGTCAAATAAGGTGTCAAATTTCATTCGACCTCCCCTCCACTAGATGGCAGACATGTCATACTTCATTCCCGACTCAAAAAAACGTTATGCTTCTATACAAAATCTTCGAGCAAGAGCGCATTGAATCGGTGCTAGTGTGTGAGTGAGCCATTTTATCAGAGCAATATTGTCAATGTCAGCGAGTATTTGCATTAGATTATTATAATAATTATTTTCTAATGGCATCAATAAAGCTTACCCACAATGAAGTGTTGGGTCTACTATTCGCGGACCCTGATTCTGAAGGGGAATATCTGCCTTCAGAAGATGACGGTGATTCTGAAAGTGAAAGTATAGCCCTACACCAAGCACAAACGGTGAATCCTTTGCCCAATGTAGATGGTCCTTTGCCCAATGTCAGTGGGAACAATGTTTCCCGGGGTCAGAGTGTTCATCGCAAAGTTAGCAGGCGTGTTAGTGTTGTGCACACTCTGTGGCAGATCTGGCCGCGCTGCTCGTAGCAGGAGCAGACGCGGTGTGACACGGGACAGAGGGGCTATTATGCATAGTCTACCTGTGTTTGTGTGTCATATGAATAATATATATGTGCCCCATACATGGAATCAGAGTGCCTACTGTATGTAGTAAATGGAAAATCTCTACAACAAAAGGCCAACCGCTACATGCATTCGGTTTGTTTCTACCATTTATTAGTAATGATTTACACAGTTTGTTTACTATTTACTGTTTACCTGCTGAGCATTCAGTATTGTGCAATATAGCATACAGAAGGTGAGGGACATTTTGGGAGGAAAGAAGTGCTGCATTTTATCATTTAAACATGCGACTTTTCATGAAAATTCTATAATCCAAGATGACCACCACCATATGACGCCATAATATGCAAATTAGATGAGAAAATGTAATCCCTACATAAACTTTGGGTCATCCTCAATATTTCTCTAATTTACAGTCTCTATCTTTTATAATTTTTAAGATATAGCCTTTTGAAATAAAAATGTCAAAATCGAACGTTTTAGGAAAAAATCTCTGGCGCCTAAAGGGTTAAGAGGCACTGTGGCAAATGTTGGTGAACTCATCAGAATTGGGACTCAAATTTAATGTGATTTTGATGAAGCCAAGAAGTATTGGAATCAGGTTCATTCCGAAGAGCAAAGAAGAAAACATACACCAGCAAATACTAGAGTGGTCCAGTCCATTGAAATGCAGTGTCCCACTGTAACAAAGACGGTCAACATACCTGTAATCCTCCGTGATCGTTTTCTTTCAGCCATGTTGGACACTGGTAATTCGTTGTCCTTAAGGGTAACTTCAGTGATTTAGCATTAGGCTTTGTATCAGTAGAAACCTGGTAGTATATTCAAATTATGGTACTTTCCCCCCTCATATCCCCCTGAGATGAGAGAATTATGCATTTTGTTTCTGGAAAAAATCCTCAGATGACGCAAATATCGTTATTTTCTGTCATTAGAGGATTTTTTGGCCAGAGGCTAAAAACTACAGCCACTAGATGGAGCTGTTCCCCATGTTATCAACCCGCCCTTTGCAATTCAAAAATAACCATAAAAACAGATGATTAAGTAATACAATTAACAATAATTTGAAAAACGTAGGCTATTAAAAATATTTATAAAAAAGAATAAAGAAAAACATGATAAAATAAAGGGTAATAAAAACTGACCTGAAAACAGAAAGAGCTGAATCAGTCTTCATTCCATCGCTGTGTAGATCTCGATAAGCTCCTCTCATCCGCTGCTAAAAATGGAAGATTCTGAAGATGTTCTGAAAAATAACCGTGACTAAGGGGTCAAAACACACCCAATTTCACTTGTGTATTTAAATCAGCTTCATCAAAAAGCAGCACAATTACAAATTCATGATGTAAAATATTTGCTAAGCTAATTACACAAATCAGGCAAAATCAGAGCAAGACGACAGTGGTTTGCATGGGAAATCATCAACATGTGTTTGGGAGAGGCTTTGGCTCTGCTGGCAGCATCACACCATCATAGAATGAGGAGTTACATCATGAGGTTTTCACTCCGCAGTGCATTTCAGGAAGGCTCCTCCATATTAGCAGGATCACCATCTGATGTCCTGCACAAAGACTGCACAATCACCAATGCATGTTCTTCCAACGACAGGAACTTCTCCGCTAGAAATTTTACATTCCCAAAACACTCCTAGATGCAGGATGATCGCAGAACGTTTAGGGAACCATATTTTATATGGAAATGTGATGTGTACATTGATTCACACACACAAATGTGATTGAAGGACCTAAATAGGACCAAAAAATAACATTTTAGGTTGGTCCAGCAAACATTATGGGAATGTAGTGTAGAGACTGAGCACTGAAAAAGATTTGTTGAATCACAGTCCCGAATGAAACGAATATCCCTATAAACCCGTCTCCGGCGTGGTGACTCCGAATATTGAATATTCCTGTTTAATAATTGCCTCACCGACACAGCATCCTCAATAAACCCGTCTCCGGCGTGATGACTCCGATCTTTCGAATATTCATATCTAATAATATTCATATCTAATAATTGCCTCATCGACATGACATCCTCAATAAACCTGTCTCAGGCGTGATGACTTCGATGAGTGATATAGTGATCTATACATATACTCTGAAAATGAAAGTGAAGCCAGCATAGATGATGACCCTGACTTAAAATTACCACCACCTGCAGTTGAAAGAGAGACACTTCCTGAGTCTGTTATCAACCTCATAGAACAACTTACTGATAAAGTCAGTGCGCTGGAAGGACGGGTTGCTGAATGTGTCAAGACGATGAGTGGATGTGTATCACAAGAAGAGTTCCAGAACAAGGGTAAAGGGATGGAAGATCGGTTTGTGTATCGTATGGAGCGTGAATGTGAGAGATTCAAGAAATTGGTGGAAAGGTCTGTGCAGGAACCCGGTCAATCAATGGTAGACTGTCTAAAGAGAAGAGATGTGCAGCTTGAAGCCAAGTTCAAATCATTGACTCCAATATCCACACCTCTAACATCCAAAACTTGTTGTGGTGTTCATGATTCTGACCAAGTCAGCATCATACCTATGAAGTTTAGCAGAGTCTTCTCTTGACTGGTCAAAAAGTTATGTTAATGCCCTACAATCCTCCAGTTAAGTTAGACTTTCCTTGCTTTAGTAATAAGCAAGATGAAGACCCTATTCTGTTTCACGAGTTCACACTTACATATAATTTATGGAGAGTAGTTTAAATGCGTATTTGGCGTGCTGTCCGGGGGGAGGGCTTCGAGCTCGGAATTTTGGCCCGAACCCAAAGTACCCCCCGTATATGTAAGTGGCTGATAAAATAAAAGTGTGGAGAAGGGGTGGTGGAGGGATGCTAGAAAACTTTCAATGAATGGAGGTAAGACTGCTGCGTGTATATATACCTCTTACTGTTGATTAGCTGAGTGCTCTCCACCTGTGTCAATTATCTGAACGCATTCCTCCCGAACTTTGTTTATAAAACATCATTTATTGCAGTGCTCAAAGAAACCGCTAAAGACTGGTGGCAAGCAGAAAGAAGGACAGTGAATAGTTGGAGGCAGTTCAAAGATGTTTTTTTAAGATCATTTCTGAGTAAAGATTATGAGGATGCGGCATCAAGACGATAGTGGAGAGAAAACAAGGGGACAAGGAAAACATAAGAGACTTCACTTTTCGTTATCAAGGTTTGTGTTTGAGATGGAGAAAGAATATGCCGGAGAAGCACATTGTACTGGCTATACTGTGTAACTGCAATCCTCGCCTGGCAAGTCTGTTTTTGAGGCACTGTGGCAAATGTTGGTGAACTGGTCAGAATTGGGACTCAAATTTAATGTGATTTTGATGAAGCCAAGAAGTATTGGAATCAGGTTCATTCCGAAGAGAAAAGAAGAAAACATACGCCATCAAGTACTAGAGTGGTCCAGTCCATTGAAATGCAGTGTTCCACTGTAACAAAGACGGTCAACATACCTATAATCCTCTGTGATCGTTTTCTTTCAGCCATGTTGGCAGGGGCGGGGCCAGAGGGGGGCCTGGGGTGGCACGGGCCACCCCCAAAATGTAATTGGCCACCCCAAGTGCCCCCCCACCCATCAGAGTCGGAAGGTAATATGTTGTTGGACTTGTCAGTATTAATTCTTTACAATTAGTTCCAGCGGTTTTCTTAACTAAAACTAATATTTTACAGAGCATTGATTTATTTATATTTTATTGTATGCATGCAAGTGGCCACTGCACTCATCCCCCTGTTGTTGTTGTGGTGGTTGTGGAGCGCCTCTGCACTGGAGAGGAACCACTCTACCGTCACGTGTTGTTATCCGGAGTAAATAGTGGGCGCAAACGGACGGCGAAGTGCGGTGGTTGGTTTCTCTACTTTAAAGCTTATAAAAAAACATTTGAGCACAAAAATAAACTAAAACTAAGCCAATTCAGGAGCTAGAAGACGCGAATGAGAAGTTGTGCGCGCTGTGAGAAGAGTGTGTGTGTGTGTGTGTGTGTGTGTGTGTGTGTGTGTGTGTGTGTGTGTGTGTGTGTGTGTGTGTGTGTGCTCATCCGAAGCGCGCAAACCCGCGTCTCAGATAGCGAGCAAATATTGAGTTCTCTTTAAAGTCTTCCGCCTAAACGGACAAATTCACACAAAAATTGTCAACATGAGCGTCTTGAGTATTCTAGCAAACTAATATTCCTGCTGTCTGTGTTTTTAATGTTAATCAAACTACAAAAGACAAGGAAATCACTCACTGCTTTAGCTTTTATAACTTTAATAACAGTCTTTAATTTATACAGTCAAATAGGCTATGCAATGCAATTTTACATTTGATTACTGATATTCCATTTCTGAGAACTAATGTTAGATCTACCAGAAAAACCTGAAAAGCACTGTTTATTTTATAAGTATCTTTGCTCTGATTGTATTTATTTGTGCTTTTGCATAGTTAGATTATTTGTTTTTATTTTCTTTATTTTTATTTGACAGTAGTTCTTTTTTCCCTGAATATAGCACATACAGACTGAACCATGAGTAATTTGAACAGTAAGACCCTATAGCCTAAATATTCACATAATAAATGTATTACAGGCCCCCACTAATTATTCTAGAAATAAGTTAATTCAACGAAGGTAACCTCTTTTGCTGTATATTTTTGATGGTTTGAATGCATACTCTCCATGTTTTACCATTTATGAACTATCATTTATGTGCCCTATACCATCACCATTCATATCTATGCAACCAATAAATAAATTACTACTAAAGTACAAAATTGTTTACAAAAAACAAATTTCTTTATGGATCTAGTCACTTAATTTTTCTCTCAAAATGCACTAGATTTATGCATTTAAATTTAAAATGAACAATTTTCTTTTGGGGAGCAACCCCTAGCCTAGAGGGACCAATGTCTACCCAGCACAGTCTCAAAAAATCCTGTGGGAAACAAATATAATATATTTATAATGTAATATAAATATGAATAAATACTGCTACAGCTTCTTGTTGAGTTCAAAAGCATTTCTACTCTTGTCAATTATGTTGGTCCATCTTGATTACAACTATATACAATTATGATGGAAAACAATCATGCTTGCATTGCATTTACCACAACCCATGTTCTTCTACTACTGTTGAGTTATTTGTTATTTCATATCAAATTTGAAGTTGCTCATTTTTAATTCATTTTCACTCATTATAATACGTTTTGTTATCAATAATATACAGTATTATTACCTCCAGTGTAGGGCTATTTATACTGGTTCACTGTTTACATGTATTTAAATGTGCCACCCCTCTCTGAGTCTGTGCCCCAGCCTGGCCCCCCCACGAAAAATTGTCTAGACCCGCCCCTGCATGTTGGACACTTGTATTAAGTTGTCCTTAAAGGGTAACTTCAGTGCTTTAGCATTAGGCTTTGTATCAGTAGAAACCCGGTAGTATATTCAAATTATGGTACTTTCCCCCCTCATATCCCCCTGAGACGATAGAATTATGCATTTTATTTCTGGAAAAAATCCTCAGATGACTCAAATATTGTCATTTTGCATCATCTGAGGATTTTTTGGCCAGAGGCTAAAAACTACAGCCACTAGATGGAGCTGTTCCGCATGTTATCACCCCGCCCATAGGGGAGAGATCTCACACACAGAATGTAATAATGCCTTCACATGCTATCGGAATTATGGTAAATACTGGTTTCCTAGTTAAAAAAAATGGAAATGAACGCCCTATCAAGTCAAAATTTAAATATGATGAGCTCGTAATCACGACTTCAGAAGTGGGAAGTGGTTTTTTGCTGATAGCACGCGAAGTGGCACGGAGGGGCCTCGTAGGGCAGCAAAGCAAGTGCATTCTGGGAGTTGTTGTCTTTCATCCACATGAGACAAAAATACATTTCTGTCTTTTCTCAGTCTAGAAGGCAGCAAATTCAAAAATAATTTCACATTTCTACTGCATAAATGACCCAGTTTAAATACAAAGCTTAATGCTAAATCACTGAAGTAACCCTTTAATCCAAGAGTCAGTCTGGAAACAACTGAATAAGTCAGCCAAGCAAGGGCCAAACCTTTATGTTAGCTAATGGACAGAAGAAGGCAGCTACTGGAAAGAGGACGTGGCAATGTACAGTGCAAGGTCAGAAGTTTACCTTGACACTGTTTATCCTGAAAGACAGAGATTTAACAGTATCAGTGTTTTTGTCACAGTATGGGATTGTGTTGGATTTTAGTAAAGCCAATATGGTTTACCCTCTTCAAGCAGCCAGAACACTAACCAGTTTTTCCAATTTGTGATGCAAGGTTCCACTTCGTTGGTCTACTTCTACTTGGCCATACCCACACCTATCATTGATGACACAGTACTTGAGTCCATACTGCCAACAAGTAAAGCACAGACTACGCCACCATTCAAGGAAAAATTGGACAATGTGTTGATGGACTGGCCTTCTGTCTATACTAAAATAGGTAAGCATCGAATTATAACCACTGATGAACTCCCGGTCAGAAAAAGGGCATATAAACTCTCCATTGACAAACAGAAGTATGTTGACAATGAAATCCAGGAACTGCTGGAATAAAAGATAATACGTCCTTCTGTTTCCCCATGGGCATCTCCTGTTGTTGTTGTCCCCAAGAAGGATGGAAGTTCTAGGTTGTGCATTGATTATAGAGGCTTAAATGCCAAAACCCATCTTGATGCGTACCCCATGCCACAAATATTGGAGTCATTCCATGGTGCCACTGTCTTTAGTACACTGGATCTTAAAAGTGTATACTGGCAACTTGAGATGGAGGAGGAAAGCGTACAGAAAATGGCATTTGTGACATCTGCAGGCTTATTTAAATTCTTACGTTTACCTTTTGGCCTTAAAAACTCAGCTGCCTCTATTCAGAGACTTATGAAGACTGTATTGAGAGACCTTAAAGGGTTAGTTCACCCAAAAATGAAAATTCTGTCATCAATTACTTACCCTCATGTCGTTCGACACCCGTAAGACCTCCGTTCATCTTCAGACACAAATGAAGATATTTTAGTGTAAAGCCGATGGCTCTGAAAGGCCTCCATTGGCTCAACTTTACACTCTCAAGACCCATAAAAGGCACTAAAGACATCGTTACAAATGATTCATGATTCGGATCGCGTGTCAAACCGCCAAACTGCTGAAATCAAGTGACTTTGGCGATCCAAACCACTGAATCGATTCACTGATTCATAACGCTCCAAACCGCTGAATCGACTCACTAATTTATAACGCTCCGAACCGCTGAATCGACTCACTAATTTATAACGCTCCGAACCGCTGAATCGACTCACTGATTTATAACGCTCCGAACCGCTGAATCGACTCACTGATTTATAACGCTCCGAACCGCTGAATCGACTCACTGATTCATAACGATTCAAAGCTTCGTGATGCAGTGTTTTGAAATCGTCATCACTATATAAGTTGTTATTTTGTTTTTTTGCACACAAAAACTATTCTCGTCGCTTCATAAAGTTATTGTAGACCCACTGTAGTGAGATGGACGTTGTAACGACGTCTTTAGTGCCTTTTATGGGTCTTGAGAGTGTACACTGAATGAGTACACTGAGTGTACAAGCTGAGGTGACCTCAGAGGGCAGCAATGGCTCCACGGTTGGTCACAGGATCTGTTTGCATTGCAAATCAGTGTGTGATAAAAGGCAATTAGCACCATGGAAATGCCAGACTTGCAATGTTCAATTATGTCTTCAATTGAGCAGGAGCTGTTTTCAAGAGTGGCACAAAGATGTGTTCAGATGTTTGTGCTCTGTTGATTAGCTCCCACTGACCATCGGGCTGCAAAGATCATCTGTAATAGAGGTCGTAGAGACCTCTGTAATAGAGACATCTGTAATTCATTGGTTTTGTGATTAATCGGCATCGATAGCTGGTTGGTGGAACAATTGGCTATTGCAAAAATCCACACCAATAGTTGTGTAGAGTCCGTTGCTGGAGCGGCTGAGACAGTGCGCTGTTATTACACAGTACAAGAGCTCTGAGAAGGGTTTGCTGTCATTATATAACACGAGAGCGGCCTCTAGAGGCGAAAGAAAAAAAACTTTCACTGACCCCTTGTGTTTACATTCACACGTGAGGCTGCACGGAGAGAATTGACACATCAGATGCACGTTTAAAACACGACAGAGAAACGGTATGAATACTGAACACTACAGTGCTTGTTACCAAACCATTATAAAGTAATTTAATTCTTGACCAGATGCTGCATTAGCAGGTAAAGAGCATCAGCAGTGTGTGTGTGTTTGAGAGGCCGAGAGGACGCTAACATTAGCAGTACCTCAAGCAGTTAAAACAATGTGATAAAAACACACGCAAGTCCGACCGGACCAAATGTTGCATAAATAACATTAGTGACGTGAGAAAGCAAACTGTATCTTCATCCTGCCGAAAGAAAGCAGAAGCACACTCGTTTTTTTATCAGATAACGTAAATCGCCATCTGAAAAGCAGACTGTTTGGATTTACATGAAATGGTAACACTTTACAATAAGATTTCATTTGTAACATTAACTAAGGTTAATAAATGCTTTGGAAGTATTGTTCATTGTTATTATGTTACCTGTTAACCTTGGTTAATGCACTATGAACTAACATGTATGATCAGGGTATAATTGTACTGCTCATATTAATACATGCTGTAAAAATATATATTGCATAATGCATATAGTTCATGTAAGCTAATACATCCTTGTTGCATAGGGACTTGTATAGTGTTACCTAGGAAATGTACATGCATGTTTCTAGATTATAGCTAAAGGAACAACTTTGACCTGTAATATTTTAATGTTTTTGGAATGTTAAAAAATTCTGAATTTTTTTTTCTGTTAGAAATTCTCATTTTAATATTCATGTTTTTAATTTAGCACATTTTCATGGATCAGTACTGTTCTTTTATTTCTTGTAATAAAGTTCAGCACTTATGTTTTATTTTATTTTTTTAATTATCCAGTATCCATTAAAAAAAACTATCGGTCGATTAATCAGTTATCGGCAAGTGCGGTCCAACCTAGTTATCGGTATCGGTAAAATCCACTATCGGTCGATCTCTAATCTGTAATACTCTCGTCTGTCCCTACTGTCTTCTGCAGCACTACATTGTGTTATGTGTAAATTTCAAGTATACTGTAGAAAACTTATATTGTTAGGAAAGATTTCTATTTTAAATTCAAGATTCAAGATTCAAGAGTTTTATTTGTCACATACACAGTTATATACACAATATACAACTGGCAGTGAAATGTAAACAGGTCCGCTCCATGGACAGTGCAAATAACAAATAACAGTTACAATAGAATTGAAATAGAAATAGAATAAAATTAGAATAAAAAGTATTAACATACGTAGAATTATAAATAAATCAAGTAAAAGATAAAAATAGGAAATAAGATAAAAATAAAAATATAAAAATAAAAATATAAAAATATAAAATAAGTGGATATGATAAGTGAGATAAACTGTAGACTTAAAAATAAGTGGTTAACATAAAATATATATATATAAATATATAAAGAAGTATATGGATGTGTAAACAGGAGTATGATGTGCAAACAGGTTTATTACAGGTTGTTACACAGTAACAATAGGAACGTAAAGTGCAGTGCAATGGCAGTATGTGGATGTTAATGTTAAAACTGGATGTTTATGTGTGTGCGGGGGTGAAGTGAAGTCACGTGACTGAGTTCAGGAGTCTGATGGCCTGGGGGAAGAAACTCCTCCTGAGTCTTTCAGTCTTTGCCATCAGGCTACGGAAGCGCTTACCAGATGGCAGCAGGGTGAAGTGAGAGTTTGCAGGGTGATTAATGTCTCTGATGATTTTAGTAGCTCTACCTCTGCAGCGTTTGGTGTAGATGTCCTGCAGAGACGGGAGAGCTGAGCCTGAGATGCGCTCGGATAAGCGCACCACTCTTTGCAGGGCTCTGCCATCGTGACTGGTGCTGTTCCCGTACCACGCTGTGACGCACTGAGTCAGGACACTTTCTATCGCCCCTCGATAGAAAGTTTTCAGGATGGCTGGTGAAACCCTGAATTTCCTCAGCTGGCGCAGGTGGTACAGTCTTTGCCTGGCTTTTTTCACCTGTGTCTGGATGTGTGTAGTCCAGGTCAGTTCCTCGGAGATGTTCACACCCAGGTATTTGAAGCTGTTCACTCTCTCTACCGGTGTCCCGCTGATCATGAGAGGGGAGTATGACCGATGCTGTCTCTTCCTGAAGTCCACAATCAGTTCTTTGGTCTTGTTAACATTCAGAGAGAGACAGTTGTCCTGGCACCATGATGTCAGTTGCTCCACTTCGTCCAAGTATGCCGTCTCATTGTTGTTGGAGATGAGACCCAGGACAACAGTATCATCAGCAAACTTGATGATAGAGGTGGAGCTGTGTGTGGACAAACAGTCATGGGTGTAGAGAGAGTAGAGCAGGGGACTCAGCACACAGCCCTGTGGAGCTCCAACACTCAGGGTGATGGAGGTGGAGGTGAACTGGCCTACTCTCACCGCCTGGGGTCTGCCAGTGAGGAAATCTTCAATCCAGAGGCAGAGAGAAGAATTCAGGCCTAGATCCAGGAGTTTGTGTGTTAGCTTAGTGGGAACTATGGTGTTAAAGGCTGAGCTATAGTCAATAAATAGCAGCCTGACATAGTTCCCACTTTTGCTGTCGATGTGAGTGAGGCAGGAGTGAAGGACGTGAGAGATGGCATCTTCAGTCGATCTATTGGGACGATAGGCAAACTGAAGAGGGTCCAAAGTGTCAGGAATGGAGGAGCAAATGTTGTTTTTAATGAGTCTCTCAAAGACCTTCATGACTAAAGATGTGAGAGCCACTGGACGATAGTCATTTAGGCAAGAGGGTTTACTGATCTTAGGTACAGGGATGATGGAGGATCGTTTGAAGGAGGTGGGGACAACAGATGTAGCAAGGGACTCGTTAAATATGGATGTAAAGAGCCCTGCGAGCTGATCAGCACAGGACCGCAGAACACGACCTGAAATACCATCCGGCCCAGCAGCTTTCCTGACATCCACACGTTTGAGTGCCCTCCGAACCTCGTCCTCCGAGACAGAGATCACGTGACTGTTGCTGCTCTGAGGGACTCTCTCTGACGCGTCACTCGCCGGAGTCGCGCTGCCGCGATTACCATCAAAGCGAGCGTAGAAAGAGTTTAACTCGTTCACCAGCAACGGATCAGCTCTCACCTCTGCAGAGGATTTAGTTCCAAAAGCACAGATGGTCCTCAGTCCCTGCCACATCCGCCGGGAGTCGTTGAGTTGGAAATGAGATTCCACTCTGTCTTTATATCGGAGTTTTGCGGCTTTAACGGCGCGCCGGAGGGCGTAACATGAAGCTTTGTACTCCCTCATATCCCCCGTTAGGAGACCGGCATTGTACGCGATAGTGCGCGTGTTAACTGCAGTGCGGATTGAACTGTCCACCCACGGTTTCTGATTAGGGAAGGACGTTATAGTTATTGTTTGTGTGGCTTGCTCTGTCAGTGTGTTGATAAAGCAGAGCGCCACTTCTGTGAACTCGCTGACGTCTTCAGAACTCGCGCGGAACATGTCCCAGTCGACGTCATCAAGAGCTGCCTGTAGCGTGATCTCTGAATGGGATGACCAGCGTTTGACTTCCCTCCTCACCGGGGGCTCTTGAAGTATTGACTTCATGCACTTCAAAAGTATTGAGCCGCTCCTCCACATCCCTGAGTTCAGGTGTTGAACCCCTTCATGGCCACAGGTGTGTAACTCAAGCTCTAGTGCAGACGCTTCTACACACATTAGTGAGAGAATGGGCCGCTCTCAGGAGTGTGTGTGTGTGTGTGTGTGTGTGTGTGTGTGTGTTCGCTTCTACACACATTAGTGAGAGAATGGGCCACTCTCAGGAGTGTGTGTGTGTGTGTGTGTGTGTGTTCGCTTCTACACACATTAGTGAGAGAATGGGCCGCTCTCAGGAGTGTGAGTGTGTGTGTGTTCGCTTCTACACACATTAGTGAGAGAATGGGCCGCTCTCAGGAGTGTGTGTGTGTGTGTGTGTGTGTTCGCTTCTACACACATTAGTGAGAGAATGGGCCGCTCTCAGGAGTGTGTGTGTGTGTGTGTGTGTTCGCTTCTACACACATTAGTGAGAGAATGGGCCGCTCTCAGGAGTGTGTGTGTGTGTGTTCGCTTCTACACACATTAGTGAGAGAATGGGCCGCTCTCAGGAGTGTGTGTGTGTGTGTGTGTGTGTGTTCGCTTCTACACACATTAGTGAGAGAATGGGCCGCTCTCAGGAGTGTGAGTGTGTGTGTGTTCGCTTCTACACACATTAGTGAGAGAATGGGCCGCTCTCAGGAGTGTGTGTGTGTGTGTGTGTTCGCTTCTACACACATTAGTGAGAGAATGGGCCGCTCTCAGGAGTGTGTGTGTGTGTGTGTGTGTTCGCTTCTACACACATTAGTGAGAGAATGGGCCGCTCTCAGGAGTGTGTGTGTGTGTGTGTGTGTGTTCGCTTCTACACACATTAGTGAGAGAATGGGCCGCTCTCATTAGTGTGTGTGTGTGTGTGTTCGCTTCTACACACATTAGTGAGAGAATGGGCCGCTCTCAGGAGTGTGTGTGTGTGTGTGTGTGTTCGCTTCTACACACATTAGTGAGAGAATGGGCTGCTCTCAGGAGTGTGTATGTGTGTGTGTGTGTGTGTGTGTGTGTGTGTGTGTTCGCTTCTACACACATTAGTGAGAGAATGGGCCGCTCTCAGGAGCTCAGAGAACTCAAGCGTGGGGCCATGATCGGTGGACACCTGTGCAATAAGTCCATTCGGGACATTTCCTCACTACTAAATATTCCACACTCAACTGTTAGTGGGATTATAACACAGTGGAAGCGATTGGGAACAACAGCAACTCAGCCACAGAGCGGGGTCAGCACATGCTGAGGGTCACAGAGCGGGGTCAGCACATGCTGAGGGTCACAGAGCGGGGTCAGCGCATGCTGAGGGTCACAGAGCGGGGTCAGCGCATGCTGAGGGTCACAGAGCGGGGTCAGCACATGCTGAGGGTCACAGAGCGGGGTCAGCGCATGCTGAGGGTCACAGAAGTGGCCAACTTTCTGCAGAGTCAAGAGCTCCAGACCTCCAAACTTCTGTGGCCTTCAGATGAGCTCAAGAACAGTGTGTAGAGCTTCATGGAATGGGTTTCCATGGCCGAGCAGCTCATCCAAGCCTTACATCACCAAGAGCAATGCAAAGCGTGGGATGCAGTGGGGTAAAGCGCGCCGCCACTGGACTCTAGAGCAGTGGAGACGTGTTATCTGAGTGACCAATCATGCTTCTCTGTCTGACAATCCCATGGATGAGTCTGGGTTTGGCAGTTGCCAGGAGAACGGGACTTGCCTGACTGCATTGTGCCAAGTGTAAAGTTTAGTGGGGTGGGGTTGTTTTTCAGGGGTTGGACTTGGCCCCTTAGTTCCAGTGAAAGGAACTCTTAATGTTTAACCAAGACATTTTGGACAATTTCATGCTCCCAACTTTGTGGGCCCAGTTTGGGGACGGCCCCTTCCTGTCCCAGCAGGACTGCTCCAGTGCTCAAAGCGTCTCCATAAAGACATGATGAGGAGTTTGGTGTGGAGGAACTGGAGTCCTGACCTCAACCCGATAGAACAGCTTTGGGATGAATTAGAGCGGAGACTGAGAGCCAGGCCTTCTCGTCCAACATCACAAATGCGCTTCTAGAAGAATCCCCATAAACACACTCCTAAACCTTGAGGAAAACCTTCCCAGAAGAGCTGAAGCTGTTAGAGCTGCAAAGGGTGGCGACTCCATATTAAACCCTACGGATGAAGAATGGGATGTAATTAACCCCCTCGAGTCGGCTGTCGCGCCGGCACAATCAACTCGCTTTTTTTCTTATCAATGCCAAAGAGACTCAAATAACTGTTGATTTTTATCATTCAGGCAAGTGTTATACATTATTATAATCTGTCAAGTTTCTACTTTTATTTGTGTAATATATTTTATCCAATATCTACTTAGGTATAAATATGATGTGACAGTGCAAATATACTTAGCCTACGGTAAAATCTATAAGGTGATTGTGGCGGAGGGGGCGTGGTTTCGCAAGGTCTGTAGCGGGAGAGACATGCCTAACATACTCTAAAATACTGCATTATGCCTATACAGATGTTTTGCGTGCATTTGCATGATATAAAGTCAGAAATCTGAGATATAAACTTGCAACTTTTGAGATAAAAAGTCGCAATTAGTCTTTTTATTTTTTTATTTAGTGGCGGAAACGGGCTTCCATAGATGCTGGTCATATAATCAGAATATCATCAAAAAATTGAATTATTTCTCTAATTCCATTCAAAAAATGAAACTTGTATATTATATTCATTCATTACACACAGACTGATATATTTCAAATGTTTATTTCTTTTAATTTTGATGATTATAACTGACAACGAAGGAAAATCCCAAATACAGTATCTCAGAAAATTAGAATATAGTGAAAAGGTTGAATATTGAAGACACCTGGTGCCACACTCTAATCAGCTGATGAACTCAAAACACCTGCAAAGGCCAACTCCTTAAGCTGCATGAGCATGTGGACGGGTTGAAGCGCTATTTTTAGCACGAGTGTAATGTTTGTTAATAGATTTAACGTAAAAAAAACATCATTAATCTTGACAAACGTCTCGGTTACGGATGTAACCCTCGTTCCCTGAGGAGGGAACGGAGACGCAACGTTAGTGACTAACGAATGGGGGTTTCGCTTAGAAGCCTATCAACTTCGAGTTTTGAGAAAACGCCCAATGGCGTGCCAATGCCATGGGGCATGCGGAATTTGCATACGTAGCTCCGCCTCACTGCGTGAGTATATAAGGAAGTACGAGGCAATATCGCATTATGTTACCTGCTTGAGGAGCCAAGACTGAACTCCTGCGTTCCAGGCAACACAGCTCGATGTGGCAAGGGGACGTTACGTCTCCGTTCCCTCCTCAGGGAACGAGGGTTACATCCGTAACCGAGACGTTCCCTTTCGTTCAGTCACTACGACGTAACGTTAGTGACTAACGAATGGGGGTCCCAATATAATCCCGCCACTCAGCTGTCTTCCAGTGCCCTGCGTAAGTGTGAGTACCCTGTCGTAAGACTAGTACGGACGAAGGACTCCACTTAACACAGGATTACCAAGGTACACTGGGAAGCATATCCCAGTGAGGGAATGCCAAGATGCCTACCCGTAGGGAGGGCTTAAGAGACACATATGACCCGGAGAGGGTTGCATATGGAAGATCTCTAGGGTACCAGCCGAAGGTGGATTTTTAACCCTAGGGGTGGCGGGGACACGCCAAGGGAAGAAACCCGCTCACTGCGGAGACTTACGGTGAAATACACATGTGGGGGTCGCCAGAGGGAACCATGCACATGGGGCACCTGGCCGGACATGAGGGTCTGGGCCCGAAAGGGCAGACTGAACTGATGTCGGCGTCGACAGTGCTGGAGGAGCTCAGGGCTCTCGGGGAACTCACCTGAGGAAATATCGCACGTATCCAGTCCGTGGAGTGGAGTGGCGAGCAAGCGAAGACACCTGAACCTGGTCCATCACCGGCCCCTCGGGGGGGTGAGTACATAGTCGGACACTGGCTCCACTCGGAGATTGTAGAATCTGGCGAATGTATTGGGTGTCGCCCAGCCTGCAGCTCTGCAGATGTCTGCTAGCGAGGCGCCATGCGCTAGAGCCCAAGAGGAAGCCACACTCCGGGTGGAGTGTGCCCTCACACCAAGGGGACATGGTCGGCCTTGCTGCTGGTAAGCCAAAGCAATGGTGTCCACTATCCAGTGAGACAGCCTTTGCTTTGAGAGAGCACTTCCCTTCCGCTCTCCACCATAACAGACAAAGAGCTGGTCTGAGGTCCTGAAACATTGCGTCATGTCTACGTAGGCGCGGAGGGCGCGTACTGGACAGAGCAATGCCAAGGCTGGGTCTGCCTCCTCCAAAGGCAGCGCTTGCGGGTTCACCACCTGGTCCTTAAACGGAGTGGTGGGAACCTTGGGCACATATCCAAGCCGGGGTCTCAGGATCACGTGAGAGTTAGCCGGCCCGAATTCCAGGCACGCTTCGTCAACCGAAAATGCCTGCAGGTCCCCGACCCTCTTGACTGAGGCCAATGCGGTCAGCAGAGCCGTCTTCATAGACAGAAACTTAATATCAACCGACCGCAAAGGCTCAAAGGGAGGTCTCTGCAGAGCAGTTAATACTACTGCGAGGTCCCAAGAGGGTACGAGAGGAGAGCGAGGAGGATTCAGTCTCCTAGCTCCCCTCAGGAACCTGATGACCAGGTCGTGCTGACTTACCTTTTTGTTCTCCAAGAGATCGTGGTGGGCAGATATTGCGGCCACATATACCTTGAGGGTGGAGGGAGACAGCCTTCGCTCCAGCCCCTCTTGGAGAAACTCAAGCACGGACCCGATCGGGCATTTCCAGGGGTCTTCTTGGCGGGAAGAGCACCAGGTGACGAAGAGGTTCCACTTCAACGCATAGGCATGCCGAGTGGACTCTGCCCTAGCGGAAGTGATGGTGGCGACCACCGTAGGTGGTAGGCCACTCAAACCTGCCGGGTCCCGTCTAGGAGCCACACGTGGAGGTTCCAAAGGTCGGGACGCGGGTGCCAATGGGTGCCCCGTCTCTGAGTAAGGAGGTCCGGTCTCAGAGGAATAGGCCAGGGAGGGGCTGTCGCAAGGAGAATGAGTTCGGGGAACCAGGTCCGGCCGTGCCAGTACGGGGCGACCAAAAGGACCTGCTCCTTGTCCTCCCTGATCTTGCACAGAAGCTGTGCAAGTAGGCTCACTGGGGGGAACGCATATTTGCGTAGGCCCCGCGGCCAGCTGTGCGCCAGTGCATCCGTGCCGAGCGTGCCCTCGGTCAGGGAATAATACAGGCTGCAGTGGGAAGAGTCGTGGGAGGCAAACAGGTCTACCTGTGCGTCGCCGAACTGTTCCCAAATCAGCTGAACCGTCCGGGGATGGAGTCTCCATTCTCCCGGGAGAGGCTGAACCCGCGAGAGCTCGTCGGCTGCGTGGTTCAGGACTCCCGGAATATGGACAGCACGAAGGGACCTCAGGCGCTTCTGACTCCATAGGATGAGATAGCGGGCGAGTTGAGACATGCGGCGGGAGCGTAGACCGCCCTGGTGGTTGATGTACGCTACTACGGCCGTGTTGTCTGTCCGGACAAGCACATGTTGGCCCTTCAGCAACGCTCGGAAGCGGTGCAGGGCGAACCGTACTGCCAGCAACTCGAGGCAATTGACATGCAGGAGACGCTGGGGTCCTGTCCAGGAGCCCGCGGCTGCTTGTCCATTGCACATGGCACCCCAGCCCGTGGCAGAGGCATCCGTCGATACGACAACATGCCTGGAAACTCGTTCTAAGGGCACACCGGCCCGTAGAAAGCTGAGGTTCGACCACGGGGTGAGTGTCTGTAAGCAGGCCCGAGTGACTTGGACCCGGAGCGTGCCAGACTGCCATGCCCATCTCGGGACTCGATCGCGAAGCCAGTGCTGAAGCGGTCTCATATGAAGCAATCCGAGCGGCGTTACCGCGGCTGCAGATGCCATATGCCCCAGGAGCCTCTGAAATAATTTCAGTGGAACCGCATTCTTGCTCTCGATTTGTCGGAGGCAAGTCAGCAGAGACTGCGCGCGCTCGCTCGAAAGCTGCGCGTACATGGCGACCGAGTCGATCTCCATACTGAGAAAAGAGATCCTCTGCACGGGGCAAAGTTTGCTCTTCTCCCAGTTGACCCGAAGGCCCAGACGGGTTAAGTGGTGGAGAACCAGATCTCTGTGTCCGCAAACCTGCTCTCGAGAGTGGCCTAGTATGAGCCAGTCGTCGAGGTAGTTCAGGATGCGGACCCCGTGCTGCCAAAGGGGCGCAAGGGCTGCCTCGGCGATCTTCGTGAAGACGCGAGGGGACAGAGATAACCCGAATGGGAGAACTGCGTACTGGTATGCCCGCCCCTCGAAAGCAAACCGTAGGAACGGTCTGTGTCGAGGAAGGATGGAGACATGGAAGTAGGCGTCCTTCAGGTCGATCGCTGCAAACCAATCGTACGGACGAACGCATTCGAAAAGGCGTTTCGCAGTCAACATCTTGAACGGAAGCCGGTGAAGGGATCGGTTCAAGATGCGAAGGTCCAGGATTGGCCGTAACCCACCGGTTTTCTTGGGTACAATGAAGTAGGGGCTGTAGAACCCCGACCTCATTTCGGCTGGAGGGACAGGCTCGATCGCACCCTTCGCCAGTAGAGTGTCAATCTCCGCACGCATGACGGGGGCATGGGCCCCGGTCATGGTATAGCGGACTCCCCTGTAACGGGGAGGAGCCTGCGCGAACTGAATCGCGTAGCCGAGCCTGATGGTCCGGGCAACCCAGCGGGACAGCCCCGGAAGCTGAAGCCAGGCTTCCAGAGACTGCACCAACGGGGTCATACGGACGACAGACGTACCCTGGGTGGGGCAGCGAGGCAGCGTTACCGGCGCGGACAGGGGAGGCTGTTGGGCGTCCCCGGGTCGGAGCACGGTTAACGGCTGCGCCCTGACAGAGGAGACCAGGGAAGGACTCGCGTTCCACTGGGGTCTGCTCTGCCAGGGGGCTGGCGACAGAGAGGGACGAGAGTGGCGAGACCCGAGGGTGGCGCGTACTGCCGTCACCGATCTCTGGGGGCTCAGGGATGGGGTTGTCAGTTCTTTCTTTAACCACATTAGGGTGCTGCTGACCCGGGGGCCAGCAGCTGAACAAAAGATTCTCCCCCGGCCCTCCACCGGGGGAAGGAGCGGCCCTGCCGCCGTCTCCTGGAAAGAACTGCCCATCTCTGAGCCGTCCGCATCAGGAGCGCCGCTTAGCCTGGCGTTTCTTCGCGGGCTGCGGGGCTGGAGCGGACTGGGACGCCTTCCTGCGGCTGCCTCTGCACGGCCCGGGTGGAGGCTGCTGCTTGGGTGGCGCAGAGGCGGAGGAAGCCGCGGGAGGGCGTCCTCGGCGGCGAGCAGGCTGAGGCACCTGCGCGGGCGGTGGGGTGGACGCAGCAGCTGACCGCCGGGGCAGGATGTATTTTATAGCCTCAGTCTGCTTCTGAGCGGCCGAGAACTGTTGGGCGAAGCTCTCGACCGCTCCGCCGAATAGCCCATCCCGCGATATGGGGGCGTTGAGGAAACGTGTTCGCTCAGCGCCGCGCATATCGGACAGGTTGAGCCATAGGTGTCGCTCCTGGACCACGTTTGTGGACATCACCTGACCCAGGGAGCGTGCGGTCACCTTCGTCGCCCGGAGAGCGAGGTCGGTGGCGGCACGCAACTCATTGCTGAGTCCTGGATCAGCCCCTCTCTCGTGCATATCACACAGCAACTTGGCTTGGTAAGCCTGAAGAGTTGCCATGGTATGCAAAGAAGCGGCGGCCTGCCCCGCAGCTCTATAGGACTTCGCCACCAGGGATGACGAAAACCTACAGGCCTTGGAGGGGTGCTTTGGGTCACCACGCCAGGACGAAGCGCTCTGAGGACACAGTTGCATCGCAACAGAACGTTCGACTGGGGGGACCCCAGTGTACCCATGAGCCGCGGCTCCATCAAGAGAGGTGAAGGCGGAAGAGGCCGCCAAACGTTCACGGGAAGACAACGGGGCCTTCCAGGAACGCGCGACCTCTTCATGCACCTCGGGGAAGAAAGGTATTGGAGGAGCGGCCGGACGGGTGTCCGGACGCGCCGCCCCCAAAAACCAATCATCCAACCGCGAACGCTCGGGCTGAGGCGGAGGGTTCCACTCCAGTCCAAGCGCTGCGGCGGCCCGAGATAGCATGGCTGTCAACTCTGGGTCCGACTCGGGCAATGCTGGCGCACCCGAAGGTGGCAGCACAGCCGAATCATCATCCTCAGATGACTCCAGCCCACCTTGTGATGCGGCGATAGACATCACTTCCTCCTCCGCCGCGCCAAACGCCACAGTCGGGACAGCAGGAGCCGGCCCCGATGTAGACGCCTGAGCGCGGGCCGGGTCAAGTGCCTGAGAGGGGGGTGTGGGCCGAGGAACTAGCGTCGGAGCTTTGTTCCACACCGTCACCCTCAGATCACCCTGGTCACCAGCCAAAGTGCCGCCTCCAGAGGAGACCGCAGATTGGGGGGTGACGGAGGGGACTCTCGTTCCGGCATCAGCACGGAACTCACGGAGTCTCGATCGAAGCACTGAGATGGCCAGGTTCCCGCAGAGAGAACATGAGTCATCCACGAGCGCTGCCTGAGCGTGCTGAAAGCCCAAACACGTCACACAGCGCTCGTGCCCGTCAAAGGAGAAAAGCGATCTACCGCACCCAGAAGTGCACGGACGAAACATCCTGAAAAGGACGTGTCACGTGCAAGCTCTTTTATGAGAGGAAACTTTGCAGCCGATGCCGAAGCGCCCAGGGAAACACACACCAGCTGGATGCAGACCACTGCACAGATCAGCAGGCAGGAAGTATGCGATCACTGGAACGCGCCGTCACACCAACACCGACTGGAAAGCTGCTCGTTTCGAAGAAGCTGACAGAGTCTCAGAAGGCTGTAGGAGTGAAGAGGTAGGTACTCTTGGCTCCGAAAGCAGAAACATAATGCGATATTGCCTCGTACTTCCTTATATACTCACGCAGTGAGGCGGAGCTACGTATGCAAATTCCGCATGCCCCATGGCATTGGCACGCCATTGGGCGTTTTCTCAAAACTCGAAGTTGATAGGCTTCTAAGCGAAACCCCCATTCGTTAGTCACTAACGTTACGTCGTAGTGACTGAACGAAAGGGAACTATATATCATTCTAAAGGTCTAAACCTCAAGCATCGAGGACAGACCACTGTTTTTCAATGAAAAGCTTATAACGGCTGTATTTTTGCATCAATGTAAGCAATACACATCAAAGATTGTATAAATAAAAACAGAGCACGTACCAGTAGTTTCCTAATTACGAGCCACACACGCATCCACTGCTAAAAGTTCCAGAATGAATGGAAAGGTGAGGGTCCACTGAATAACATCCCATAGAGCATTTTAATCCAACGAAACAATAACGGTGTAATATTGATGGTTAATCCTTTGTTTACATCGCATTTCTGCGGAGCGAAGTATCATACTAGACTGTTATGCAATAAAATAATGCACCAAAAACAGTCTCCCGGTAGCATAAAGTGGCATGGGTTTATAGCTTAGAATGTTACGAACATAATACAACTAACCCCACTCAAAAACATGCAAAGATAGCCGGGATATAGTCAAAAATATCCAACCATAGCACTCGGTTTAGCTGATGTCATGATGTGCTCATCCAATGATAATGTCTGTTTATCTGGAGCCAATAAAAGCATTGAATCGTCATGACTGACAGAAAATGTAGCCAATGAACACACGATTCCAACGAGACCTCTCATGTCTATATTTGTCACATGGGCGTGAATATTTATTCATTTGTATCTGCCGCGCTCTCCCACGAGAAGCTGCGAGTGTGTGTGACACCCACACCACACCCATCCCCGTCATTTGACAGCTAACAGCTAACGGGCTAGTAAAGAAACAGAGGTCTCTTTGTAGTAACTGTTTGCTAATCTTACTAACTGGACGGAATTTATTATCCAATGGATCGTCAAAAGAAGTTTTTATTGTGCTGAGGATGTTTTATTTGAGCTCACTCGAAGCAGCGATGTGGAAAACATTGAGGAGAGTCAAGACAGCGTTGACGGTGATATGCTTGACGGAGCTGATCCAATAATATACGGGTTAGTTGCTATGTGTAGTTGTTTATGTATATTGAGAATGTGTGTGAGAATGTATTATACATATGCTGATATTTTGCATTTTTCCTAGCACACAAGGGTGAAAAAGTATATATAATTTTCCCCCGTGTGTGTAAATAAAACATATATATATATATATATATATAACACTTGTAATTGTATATATATATTGAGACTGTATTTATTTTATGTTTTTCTGTGTGCTAGAAAAATTGCAATATACCAGTATAGATTATACATATGCTGATTTTAAGCATTTTTTCTAGCACACACAGGGAAAAAAAAAAAAAAAAAAAAAAAAATATATATATATATATATATATATATATATATATATATATATATATATATATATTGCTGTGCTCCCCTGTGCTACAAAAAACAAATTGACGAAAAAAGAAAAGTTCTGGACGGCCGACCATCTGTGTGATTGTTGATTTTATGTCTGGCCATCAATATGAATGCTCACTGTATCACAGGCCATTAGATTGATTGTAGGACTGTGTGAGAATGTATGGGCCGCCGTCAATATGAATGCTGTCTAACCGACTGCCCATCAGTTTCATTGTTCATGGGATGGCCTGTAATTAGAGTGAATGATGACAGTGTGATTGTTGATTGAATGGGCAAACTATACAGAAATATTACATGCAGTGCTAATTCTCTTTCCTTTCCTTGCCATTCTACAGGCATCAGGTTGAGTCTTCAGATGAGCTATGGCATCCAAGCAGCAACCAACCAGCAGAAAAGAGAAGAACGCTTTCAGATTCTTCAAGATCTGCACTTGCTGTTGTAGACCTGAATCGGCCAGTAAAAGGCCAGTAAATGTTTTTTTTTTTACATTTGCAAATTGTGTGTGTTTTTATAGCTATATATTTATATTATATTGTTATTTATATTACTAGTTATATTTATAGTTATTATACTTATATTACTTGTTGTATTTTCAGTTGCAAAGAAATTTAGCTCTTTTTTATTAATATTTCATTTTTATTATATTTTTATAAGTTCTGTTGTACAAATAAATCACTTATACAAAGTCTTATGGTTCTGCCTATTATTTTATAGTTGAAAAAGCATTCAAGCATCATATATGATGGCTAAAACAGCTTGCAGTACCCTTCATAACATTAGGTTATCAAGTCTCCTGTAGGTTTCTTGGCACCTGGACATATTCTTAGAAAAAAGCATGCAGGAACCCCATTTTTCATGATATCTTCGTCAAATTTTAAATATAAACTGATGAGACTTGTGCCTTTCAATTCATTAACTAACTGGATTCCTCCAGGCTTATTTTCATATATTTTTACATCAAATAATAAAGTGTTCATTGTAGCACAAATCATCTTCAAGACACTTCAACTTCTATAACTGTTTGTCTTTCTAAGTTTTTTCTACTTTAATGTTTGGGTAATAAACTCTAAAGTGTCTTCTTTTTAAAGATGTCTAAATTGTGCATGTAGTGCAAATTGTTCAGCAACTGCAATTGTTTTAGTTGGGAGATGTCATTTCTGGGGATGTGCCTCAAGCAGGCGGAGGGAGAAATGGAACAGACATAGTCTTGGAAAAAAGCTTGCAGGAACCACATTTTTCATTATATCTTCCTCAAACTTGAACTATAAACTGATAAGTCGTGTGGCTTTCAATCCATAACTGAACTGGATTCCTCCAGGTCTATTTTCATATATTTTTACATGAAATAATACAACATTCTGTGTAGTGCAAATAATTTTTGAGGTATTTCAACTATTATAATTTTTTATCTGTTTGAGAAATATCAACTCTGATTGCTTTTTATTAGAGTCCCAAGTGTCTTCTTTCCAAAGATACCTTAATTGTGCCTGTAGCACACTGTTCTCAGGAGCTATAATTGTTTTAATTCAGGTAGGTCGTTTTCAGCTGTGAGCCCCAAAGTGGGGGTGCAGCTTAACAGGTTGGCACTGTGGCAAATGTTGGTGAACTGGTCAGAATTGGGACTCAAATTTAATGTGATTTTGATGAAGCCAAGAAGTATTGGAATCAGGTTCATTCCAAAGAACAAAGAAGAAAACATAAACCAGCAAATACTAGAGTGGTCCAGTCCATTGAAATGCAGTGTCCCACTGTAACAAAGACGGTCAACATACCTATAATCCTCTGTGATCGTTTTCTTTCGGCCATGTTGGACACTGGTAATTCGTTGTCCTTAAAGGGTAACTTCAGTGATTTAGCATTAGACTTTGTATCAGTAGAAACCCAGTAGTATATTCAAATTATGGTACTTTCCCCCCTCATATACCCCATATATCTCAATAAGCTCCTCTCATCCGCTGCTAAAAATGGAAGATTCTGAAGATGTTCTGAAATATAGCCGTGACTTAGGGGTCAAAACACACCCAATTTCACTTGTGTATTTAAATCAGCTTCATCAAAAAGCAGCACAATTACAAATTCATGATGTAAAATATTTGCTAAGCTAATTACACAAATCAGGCAAAATCAGAGCAAGACGACAGTGGTTTGCATGGGAAATCATCAACATGTGTTTGGGAGAGGCTTTGGCCCTGGCAGCATCACACCATCATAGAATGAGGAGTTACATCATGAGGTTTTCACTCCGCAGTGCATTTCAGGAAGGCTCCGCCATATTAGCAGGATCACCATCTGATGTCCTGCACAAAGACTGCACAATCACCAATGCATGTTCTTCCAACAACAGGAACTTCTCCGCTAGAAATTTTACGTTCCCAAAACACTTTCAGAACGTTTAGGGAACCATATTTTATATGGAAATGTGATGTGTACATTGATTCACACACACATATTCTGAAAGCACACAGTAAATGTGATTGAAGGACCTAAATAGGACCAAAAAATAAAATTTTAGGTTGGTCCAGCAAACATAATGGGAATGTAGTGTAGAGACTGAGCACTGAACAAGATATGTTGAATCACAGTCCCGAATGAAACGAATATCCCTATAAACCTGTCCCCGGCGTGATGACTCCGAATTTTTGAATATTCCTGTTTAATAATTGCCTCACAAACACGGCATCCTCAATAAACCCGTCTCCGGCATGATGACTCCGATCTTTCGAATATTCATATCTAATAATATTCATATCTAAAAATTGCCTCATCGACGATATGAAGAATTCCCTGCGTGAGTGAACTGCAACTGGTGCACAGATGCCACTAAGCGGCCAACGCGTTGAAATACTGTAATCATAGGCTACGCATTATAAAACACACGTACACCCAGCTCGAGTCAATGTGAACGCCACTCACCTGAATAACCAGCCAAACCCTGATGTATTCGGTTTTCATGTGGTCCAATAGTTCATATGCTACTTCCTGTCTGTATCAGTACAACAAACAATGTATAATCCGACCGCATTCAACAGATAAAACACCATCATTTGAGCATACCTCTAACCTGCAGCACGTTGAGCCCACGAAATGCCAACAAAATGGGCGGGTCTCACAACTGAGCGCATCACGTAACAGACGCCGTTCATTTAAATACCCTCTTCCTTATTTAGCCCTACACACACAACCAATGGACAACCGCCACGACATTCCCCACGCTACACTTGCTTTAGTAATAAGCAAGATGAAGACCCTATTCTGTTTATTGAACGCTGTGAGGAGTACTTTGCAGTTCGGCCTTTGAGTGATCAGAAAGTCATGGCGCTGCTTAACACAGTGCTCAAAGAAACCGCTAAAGACTGGTGGCAAGCAGAAAGAAGGACAGTGAATAGTTGGAGGCAGTTCAAAGATGTTTTTTTAAGATGATTTCTGAGTAAAGATTATGAGGATATGGCATCAAGACAATTGGTGGAGAGAAAACAAGGGGACAAGGAAAGCATCAGAGACTTCACTTTTCATTATCTAGGTTTTGTGTTTGAGATGGAGAAAGAATATGCCGGAGAAGCACATTGTACTGGCTATACTGTGTAACTGCAATCCTCGCCTGGCAAGTCTGTTAAGAGGCACTGTGGCAAATGTTGGTGAACTGGTCAGAATTGGGACTCAAATTTAATGTGATTTTGATGAAGCCAAGAAGTATTGGAATCAGGTTCATTCCCACTGTAACAAAGACGGTCAACATACCTATAATCCTACGTGATCGTTTTCTTTCGGCCATGTTGGACACTGGTAATTCGTTGTCCTTAAGGGTAACTTCAGTGCTTTAGCATTAGGCTTTGTATCAGTAGAAACCCAGTAGTATATTCAAATTATGGTACTTTCCCCCCTCATATCCCCCTGAGACGAGAGAATTATGCATTTTATTGTGCGACTTCAGAAGTGGGAAGTGGTTTTTTGCTGATAGCACACGAAGACAGCATTTGACACAGACGGCCGCACGGACAATCATAACGGAGCGCGGTGCAGAGTAAAGTGAGTGTTTCAACTTTTCAATGAATTCCTGTGATAGTTTAGCTTCCATATGCGATCTGAAAATGTGCCAGTCTGGCGCTTAACGTTACCTCAGCTCTTCGTGTGAATGAAATCTGACACTGCTGGGTCTGTGACGCGACTCTCGTTCGCCTCACTCACACTTTAGTGAAAAGACACGTTCAGTTTTCAATTGTAGTGTTTATTCTCTAACTGAACAAAAAGATTGTATTACTATGAAGATCAAAACGACGGTATACAGAGTGGCCTCTGTTGGGGAAAAATTTAATCACAGAAGATTTAATCTTCCAGACCTGTTTTCTCTATTGTGTTTTAAATGAGTCAGATCAAAGAGGCCTCACCTGTGGAAGCCATACATTGTCCCTTTTATCTTTTATTGCTCTTGGAATCTGAGTTCCTGGCTAACATGCTTTGTTAGATGAAGATGAAGGACCATTGTGTTTCTTGCTTTTAATTCAAATGAGATCCAAGACAGGAGGGGGACCATTTGTGTATTGTCTCACCTCTTGCTCAAGGCGAAACCTTCAGTGGGTTTCGCCAGATGTATGGAAAATTACTGAGGGGGTTGTTGAGGGTATAAAAGTTTGTGCTTTCTTTTGTTTTAGCAGTTCACACTCAAGGTAGCCTCGAGCGGCTGCGTTTGACCGTGGCTCTTCCTTGCAAGGAAAATAAATCTTTATAAAGACAATTGGATCTTGGTTTGTCTCTTATTAGTGATGTCGACGAATTAATTTTTGCCATTACAGTTGGTGTCAGAAGTTTGGGATTCCTTGGATGTGCCTTCTGGACCCCGAGAGCAGACAGTGACCCGATCATCCTGGACTTAGAGTCACAGCCTTACCCCGAAGAATTGAGGGAGAAGGGCTGACTGCTCTGGGGGTGTCCGGAGGGTCCAGACACTGGAATCAGAGAAAAAGAATCCGATGGCAACGGGGCGCTTCTGGTAAGAGACAAACTCTTGAAAAAAAATTCAGGGGGAATTTTTATTTTATTTTTTAGAATTTGGTTAAATTGAAAATTGAATTGATAGGGATAAACCATAGGGGGAGTCTGACTCTGTGACGAATGCAACGTGGTTGATATGTTTATGGGATAGAAACTGAAATCACGTGGGCGAATTGGAGGACTGAGTTGTGTGCGGTCCGGGGACTGAGTTGTGTGCGGTCCGGGGACTGAGTTGTGTGCGGTCCGGGGACTGAGTTGTGTGCAGTCCCGAAAAGGGCACTATTGCGAGTGTCCGCCCGGCTGATCTTGGGTGAAGAGATCAGATCTGTACGGAGACGTCCAACAGATTAATAGCGCGCGCGCGAAAAAAGCCACAGAATCAGACTGCCAATATGGGGAAATCCAAAGCAAGCTAGCTGAATATGAGACACCGGTATTTTATCAAATGAGAAAATTATATGGCCAGAAATGCATGCAACGTATACGAAGTTCATTAAATGTCATGATTTGAGTGTCACCGCTGAGTGACCGGACTGGGGCTGTGAAAGAGTCAGTTGAAGGAAAAGGATAAATCGATGGGCTGTTGTGAGAACGCGTGTGAGAACTGTGAGCAGACACTGAAATGCTGGGTGTGAGAGGCATTGACTGTGGAGAAATGAAACGGAGAAATTAAAATGCCACAGCTGTTTAAAGATCGCTGGTGAGTATGAACTTTGACTAAATTTTAGCTAACAATTTGAGTGATATGATCAGTAATTTGATTAGTCGGTATAAAGATTGTAAGATGAACAAGAGCAAATGCTGTAAGCAGCTCCGCTCTGAAACCCTGACTTCAAAGAAATTTGCTGGACTGATGAAGATAATGGGCAGAAATGTTTTTATTGTAATTGGAAGTTAACTAGCTACAAACAAAGAGAGAACAAGAGAATTCAAATTTGTAGATGTTTGTGCGTATTCATTAATTTATAAAATGGGGGAGGTGCCATACCCGAAGGGAGATATATAATTTGAGTAACTAAAAATAATGTTGGTGAAAAAAGCAGATAAACTTTGATAAAGCACCATAAATTGCAAGCCATTGTCTGTTTTATTGGACCTCGAGCGAGCTCTGTTCTCAGACAGACTGACAGTTTTGGAGCACACAGGTTGCTGAACGTTGCTCCATAAGCTAAAGATGAGAGTGTTTTAATTGTGCTCAGCTGGGCCATTGATTTTGCGCGTAACTGTGTCTGAACACCCATAAGGTGTAAAAAAGTGTGGCAAATCAGGCCACCAGACTAAATTCTGTAAATGAAATCAGTAAAAAAAAAAAAAAAAAAAAAAAAAAAAAAAAAAAAAGAATAAAATAGATTTACACTAAGAAAATGAGAAAATAATAAGCTTGATAAATTCTTTAGTGATTATTTTTGAAGGAAGGATTTGAGATAATTTTAATATGAGGTTAAAATTAAAGTTAAAGATGATAAAACATGTTGTAAAAGATATATAAAATATATAAATCCTGATTAACCGAGTTAAATGAAAAAGATATAATAAATATGTTCTTGCTCTTCTCACCTTTGCAAAACTCTGATAATGATGATTTGACTGAATATTGGGTTGTTGAAATAACTATAGGTGTTAAAATGTTGAAAAACGTAGAAATTGATGTTTTGGTTTCAAAAGATAAGCCTGTGCTGAGCTGAAATAAACAATTTGTAATCTCAATCCGGCCACCACGTGGCCTAATTTGAGTAACAGAGACTCAATCTGAGTGAAAATTATAGCTTCTGAATTTATTTTGGGGGCAAAAGACAAATATAAAGTTATGATCACTTGAAAATGTGATTTCTGTCTAAGGATAGAGTTAAAAGGAAAATGTCTTATATTTATTTGAAAACAAAGCCAGATCTTACACTGAGCTAGTGTGAGGAGTGAAAGGTTTATGAAAATGCAGTGTAGCAACCCTGAAGGCCTCAGAGTCTCTCTCTCATCCCAGACCAGCTCAAAGCTGATATATGAGCCTGTGCCACAGATGATAGAAGATATTGATGAGTAAAAGCACAGGGCATTATGTGAACATAATAGACAGTTATTTGTTAAGATAGAAAAAGGTGCCATCAAGAGGGCAATAAGACATGTTTTAAAAATACAGACTTTTAATGAACTGAAATGTTTGACTAATGTATGATATGACCAGTAACTTCTGTCTGCTTTTAGCCTTCACCATGTACAGAACTGATGGCCTTGGTCACAGATGTAGCAGAACATTAAAATGAATGGACAGGTGTTTTGGCTAAATTCACTGAAAATAATCTAAGCACTGCTATGGGGCAGCTTTGAAGAAGTATGCTGGATTTTAGTGATTAAGTTGTGTTATAATTAACCTGTCTCCATGTTTTTGCTAATTTGAAAGCAGACCAGATGGCTCTGATGACTCTTGAATGCACTTTCCGAAAGGCTCTAGAAAATATCGGATCCTGTTTAGGGTCAAAGATCTCAAAGCGATGACGAGGTTGAGCACGATGTGGTTGTTCCCGATGACGGGTAAGACTTCCTACGGCCTGACGGGGGGCAACCCAAGCCAGGGGAATCACGATAAGTCGCCTTGGACCCCCTACCAAAAAAAAAAAAAAAAAAAAAAAAAAAAGGAGGAGGGGGTTTTATGTGAGGTGTGTATGAGAGGTGAGGCAGATGTCTGTGAGGCCAGCAGCATCTCTGTTGGGGGGGGAGCTGTGTTTCGTAAGGGCCGAGGTCAAGACTGGACACAGCAGCCCCTGCCCTAATATTGGCCCCTCTATACCGCTCACCAAATACCGCATAAATTGAGAGCCAGGAAACACCCTGAAGGAAAAGAGCTATGAATGAGATCGGCATTCAAGAGCCAGCTGAGACCATGCTGTGATTGTGATTGATAACTTTGTGGAGCAGAACAAAATTTATTTGGATTAGTAAAACTGTATGATATTGAACTAATATGTCTCTATCATAGTCTTAATCCTGCAGGTCATTAGGATGGCAGAGGATAATTTGGAGACATGGTGATGGCTTTAAGATGAGGACGGCTTTTGAAGTTTAAAGAGAAGGTCTGAATAACAAAGAAATCTAAACTAAAGATAACTTGAAACAATAAGTTACACTATGAAATTTCTAAAACTTTGTGAAGGATTAATGATTTAAGGGTTAATGAATTTAACATTATAGTTAAAGTCTTAGAAGACTGTTGAAAAGATTATCTGGGTGAGAGAGAGAGAGAGAGAGAGGCTGGAAACAGGGATTGTACTATATCTGTTATTGCTCAGTTAAAGCTGAGACTACACAAAAACAATGATATCAGAACAAAACAACCCAGCTGACTTTTCTAAAAATAAACAACTAATGAACGAACATATTTGAAACTGGTTAAGAGACCATGTAAAAGCACATCTTGAGAATGAGCAGTTCATATTTATGTGTCATGATTGAGTGTAGTGTGTCAGTAACCTCTGGAATTAGTGTCTTTATCATTACAGATGAGTTAAGTTAAACAAAACAAAAAAACTTTAGAGGAAGTTGATTATTCTGAGTGAATCTGATGAAAAGATGATCAGAACATGGGACGAGCTTTAAGTGGATTGGACATCCAGCTCTGTCTGTCACTAGTAATTATGACCAAATTTGTCATGGATGAAGACTATTTTAATTTATCTTTGGATTAATTAAGAGACAAAGTGACAATTTAACCGAAGTCACTATCCAAATGATCTAGAGACTCCCTCATATTTATGAAAGGCCGGAGGGCGAACAAAAAAGATAACTTCTAAAAGAATATCTAGATAACTTCTAGACATATTTTGATTCATACAGGAAACAAAAAAAATAAATAGAAAATAAAAATAAAAATTAGGATTTCTGACAGGGATTGTGAACAATCAAAGTCAAATTAGGCTAAAATGGATATTGAAATATGAATGCTTTTTAAAATACAGATTGGTTTTAACCAGCGTTAAAGAAATTGATGTGGCAAGTTTGATGATAAGAATCACTGCCAAATGACATGATGTAAGAGGAGTTTTAATGGACAGGGCATGGAGAAAATGGTACTTTAAAAGAAATCCTAATTGATTAATTAATTAATTTTGTTTATTGATAACAGGAGCTGAAAAGATTTTGATAAAGAATTGGGTATTGAGTATGATTAAGTATGATGTCACGAGATAAAGATGAGTGAACGAGCTGATTGAACGTAATACAAATTGATAATTTTGTCATTTTGATGAAGTATATTTAACATTAACAAATTTAGATTTATATTTGTTAATGGTTAAATATGAGGTGGGCTATGATGAGTGAAAATGGTTCTGTTGGAAATAGTAAGTAGGGAAGTTTGTGAAGAATTGTGTTGAAATGACTGACTGAAGGAAGGTTGATAAGAATGTGATGCACAGTGAGAAACTGTGGGCAAAGCACAAAATGTAAACTGAAGGATGTTTTATGTAGAGATTTAAGGCGCTAAGATGGATTATTATCTATCTTACTTATTTGTATTGTTTAGTTTGAGTTTGAGTGAATGCCAAAAAGGTCTGTTATGATTTTGATTAATCAAAAGAACCACTGATTGTTTGTTTTCATATATGTTTTCTAAAGTGTTTAGTCTCTGAGGAGTGACTGTGGGTCTGGCCTAGGGATGTGTGTGTCGTCAAACGGTTGATAGCAGAAAGTTGGCATGTTTGAATTTTGTAGGTATCACACACCCCTAACATGATGGGAGAGCAGTGACAGTGATTACTGACTTAGCCCGGCTTACAGAGATGAAATACGGATTTGTCTTTCATTTTATTGGATATTTTCAGTATGTTTATGGGAAACTTTCAAGTTAAGACTTAAATGCGCAGCGTAACTAACAACAAAGAGTTTATTTCAACAGGAAACCGTGAGAGCAGATGCGGCTGCGAAGGCCGCGGCAGCACAGCAGTCAAAGGAACCAGAATGCATTTTATTATCTGAAACTAACACAAATGCTTTGATTTCCTTACAGAGTATGCAGGCATTTGCCACAGCAGCGGAGAAGCACCTGTGGAGACGTGGCTGGAAACTTATGAATGATGTGTGAATGTGCAAAATGGCGTCTAGACAAGAAGTGATGGCAAGCCTTGTTTACCTCAACAATATTTTCAATGATTATGATAAATGGCTGCATGGGCGAGCCTGCAGCCAAAGGGGGAATGGTAATGGTAATGGTACTCAAATGAATGAAGTTTATAAGGGGGTTACAATATTTGCTGAAAATTTCGCATTTTGATGCATATTGAAATACATGAAAACGAGAAAAGGCCTTTAGTAAATCTGAGCCCGTTTGAGACCTTTTTTGGAAGACCACCATTCATGGGAATGGAAGGGGGTAAACAATAGCTTGCATCAATAGAATTGTGAATTATTGCAAAGAAATGTCTTCTCTGTTGTCTGGTGTATGTGTGCAGGCGAAAACTGCTCAGGGGAAACCGGCTGAGACTCCCTTGCACAACATCAAGCCAGGAGATCACGTGGTAAAACAGGACCTGAGTACGAAAAGCTGGAAGGCGGAAAGGCGGCTAGGGCCTTTTGTCAGGCTTCTGACGACACTGCCGTCAAAGTAGCGGAGAGAGCGACGTGGGTGCATGCGAGCCATTGCAGAAAGGTCCCAACAGTGATCGGGGAGGAGGAGCCAAGAGGAGAGAGAAGCAGGAGGAAAACGTCTGTGCGGGCAGATATATAAACATCATTTGCCGTTATCATCTCAGGAGCAGAGACACTGGCACAACGTGGTGCTGAGCCAACCAGTTTTCAAGTTAAACCCTATTTCAAGCCTACAGAATCCAGTAGGTGGTGCTTAGAGCTGCAGCGGACATCGAGCAAGGGAAGATTCCAACAAAACATCCAACGTCTGCTCGAAAGAGAACGCAGCGGTACAACCACAAAGACATGTTGATTACAAAATTGAGAGTGATGCATGTTCAAGGAGATGTGTTCGTGTGCTCACGAGACTGAAGCTGAACGTGAAAGCAGGGTGTTCTGACTGCAGAGTCAGAATTGACATCAAGAATTCGACCACAGGGAACTGCACAGCGGTGATAGGCAGTATCACAACAGGTTTTACCTGTACGTTTAGCAAACCAAGTGACACTTCGCATGCTGTAATTTGGGTTTGTGGTGACAGAAACCATTTCATGCCACAGAAAGACTCGACAGGTTGCTGTTACCCAGCTTTAATGAATGTGATGAGTGACTATTATTACTACTTCTATTTTTATTATATACACATTTAAAATTTTTCTTTTTTGAAAGTTATCAAAGAATGATAAAAGGGGGAAATTGTTGGGGAAAAATTTAATCACAGAAGATTTAATCTTCCAGACCTGTTTTCTCTATTGTGTTTTAAATGAGTCAGATCAAAGAGGCCTCACCTGTGGAAGCCATACATTGTCCCTTTTATCTTTTATTGCTCTTGGAATCTGAGTTCCTGGCTAACATGCTTTGTTAGATGAAGATGAAGGACCATTGTGTTTCTTGCTTTTAATTCAAATGAGATCCAAGACAGGAGGGGGACCATTTGTGTATTGTCTCACCTCTTGCTCAAGGCGAAACCTTCAGTGGGTTTCGCCAGATGTATGGAAAATTACTGAGGGGGTTGTTGAGGGTATAAAAGTTTGTGCTTTCTTTTGTTTTAGCAGTTCACACTCAAGGTAGCCTCGAGCGGCTGCGTTTGACCGTGGCTCTTCCTTGCAAGGAAAATAAATCTTTATAAAGACAATTGGATCTTGGTTTGTCTCTTATTAGTGATGTCGACGAATTAATTTTTGCCATTACACCTCGTAGGGCAGCGAAGCAAGTGCATTCTGGGAGTCGTTGTCTTTCATCCACATGAGACAAAAATACATTTTCTGTCTTTTCTCAGTCTAGAAGGCACCAAATTCAAAAATAATTTCACATTTCTACTGCATAAATGACCCAGTTTAAATACAAAGCTTAATGCTAAATCACTGAAGTAACACTTTAATCCAAGAGTCAGTCTGGAAACAACTGAATAAGTCAGCCAAGCAAGGGCCAAACCTTTATGTTAGCTAATGGACAGAAGAAGGCAGCTACTGGAAAGAGGACGTGGCAATGTACAGTGCAAGGTCAGAAGTTTACCTTGACACTGTTTATCCTGAAAGACAGAGATTTAACAGTATCTGTGTTTTTGTCACAGTATGGGATTGTGTTGGATTTTAGTAAAGCCAATATGGTTTACCCTCTTCAAGCAGCCAGAACACTAACCAGTTTTTCCAATTTGTGATGCAAGATTCCACTTCGTTGGTCTACTTCTGCTTGGCCATACCCACACCTAACATTGATGACACAGTACTTGAGTCCATACTGCTAACAAGTAAAGCACAGACTACGCCACCATTCAAGGAAAAATTGGACAATGTGTTGATGGACTGGCCTTCTGTCTATACTAAAATAGGTAAGCATCGAATTATAACCACTGATGAACTCCCGGTCAGAAAAAGGGCATATAAACTCTCCATTGACAAACAGAAGTATGTTGACAATGAAATCCAGGAACTGCTGGAATAAAAGATAATACGTCCTTCTGTTTCCCCATGGGCATCTCCTGTTGTTGTTGTCCCCAAGAAGGATGGAAGTTCTAGGTTGTGCATTGATTATAGAGGCTTAAATGCCAAAACCCATCTTGATGCGTACCCCATGCCACAAATATTGGAGTCATTCCATGGTGCTACTGTCTTTAGTACACTGGATCTTAAAAGTGTATACTGGCAACTTGAGATGGAGGAGGATAGCGTACAGAAATAGGCATTTGTGACATCTGCAGGCTTATTTAAATTCTTACGTTTACCTTTTGGCCTTAAAAACTCAGCTGCCTCTATTCAGAGACTTATGAAGACTGTGTTGAGAGACCTTAAAGGTTTAGTTCACCCAAAAACGAAAATTCTGTCATAAATTACTTACCCTCATGTCATTCGACACCCGTAAGACCTCCGTTCATCTTCAGACACAAATGAAGATATTTTAGTGTAAAGCCGATGGCTCTGAAAGGTCATTGGCACAATGTACTTTGCACTCTCAAGACCCATAAAAGGCACTAAAGACGTCGTTACAAAGTAAATCTCACTACAGTGGTTCTACAATAACTTTATGAAGCGACGAGAATTAGTTTTTGTGCGCAAAAAAAAACTAAATAATGACTTATATAGTGATGACCGATTTCAAAACACAGCAAGCGAAGCGTTATGAATCAGTGAGTCGAATCATGATTCGGATCGCGTGTCAAACCGCCAAACTGCTGAAATCACATGACTTTGGCGATCCAAACCATAGATATCCATAATAAAGGCTAGATGTCCCGTCCGTGCTGCTGGCCAATGGAGGTCGACGTCCGCACCTGGCGGCCATCTTGTCTCAGGCAGCTCACTCACTCGTAACATTGTTTTCATGGGTGCTTGCACTTTTTAAATAACCATAACTTGCTCAATTTTCTACCGATTTTCAAACTGTTTGGTTTGTTATAAACGTCAGAGATGTAGTTATGACACTGCATACTTATGAAAAATTATTCATAATTTGTTCAAGCATCCATAATTATAGCCATGTCAATAACGTTTGTAAGAAACCAAACCATTTGTAAATCCGTCAAGTTTTCAGTGAGATAAGAGTATTTGTGTTCATGCAGATCAATCGCCTTACATCAGGTACCACAGAGCCCTGCCTGTGACAAGATGGCCATCGGTGATGACGTTAGAGACTCCGCCTTAAGACATCTAGCCTTTATTATGGATATCTATGATCCAAACCGCTGAATCGACTCACTGATTCATAACGCTCCGAACCGCTGAATCGACTCACTGATTCATAACGATTCAAAGCTTCATGATGCAGTGTTTTGAAATCGGTCATCTCTATATAAGTCGTTATTTAGGGTTTTTTTGCGCACAGAAACTATTCTCGTCGCTTCATAGAGTTATTGTAGAACCACTGTAGTGAGATGGACTTTGTAATGACGTCTTTAGTGCCTTTGATGGGTCTTGAGATTGTAAAGTGCATTGAGCCAATGGAGGCCTTTCTGAGCCATCGGATTTACACTAAAATATCTTCATTTGTGTCTGAAGATGAACGCAGGTCTGACGGGTGTCGAACGACATGAAAGTGAGGAATTAATGACAGAATTTTCATTTTTGGGTAAACTAACCCTTTAAAGACAAGTGTTGTCTAGTGTATATAGATGATGTAGTAGTGTATTCCAAAAATGAAGAGGAGCACATCTACGATCTCACACAGGTATTTCAATGCTTACATAATGCTGGACTTACCTTTAACCTTGGAAAATGTTAAAGACAACACAACATCACTTACCTAGGTCACATAATCTCAGCAGAGGGAGGCAAGACGGATCCTAGCAAAGTCTCAGCCATCAGCAACTTTGCTGTTCCACAGTCTCTAAAAGATGTACAGAGATTTTTGGGATTAGCTGGATGGTACCATCGTTTCATTCCACATTTTTATACTTATATGCTTAGCCTACGATAAAATTTATAATGTGATATTGTCTAAACACTAGACATTATATTTTCATATACAAACCCAATTCCAAAAAAGTTGGGACACTGTACAAATTGTGAATAAAAAAGGAATGCAATAATTAAAAAATCTCATAAACTTATATTTTATTCACAATAGAATATAGATAACATATCAAATGTTGAAAGTGAGACATTTTGAAATGTCATTTTGGTATTTGGATTTCAAGACAGCTACACATTCCAAAAAAATTTGGGACAGGTAGCAATAAGAGGCCGGAAAAGTTAAATATACATATAAGGAAGAGCTGAAGGACCAATTTGCAACTTATTGGGTTAATTGGCAACATGATTGGGTATAAAAAGAGCCTCTCAGAGTGGCAGTGTCTCTCAGAAGTCAAGATGGCCAGAGGATCACCAATTCCCCCAATGCTGCGGTGAAAAATAGTGGAGCAATATCAGAAAGGAGTTTATCAGAGAAAAAGTTATCATCATCTACAGTGCATAATATCATCCAAAGATTCAGAGAATCTGGAACAATCTCTGTGCGTAAGGGTCAAGGCCGGAGAACCATACTGGATGCCGGTGATCTCCGGGCCCTTAGACGGCACTGCATCACATACAGGAGCTACTGCAATGGAAATCACATCATGGGCTCAGGAATACTTCCAGAAAACATTGTCGGTGAACACAGTCCACCGTGCCATTCGCCGTTGCCGGCTAAAACTCTAAAGGTCAAAAAAGAAGCCATATCTTAACATGATCCAGAAGCGCGGGCGTTTTCTCTGGGCCAAGCTCATTTAAAATGGACTGTGGCAAAGTGGAAAACTGTTCTGTGGTCAGATGAATCAAAATTTGAATCAAAAAAAGGCATTTGGGGGTATAATATGTGTTATTTTGGCTGGGCTGCCTGCTAAATTTTGCATTCCTGGGTCTGTATATCACATAATTGGGGTCGCTTCAACCCGCGGACTTGGCCACACTGTGTGCTGTTGAGTTCTGTTGACATTTGACAACTAACGTTATGCGTCGCTCCGTTGCTCTGATTGGTTGTAGGTCTATCCAATTGAGGTCTTTCCTGGTTCGGTTGAAACACGCCCCATAATCACAGCCCAACGGAGCAGATCAGACTCAAATTCTGACTAGAATTGAGTATTGAGTCCCAACATATGCTCCCATCCAGACGTCCTCTCTTTCAGGGAAGACCTTGCATTTTCCAACATGACAATGCCAGACCACATACTGCATCAATTACAACATCATGGCTGCGTAGAAGAAGGATGCGGGTACTGGAATGGCCAGCCTGCAGTCCAGATCCTTCACCCATAGAAAACATTTGGCACATCATAAAGAGGAAGATGTGACAAAGAAGACCTAAGACAGTTGAGCAACTAGAAGCCTGTATTAGACAAGAATGGGGCAACATTCCTATTCCTAAACTTGAGCAACTTGTCTCCTCAGTCCCCAGACGTTTGCAGACTGTTATAAAAAAAAGAGCGGATGCCACACAGTGGGAAGCATGGCCTTAGCCCAACTTTTTTGGAATGTGTAGCTCTCGTGACATTCCATGCACATGTACATGTAGATATCTTCTTCATGCGTGCTATATATGGACTACATGTGCACGGAGCGCCTACTTACATCTGACAGTAATTTTTAGCTAATTTAAACAAAGAAAGCTTCAGTACGTCCTCGTGCACGATGTGTTTGTCGATGTGTGTGTTTGAGTTGATGTGTGTGTGGGCGTCGATTTTGCCTTTGAGCCAGCGGGCCGGCTTACAAAGTGGAGACCTGTCCTCCGTCATCTCCCGGTGGCGAGTGTCTTTTCAGCGAAATTTTGGGATTGCCACAAGCAAGAGGGTTGATCTTCTTTTCTTTCTTCAGCTGTTATGGTAAGTCCATTCTTATTTGCCTTTTAGCCAGCGGGCAAGCTTACAGTATCACAGAAAACCACACCAAAACAGACAATTAGTGACCATGCACCAGTTCCAGCAGCTGAGGTGACCTCAGAGGGCAGCAATGACTCCACGGTTGGTCGCAGGATCTGTTTGCATTGCAAAGCAGTGTGTGGTAAAAGGCAATTAGCACCATGGAAATGCCAGACTTGCAATGTTCACTTATGTCTTCAATTGAGCAGGAGCTGTTTTCAAGAGCGGCACAAATATGTGTGACTGTTCAGATGTTGATTACCTCCCACTGACCATCGGGCTGCAAAGATCATCTGTAATACTTTCGTCTGTCCCTACTGTCTTCTGCAGCACTACATTGTGTTATGTGTAAATTCAAGTACTGTACAAATCTTATATTGTTAGGAAAGATTTCTATTTTAAATAAATGCTGTTCTTTTAAACTTTTTCTTTATCAATTATTCATGAACAAAGTATCACCGTTATAAAGAAATATTACAGCCCACAACCGCTTGCAACATTGATAAATAACTGTGTATCAAATCATCATATTAGAATGATTTCTGAAGGATCATGTGGCACTGAAGGCTGGCGTAATGATGCGAATAAACGATAATAATATAATAAACGAACAACACGGGTAACATAACTGTTCATAAAAATAGTTTTCATTATTTTTAAGACGAGGTCTTAGTTACAATGTTTGTTTTAATGGCACAAATCGAGCACAAACAAATGGAGCAATTTGCAGTGCATGGGGTGGAGAGTAACGTCACAGCTCCTGAAATATATTAGTTATTACTAAAGGGGGGAAATAGATACAGTGTTCATTTTAATGGCACAAATCAAGCATGTTTTGAACATTTTACTTCAGACACCAGATTATCAGCAAACTGCCCAGAGAACTGCTAGCTGGCTACTCAAAATAAACTAGCAATCTATTCAGTCAGCATATTTGTGTTTGATCTGTGTGAATTAAGACTTGCTAGACCTACTTTTAGCTACCAAGCTACAGTGATGCATTGCTTCCACATGCATATAATTTTTTCCACTCAATTATGTCGTTAAAACAACATATTTTTCTTAATAAAATGACATATATTTTCTCCTAATAAGGACATGTGTTTTACAGTGATGTGTACAAAATATGCCCGTATCCACATTAGAGAATTCATATAGCCCATGTGCCTTCGTGCCCTGTGACTTCCATTCTTTGAAAAGCAGAAGTAAGCTCAAAGTAAAATAGGTTCATCCGCCGCCTGTTTCAGTGGCAGTGCCCATAGCACTAATGTGTTGTAATTTATTGATGTAGCCTACAGTTCATAACAGACAGCCATGGACCCTCATGATTAGCCTCAGTGGCGAAACTTTAACCTAGTTATGACGGACCCCAGTGCACAAATATCATAACTATCTATAATAGGCCTACTGTAATAATTCAAGAAATATAGTTTCAGCCTTACTCAAAGGCCGTGGAAACATGGCCAGTTAGGAGCGTCAATCCATTCCCGACGTTCTTGAGAGCTCTCATGTGATGCTCTCGCGTGAGATTCTCGTCATATTGTGCGTACAAAGAGCGGTAATATTTTCTCCAGGAGAGAGTGCCTTTCTGAAGATTCTGTTCATTTCTGAAGCTCATCCACTCAGCCCTAAACTCAACCCAGAATGCCCTTTGTGACATGCTTGTTTGAATATAGGCCTATCTGACATAAGTCGGGCTGCCCCCAACTGAAGCTTTTCTAAGCCGTTGTTCACACGGCGCTGGCGCCTCCATGTCATTGTCTGCTGTTTGCTTATTATTTATTAAATCCAGGTATAAAACAGGTTGATAAACATTTATTGAAATTAAAATACAACTTATACACAACGAAATTCACTTTAAAGAAAGGCTTTCAACATAACAAAACTTAATGAAGGGATCAAAATAATAGTCTTCTGACATATTTCGCTCTTTTCATGATCAACGTAGATGAAATAAAAAATAACATTATTTAAACATGAAACTAAATACACCTTTTAATGGCTACAACAAGTAGCCTGTATTCTACAGTAGCAGATACATTTCATGTCGGAGCGGGATTTGAGCGCACCTGGTTTTTACCGGTGAGCCATTCTCTGTTCTCATGCTTTGGTAAGGTAGGCAGGTTTTTTGCATTCATATTATTTCCTGTTGCTGTGCAGGCTCTTTTATTATGTATGACAGTGTAAACTGCTCAATAACCCTTTTATTTAAAGGTTTAATGTAGGCCCTACACAAGTGTCCTCATCGATATGCTTGTTGTGTTTCGTGGAGTTTTGACGTGTTGACTCGATATTGTTTCTTATTCAAATTAACTCCCTGCCAAGACCATGAGAATATTGCACTCCTTTCCTACCACTTACATATGTGAATCATCATTCTCAACTATGTACAGGGCTCGTTTGAATGTGGAGAATGACCGAGTCTGCCTGTCATTCCAAGAATAAATCAAATTTGCTCTGAGAGAGAAGCACACCCATCTCATTAGTTCATGTTAGCTCATCAAACGAGTTACTGTAAAACGTGAGACTATAAGATGCGGCCTGATTAGGATGTGTTCTGCAACAGTGTTCATTCTGTTATGATTTGTTGATTGTTCTGCCATTGATATATAAGGTGCGATGAGTTCATCACCTCGTGGCAAGCACCTGGCAAGCACCTGATAACTTCATTGAACTGAACCTTTTAAACCCTCCTGGATATAGTTACCTGACAAAACCTAGACTTAGTGGTAGAGGTGGTGGTCTGGCTGTGATCTTTAAGAACAATTATAAAGTGACTAAAATTGATGTTCTTGATGTTTACAGTTTTGAATGTCTATCACTTAAACTTGCTGGTCCTGCTCCACTCCTGATTATATTGATTTATAGACCCCCGAGATATAACACAAACTTTCTATCTGAATTGACTCAACTTCTCACTCTTGCCTGTGCCCAGCATGATAGAATCATGATGCTAGGTGACTTTAACTTACATGTTGATTCTGATTGTACCTCTGCAAAAGACTTTATGTCTGTTTTGGATTGCTTTGAAGTGTCTCAGCATATTGATTTTCCCACACATTCCCACTCTCATACTCTTGATTTCCTTTGTACTGTTGGTATTGACAATGTGCATGCTCATGGTCATGATTTGGGCATTTCTGATCATAAATTAATTGTCTTCAATTTCTCACTCCCTTTTGTAAAACTAAACACCAAAACTACAATATCTTACCATAACCTGAGATCTATAACCGTTGACGATTTCTCTGCTGCTATTGCTGTCTCTGTTCTTCCTTCTTCACTCGACCTCTTGAATCCTGATGAGATATTATAGGTTGAAACTCAATCTATTTATGATGTTTTGGATGATCTTTCTCCATTAAAAACTAGAACTGTTCCGTCTACTCACTCCTCTCCCTGGTTCACTCCAGAACTAAGAGTTTTGAAAACAAAATGTAGGCGTCTCGAAAGACTTTACAAAAGAAAACCCCTTCTTGTGCATTCCATGGCTTTTTCGGACTCAGTAGTGGAATATAAAGAAGAACTTGACATTGCACGTTCTGACTATCTGTCTACTGTCATCAACAAAGCTAAATGCAAACCGAAAGCTCTCTTTTCTGAAATAAACAAACTGGTTAAACCCTCACCCGTAGCTATAACTGGCTCTGTCGATTTCTGTGAAAGTTTTCAGTCATTTTTCCAACAAAAAATTGATAACATTTATAAATCGTTTTCTCCAACGTAGCACAGGACACCACAGGTGTCGTAGCACAACTGTAATCTCATCTAGAGCAAAATAATCTTTTTGAACCACTTCAATCTGGTTTTCGTCCCTATCACAGCCTTTGAAACTGTGTGTCGTTCCTCGCTCCTTTCACGACTATCTGCAATAGGCATCACTGGTGCTGCTCTTCAGTGGTTGACCTCGTATTGTAAGGATAGGTAAAGATCTATCCAGTACCGTTACTATCACTCATGGTGTACCTCAAGGTTCTGTACTTGGTCCTCTTTTATTTCTCATTTATGTGCTGCCACTAGGTCAGATAATCAGATGACATGGTCTTGCCTTTCATAGTTACGCTGATGATATTCAGATTTATTTCACAGTTAAACCCAACTCAGCTTATCCTCTCGCTTCTGTTAACTCCTGCCTTCAGGAACTTAAAACCTGGATGACTGATAACTTCTTACAGCTTAATGCTAAAACTGAAATCCTGTTGATTGGCCCTAAATCACAAAATCTGCCACGTGATGACGTTTTTATTGACATTGATGTTGTCCAGATTACACCTTCAAAAACTGTGCGAAATCTGGGAGTATTGCTTGACTCCACGTTATCTTTCGACTCACATATTGGTCAGACAGTTAAGTCGTGCTTTTTCCACCTGCGAAATATTGTTCGTATCCGTCGATCCCTCAACTTTAATGATGCTGAAACTGTTATTCACGCTTTTATAACCTCCGGATTAGACTACTGTAACGCCTTATACAGCGGCTTACCAACTAAGGCTATACATCGCCTACAAATGGTGCAAAACACTGCATGAAAAGTGGGATTTTCGACCCCGTAAACGCCTGTAGACTCCCGGAAATCTCCCTAATTTTCGGCCGTTTTCGACAATTTAGAGGCAGCGAACATCGCATTCGTCTATGCCACAAATTGTCGTAAACGAACCATGACGTAGGTGGAGAGCCCCCCCCCCCCCCCCCGCTGAGAGACCGCGCGGAGGTGCGACGCCTCTAATTAGCATATGAATAGCAGCGAAACCAGAGAGTCAACGGCCAGACTTGAATTTACTCACTCACTATTGGCTGAAGCCACTACTTTTAAACAAGAAAAATCCCTCGTGATTGGTTGGCAGATCACTGCAAACCAATCATTATTGGTCCCCCTGGCTCATTATAAATGTAAACCCCAATAATAATAATAATAAATATATAATAAATATATAATTTATGTTGTAATAATTTATGTTTTATATTAATGTTATTGTGCTATGAAGTATTCATACCATCAAGGAATATATGGGAAAATGATACGGACTGTGCCGTTTATTCAAAGAAAGAGCTTCATATAAACACACAGCTGTTCATTCAAAGAAAGGGCTTAATTTATAAAACACAGCGGTTTATTCAAAGAAAGAGCTTTATTGTTAAACACACAACTATGTACAGTGCAGCAGTAATGTCTCGTAATGTAATGTAAAGTTCGGCGTGCTCCAGGCTGCGCGAGGGCGGATGGCCGCACAATCCATCCAGACACCCCGTCAACAAGCCGTCTTCCTCGTCAGACATGAGTTCAATGGTCGCGGACTTCCAAATGTCCACCTCAGCCAGCACACTCTCGCTTCCAGCAACTGTAATACAATCCATAAAGACAATAAGCAACCTGGAAAATACTCACATTGACAAAAAACTGATCTAATATAATAAATCTTACCCTTTTTCTTCTTGATTGACTCCGAGCTAAACTTCGTAGTTTCCGCCTGCGATGTAAGTTCAGGTTGTTTGTATCTGAAGCTCCGGCGTGTCGATTCATAATACGTCTTACAGGCAGCTGGAAAACAATTACATGAGACTGGTATTAATAAAAACAGTCACGGTAAAATTAAACAAGGAATGAGAAAAACATTAACTTGGACGTTATACTTACACACAATGTCGTCATGTTCAGCGGTTAAATCTGGACTCGCGGAAATCGCTCCAAGCAGATAAGAGCTCACGGCTTTGTTATGAGGCGAGGATAGTCTGTGTAAACAAAATGTGCAGTTTTAAGCTCGGATCTATTAACGCATCCATTACGCATTATACAGCTGAATAAAAGCATATTTTTTAAATCGTAACGTTACATTACCCATGCTGTGGTTCATAGCGCCTGCAGTTTGCCTCAGAGTTGTGAAGACGAAGACAGCCTCCTGAAAAAGTCCAAAAAGTTGGTCGCGTCCAGGAGTTGAAGACGGCGTCCTGGAAAAAAGTTTAAAGCTCGTCTTCTACGCGTCATGGCCATGACCTCGACCTCGCACGTGATTGGACTAGGGCTCTACTATGGAACGCGCCCGGGGCCAAATCTCTTTATACGAAACGCGTGACATTTGACCGTGTCAACACGCAGTGTTTGTCCGTGTCAACGCAGCAAGTTTTTACGTGTTTCTTTTGTATGTGTAGACACGCACATTCTGGTCGTGTAACAGGCATACACGCACAGTCGACGCACAGTTTTAACATTGTTAAGAAGACACATTTGAATGTGTTTCTTAACGCGCACATTCTGTACATGTCGAAGTGTAATATATATATTTTTTTTTAAAGCAGACTTACCTTTAGATGTAGCCTAGGCTACATACATTGTAGGAGCCATACATTGGGTTTGATTGGTCTTTTATGGCATTTCCCTTTCTTTCTATACTGTTGTGTATGTGCATGCGCTAAGTGACGTCATCGGTTACTGTGGGTGGCACTGGGGGGGTGTGGTGTTTGTATTAATGTGCGTGTTCACCTGTGTGACGGCAAGGGTTTTGGATCATGGCGGCAGGGTGAGCATGGGGTGAAACTTTCTGTTGACCGTCAACGCCACCGTCACTGCACCTTCACAGCCACTGTTACCATCATTGTCCTTCTCAACATCTCCTGTGATTTCACTGAGGTATTTTGTACAGTTCACGAAGAACATCTGTTGAAGTAAGTGTTTGTTCCTTGCGAAATAGAGCAATAAAGACCTTTTATAGTGGTTCAGCGTGACGCGTCTTCAGTGTTAACCCACATGTCTTAGCCTGCCGCGGCGTTTGGATTGATTTTGAGTTTAAACGCCGCAATATTGAGTCAACAGAAAGTCTGTTGAAGCGCCGATTCAGACGTATTGTCGGGACAACATTGGATGTGGGAGATCGCTTTCATAGTTGTAAACGATAGACGCGAACGCGCATTGGACTTGTAAGCCCTTTCATTCATTAATTTGCAGCTACGATGCTCATTTGGTTGTCACAGTCGCCTCGATTTAAAGGTACTATGTTTATAAACGTTTGTGGATTGGTTGTCAATGAATGATTGTATTCCCTGCTAGGCTCAGCGGTACTTTCACATAAGGTGATTGTACTGTTTGTTTGTTTTGGGACTTTTTGCAGTGTTTTGGTTTGTGCGTCAAGCGGGTGAAGCATTGCGCTTGGGAGTGCCGCCGTAGTTCTGGTTCTAAGACGGTCAGTCTGGTTCAAGACTATCGGTATGTAGGTACATAAATACCCACCGCTAGTATGCACAGAAGACTAGGGTTGAGTTTAGCTTAGCCTCTGTGGATAATTTAGAGGGAATCAAAGACAACTTATTGTCTCTTGTTCACGTGGAAACATAAGCCATAAATACGAGTGCGCTATAAATAAGAGTGCGCTGTTTAATTTCATTGGCAGATATTTTGGTGATTATTGGAGTATTTTGTAAATGAAAAATGGAGTTGAAGGATACCAGATTTGATGTGGTAAAAGAAGCAAGTGATAAGAGACAAATAACACTTACACCTAAGGCTTTTGAACATAAGGTGGAAAGGCTTCAAGAGGAACGCCAAGCAAAAGTAAGAAGGATTAAGGGTGCAATAAAAGAAATTAAAGATTCTTATGCACTGTGCTGGTAATGCTGAGAAAATTAGTTCATGTCTTGAAAATATATTGAGCTTGTTTGATGAAGCAAGTCATCTTCATGGTGCTGTAGTTCCAATGCTCCGACCTGAAGAACAAGAAAAACAAAATGCTTGGTTTGACAGTGTTAAAGAACATAAAACTGCTTTTGTGGAGGAAACGAATAAATGGCTGTTGGAGGTGCCAGATGCACCAGCAGAGGGCGTTGTTCTCCCATGTTTAGGACCTATTGTTTCCAATGACATTGACGCCGGCATATTTAAAGTGATGGGAAATACAGTAGAGGATGACGTTAGGCCAAGTGATAGCATTTCCAATGTGTCAGTGAGGTCAAAGAAATGCAGTACTACGATGAGTAAATCTATGTCCACTATATCATCATCCAGGTTAAGGGCTGAGGCTGAAATAGCTGCTCTTTTGGCTCGTCAAAAGTTGCTGAGTCGGAAGCATGCCTTGGAGGAACAGCAGGACCTATTGAGGAGAAAGAAGGAGGAACTGGACATGGACATGGAGCTGGCAGCATCTATGGCCAAAGTAAGTGTGTTAAAGACTTCAGAAGGATCTCGTGTGTCTCATGTTTCTGTTCAATCAGATGGGATGAATTCCTATTTGAAAAAGGGGAAGAGAACGCAGTTAAGCCATGACGCTACAACATTTGTGCCCAAGTTCAATACTCAGCCATTGGCTGCAGAGACCTCAGGTGAAGCTTTGCTTGCAGGTGATGCTTCTGTGAGGCCCAAGACACACAACAAAATTGGTCTGCCTGCTGCTGTGCCCGTTGCCGGGGCTGGTCCACCCAATCTGCATATTCTGCCTGCTGCCGTGCCTATTGCTGTGACTGGGGCTGGTTTGTCCACTCCGTTAGACGGAGCTTTTCATCCATCAGCTACTCGCTCTCAGTATGAAGTTGCACCTGTAACAGTGAGTAATCCTGATCAGCGTTTTCTTACAGTTTTGGAAAGGCAAAATCAAATTACATCTTTATTGGTTGGACAACAATCACTTTTTCTCTTACCCAAGCGAGACCTACAAGTTTTTGACGGAGATCCACTACGGTATCAAACGTTCATGAGGGGATTTGAACACAATATTGAAGGGAGAACCCAAAGTCATGAGGACTGTTTGTATTATCTCGAGCAGTATACGAAAGGTCAGCCCAGGGATTTGATTCGAAGTTGTCAACATCTGCCTCCATCTCATGGATACACTAAGGCAAAGTCATTACTTCAGGAGCATTTTGGTGATCCATTCAAAGTGTCCTCTGCCTACATGGATAAGGTGCTTTCATGGCCGATGGTTAAAGCTGAAGATATCAAAGCTTTACAGGCCTACAGTCTATTGTTGAGGGAATGTTGCAACTCTATGGGAGTCGCCGTAAGTGATCTGAACGTGCCTGTAAATATGCAAACTATTGTGAAAAAGCTGCCTTATAAGCTGCGGGATCGTTGGAGAAGTGTGGCTTGCGATGTTCAAGAGAAGTTTTGTCGTAGAGCTACGTTTTCAGACATTGTGGAGTTTGTGGAGAGGCAAGTCAAGTTAGCAAGTGACCCACTTTTTGGAAATATACAAGATGCACCTGTGACAGGAAGAAAGGAATCAAAAATAGTCAAATCTCAAACTAGTTCAAAAGCTAGAGGCAGTAGTTTTGCCACTACTGTAGCACCTGTTGAGAGGAAAGTGGAGCCTGGGAACAAAAGAGAGAAGAGCTCACCAGTGAAGGTTTGTTTGTTTTGTGGAGCTGGACATTCTTTTGATGTTTGCCTTCTTTTGGATAAAAGGACACAAGATGAAAAAATGTATTTTTTGAAGGAGAACCGTATGTGCTTTGGATGTCTGTGCGTTGGGCACATGAGTAAAGATTGCAGGAAACGTCTAATCTGTAGAGTATGCAATTATAGGCACCCTACATTGTTGCATTTCCACTCCAAAGCAAAACAAAAGAGTTCAACTCAGGCCAATGGTGTCTTGGAAATGGCCAGAGAAGGTGCCGTGGTGTCTGTTCAGTCTAGTGGTTTGACTGGGGCCGGTAAGCAGGACTGTACGCTCTCTATTTTGCCCGTTCAGGTGAAATCCAAAAGGGGGCAAGAGATTTTGGTCACGTATGCGTTTTTGGATCCGGGGAGTACTGCCTCGTTTTGTACAGAGCGACTCATGAACCGACTCAATCTTACAGGGAAGAAGCTGGGAATCCTCCTTAGAACTATGGGACAAGAGAAAGTGGTGGACAGTTACAAGTTGTCGGACTTGGAAGTCGCCGGGCTGGATTCGGACAACTTTTGTGGCCTGCCTGAGATTTTCACACAACGGAGTATGCCTGTTCATCGAGGTAACATTCCATGCTCAAAAGATCTCCAAAGGTGGCTGCACTTGAGACACATAAAAATACCAGAGATCGATGCTGATGTGGACCTTCTGATCGGCACTAACGTCCCTCAAGCTCTGGAGCCGTGGGAGGTGATTCGTGCGGTGGACGGGGGCCCTTATGCGATTAAGACCATCCTGGGTTGGACGGTGAATGGCCCGCTCCGAGGAGATTGTCAGATCAGTGATCAGTGTTTGCAGCCTGACATCACAGTCAATCTGATCCCTGTGGCGAGGCTTGATGAGCTTTGGGAGAGGCAGCTGAAGGTGGATTTCCCGGAAACTCTACAGGATGAGCAACCTGGTCTGTCAAGGGAGGATAAGCGCTTCATTGAATCTGTCTCAGAGTCTGTCAAGCTCATTGATGGTCATTACAGTATTGGTTTGCCGGTAAGACAAAGATATCTCAAAATGCCAAACAATAAGACCGTTGCAGAACAGCGTGCATTGAGTCTCAAAAGGCGTTTGAATAAAGATCCATCTTTTCGCTCCGATTACATTACATTCATGTCTGAAATGCTGGCTAATGGCTACGCAGAGAGAGTTCCAATTGAACAACTGACCCGCTGTGATGGAAGGGTGTGGTATATACCCCATCATGGGGTGTATCATTCTAAAAAGAAAAAACTGCGGGTAGTTTTTGATTGTGGGGTCACATTTCAGGGGACGTCTTTGAACTCACAGCTTTTTCAAGGACCAGATCTCACAAACTTGTTGGTGGGAGTCCTCACAAGATTCCGCAAAGAACCTGTGGTGCTAATGGCAGATATTGAGGCCATGTTTCATCAGGTCAGAGTGCCAGCTGAAGACTCTGACTTGTTGAGATTCATGTGGTGGCCTGATGGAGATTGCAGTCGGGAGCTAGTGGAGTACAGAATGAGGGTGCATCTGTTTGGTGCTACTTCCTCCCCTAGTTGTGCCTGTTTCGCCCTGAGGAAGTGTGCTGAAGACAATCAAAGGCGCTTCAGTCCTATGGCTGTTAACACCATCTTGCACCATTTCTACGTCGACGATTGTTTGGTGTTGGTTGGCTCTGAAGAGGAAGCAGTGTCCTTATGTCGAGAGCTTAGGTCTTTGTGTGCTGAAGGCGGTTTCAAGCTCACAAAATGGATTAGTAATCGACGCACTGTCCTCGCTACTATTCCTCAGGAGGAGCGAGCCAAAGAGGTGAAAGATCTGGATTTGGATAGCGACGCTTTGCCTGTAGAATGTGTTTTGGGGGTACAGTGGTGTGTTCAATCTGACTCGTTCAAGTTTAAAATCACCCTCAAAAACCATCCTCTCACAAGAAGAGGAATATTGTCAGTGGTTAGTTCGATTTACGACCCTCTTGGTTTCTTGGCACTTGTTGTCTTGTCCGCCAAGAAAATCCTCCAAGACCTTTGCAGGAGTGGGACGATCCTTTGCCCTCTTCTGTTGCCGGAGAATGGATGGCTTGGCTGGAAGACCTTCACGACCTTGAAAATTGGGAGGTCAGTAGGTGCTTAAAACCTTTGGACTGTGGTCGTCTTGTCTCTGCTCAGCTTCACCACTTTGCAGACGCAAGTGAGGAAGGATTTGGGACTGTGACTTATCTGTTGCTCCATGATGATATTGGGCAAACTCACAGTGCATTTGTAATGGGAAAGGCACGAGTAGCTCCTTTAAAGCTTGTCACCATTCCCCGTATGGAGCTGACTGCCGCAGTGGTGGCTAGCAGGATGGACAAGTTGTGGAGGAAAGAGCTGCAAATGGACCTCTAAGAGTCAGTCTTTTAGACGGACAGTACTTCTGTTTTAAAATACATAAAAAATGAGACATCCAGATTTAAAATCTTCATAGCAAACAGAGTGTCTGAAATATTGAAGGTGTCTAACGTATCCCAGTGGAGATACGTGAATACATCAACCAACCCTGCGGATCTAGCCTCTAGAGGTGTTAAGGTTCAGTCATTGCTAAAGACTGGTGCGTGGTTCGGTGGTCCTGACTTTCTTCATGAGCCTGAGAGCAGGTGGCCCGAAAATCCTGAGACCTTGGAAGACTCTCTTGTTGGAGACCCAGAGGTCAAGGCTGTGATGGTGAACGCTGCTCAAGTTGAGCAGGTCAGTCCGGTGGAGAAGCTTATCGCCTACTTTTCCTCCTGGCTTCATCTTAAAAGGGCTGTTGGTTGGTTTCTTAAGTTTAAGACGTTGCTTCTGTCTCTGGTGCGACATCGAAAGCTGCTGATCGAAACCCTTTTTGAATCGGACCTAGGTGCTGAGCAGCTGGAGAAAGAGCTACAGGTCCAGATGGAAGGTATTAGGGCTCTAGTGCCAAAGGGTGTCCTGTCCGTGGACGATATGGTTGCAGCAGAGTCAGATATTATCAGGTTTTGTCAAAAATGAATGTTTCCGGAAGAACTGTCTAACTTGAAGAAAGGAGAGTGTGTAAGAAGGACGAGTCACCTCTATAAGCTTAACCCGATCCTGGATGGTGGTCTCATTAGGGTTGGAGGACGACTTAGTAGAGCAGCTATGCCAGTGGAAGTAAAACATCCGATTATACTGGCTAAAGATCAACATATCTCCAATCTTATTCTCTGTCAAGTACACCAAGACACAGGCCATGGTGGACGAAACCATATGCTTTCTCATCTGCGTCAGAAGTATTGGATTCCTGGTGCCTGTGTTGCCATCAGAAAGGTTTTGGCTAAGTGTGTCATCTGCCGTAGATTGTCTGCTTCACCTGGACATCAGAAAATGGCTGACCTTCCTCACAACAGAATAACTCCTGATGAGCCTCCTTTCAGTCGAGTTGGTTTGGATTGTTTTGGACTGTTTGAGGTTAAGCGTGGAAGAGTTGTGGTCAAGAGGTATGGACTTATTTTTACATGCTTGGCGATACGAGCCATACACCTTGAAGTTCTCTCATCTCTAGACACTGATTCCTTCATCAATGGTTTTAGAAGGTTTTTGGCGAGACGTGGTCAAGTCCTGGAAATCCGTTCGGATAATGGTACTAACTTCGTGGGCGCTGAACGTGAATTGAAGAAGGCTATTGAGGATCTGAACCACAACCTCATAAATGATATGCTGTTACAAAAGAGTGTGAAATGGGTTTTCAATCCCCCAGCAGCGTCACACCATGGAGGTGCTTGGGAGAGGTTGATTCGGTCAGTTCGTAAGGTGCTAAACTCCATTTTGAAGACTCAGACCCTGGACGAAGAAAGCTTGATGACGGTGTTTTGTGAGGCTGAATCAATTGTGAATAGCCGTCCAATAACGAAAGCATCGACAGATCCTCAAGATTTGGAGGCATTAACACCTAACCATCTACTTCTGCTTAAGCCGCAGCCGTTGTTGCCACCAGGATTGTTCGAGAAGGAGGATGTTTACGCTCGTCGTCGTTGGAAACAAGTGCAGTATATGTCGGATTTGTTCTGGAAGCGCTGGGTGAAGGAATATCTTCCTGGACTTCAGGAGTGCCAGAAGTGGAATACTGCCAAAAGAAACTTTGTTCCAGGAGATCTTGTCGTGCTAGTGGACGATATGGCACCTCGAAATGCTTGGATTACAGGAAGAATTGTGGATACTGTTCCGGACAAAAATGGACTGGTACGACGTGTACGGATTAAAACTAGAACCAGCTATCTGGACCGGCCAATAACCAAGGTCTGCCTTCTGCTGGAAGCGGAGGGGCAGTGAAGATCTTTGGACATTGTGGTCTTTACATTATTGGACTTTGCAGGACTTTAGAAGACCAGTAGTTCACTTTGTATTTTGATTTGGTGTCTGTCTCCCACGGGATGATGGTGGTGGTTAATTATTATCATTAAATAATTTGGGGCCGGAATGTAGGAGCCATACATTGGGTTTGATTGGTCTTTTATGGCATTTCCCTTTCTTTCTATACTGTTGTGTATGTGCATGCGCTAAGTGACGTCATCGGTTACTGTGGGTGGCACTGGGGGGGCGTGGTGTTTGTATTAATGTGCGTGTTCACCTGTGTGACGGCAAGGGTTTTGGATCATGGCGGCAGGGTGAGCATGGGGTGAAACTTTCTGTTGACCGTCAACTGCACCTTCACAGCCAATGTTACCATCATTGTCCTTCTCAACATCTCCTGTGATTTCACTGAGGTATTTTGTACAGTTCACGAAGAACATCTGTTGAAGTAAGTGTTTGTTCCTTGCGAAATAGAGCAATAAAGACCTTTTATAGTGGTTCAGCGTGACGCGTCTTCAGTGTTAACCCACATGTCTTAGCCTGCCGCGGCGTTTGGATTGATTTTGAGTTTAAACGCCGCAATATACATATTAATACAAGATGTTAATGAATTGCTTAACTGACTACTGTGCTAGAGTAAAGTAGCCTAATGTTACAATGTATATTAAGTAAATGCTTAATATTATACAATTATTATAATTTATCTATATGGGTTATTGTTTGTTTTTTAAAGTTAGGCTATATATAATTTCTAAATTAATCTACTCTGTTAGCCCGGACAAGTTGAATCTACTTAAAAAATTGGAGCAAACTGGTTGCCCTAAAAATTTAGTAATGTGAACTAAAACGAGTACATTTAACTTAAATTTAAGTTAACATTTTAACTTAAACTTTAAACTTGTTTTGGTAAAAAAAATTCAGAACCTAGATAAAACTCCTCCTGCTGCTACTCTGATTTGCATTTGTGTAGCTCACAGCATGTTCATTTACATGATAAAGCCTCCTCTAGAATTAAGGGGAGGGGGGGTCATGGGGGGACAACTGCCAAGCAAGGCCCACGTCAATTTCCGACAATTTACGGCAGTTTTCGGTGTTGCCTGCAAATTGCCGTGCACAGTCGTAAACCTGAAGTTCCATGGCAATCTACAGTGCCACATACCGACGAAAATCCCACTTTTCATGCAGTGAAACTCTGCTGCTCAAGCCCTAACATTTAATTAAAAATCTGTACACATCACTCCCATCCTCAACCAACTTCACTGGCTTCCTGTGGCCAGTCGCATCGAGTTTAAACTGTTAGTTTTAGTCTATAAAGACAGTCATGGCCCTGCACCACAATATCTTGCTGATTTAGTTCAACCATATGTTCCTGCCCGGACGCTCAGATCCAGCAATGAAAACCTGCTTGTCGTCCCCAAGTTTAAACGCTCGACTGTCGGAGGAAGGGCTTTTAGTATCATTGGTCCTAAATTATGGAATAAGCTGCCCTCGACTATCCGTAACGCACCTACTCTCAAGATTTTTAAATCCCAACTTAAAACTCATCTTTTTTCTCTGTGCAGTAAATAATTATTTTTTTCTCACCGCCTCTGCCTTCAAGTGATCTCACACCTCTTCATGTTATGCTACATGACTAGCTACTGATAATTGTTCTTTTGATTCTATAACTTCTTTGTTGTTGTTGGAGTTATTTGTTGTACACCTGCTTGTTTATTTGCTATAATGAACAGGCTGACTATCTGATAGATCTTGAAAGGCGCTATAAAAAATAAACATATTATTATTATTATTTTAAAGTTGATGCACGTAAAGTAACATAAAATAATTTAATGTTATAGTTCAGCCAAAAAAATGAAAATCTGTCATCATTTGCTCACCCTCAATTTGTTCCAAAACTGTATGAATCTCTTTCAGTTTCTGGTACTTTTTAAAAAACATACTATGGAAGTCAATGGGGTCCATCAACTGTTTGTTTACACACATTCTTCAAAGCTTTTAAGATAAATTACTTAGTGTAAATGATATTGAGTCCAAATGCAATTTGAATAAAAGTCCTACTGTTTGCAAGTATACAGTGGGGAGAACAAGTATTTGATACACTGCCGATTTTGCAGGTTTTCCTACTTACAAAGCATGTAGAAGTCTGTAATTTTCAAAATTAATTTTTTAAAAATCCAGAAAATCACATTGATGATTTTTAAATGATTAATTTGCATTTTATTGCATGACATAAGTATTTGATCACCTACCAACCAATAAGAATTCCGGCTCTCACAGACCTGTTAGTTTTTCTTTAAGAAGCCCTCCTGTTCGCCACTAATTTACTGTATAAAAGACACCTGTCCACACACTCAATCAAACAGACTCCAACCTCTCCACAATGGCCAAGACCAGAGAGCTGTGTAAGGACATCAGGGATCAGGGATAAAATTGTAGACCTGCACAAGGCTGGGATGGGCTGCAGGACAATAGACAAGCAGCTTGGTGAGAAGGCAACAACTGTTGGCGCAATTATTAGAAAATAGAAGTTCAAGATGGCGGTCAATCTCCCTCGGTCTGGGGCACCATGCAAGATCTCACCTCGTGGGGCATCAATGATCATGAGGAAGGTGAGGGATCAGCCCAGAACTACACGGCAGGACCTGGTCAATGACCTGAAGAGAGCTGGGACCACAGTCTCAAAGAAAACCATTAGTAACACACTACGCCCTCATGGATTAAAATCCTGCAGCGCACGCAAGATCCCCCTGCTCAAGCCAGCACATGTCCAGGCCCGTCTGAAGTTTGTCAATGACCATCTGGATGATCCAGAGGAGGAATGGGAGAAGGTCATGTGGTCTGATGAGACAAAAATAGAGATTTTTGGTCTAAACTCCACTCACCGTGTTTGGAGGAAGAAGAAGGGCGAGTACAACTCCAAGAACGTCATCCCAACCGTGAAGCATGGAGGTGGAAACATCATTCTTTGGGGGTGCTTTTCTGCAAAGGGGACAGGACGACTGCACCGCATTGAGGGGAGGATGGATGGGGTCATGTATCGCCAGATCTTGGCCAACAACCTCCTTCCCTCAGTAAGAGCATTGATGATGGGTCGTGGCTGGGTCTTCCAGCATGACAACGACCCGAAACACACAGCCAGGGCAACTAAGGAGTGGCTCCGTAAGAAGCATCTCAAGGTTCTGGAGTGGCCTAGCCAGTCTCCAGACTTGAACCCAATAGAAAATCTGTGGAGGAGCTGAAAGTCTGTATTGCCCAGCGACAGCCTTGACACCTGAAGGATCTGGAGAAGGTCTGTATGGAGGAGTGGGCCAAAATCCCTCCTGCAGTGTGTGAGAGAGCGTGCAAACCTGCTCAAGAACTACAGGAAACGTATGATCTCTGTCATTGCAAACAAAGGTTTCTGTACCAAATATTAAATTCAGCTTTTTCTGATGTAACTAATACTTATGTCATGCAATAAAATGCTAATTATTTACTTAAAAATCATACAATGTGATTTTCTGGATTTTTGTTTTAGATTCAGTCTCTCACTGTTCAATTACAGACTTCTACATGCTTTGTAAGTGGGCAAACCTGCAAAATCAGCAGTGCATCAAATACTTGTTCTCTCCACTGTATAAGTGGTATTAATTATTTAATGATTTAAACTGAAATGTTTCTCTGTTCTATAAAACAGCTCTTAATTAGGGTGAAAAAGATTACAATGCAGAGTACAAATAGTTTTAAGCATATTAATCACTGTTATTGTTATGAGGGGGTCCTTGTAAAAATGTCTCCACTGTAAGGGGTCCCTAGTCCCAAAGAGTTTGATAACCCCTGCCTTAAAGGGACTTCGGTTGAAGTGGTTGGTCTCAGGCATTTGAACGGCCTGGGTAGGACTTCATGTAAAGTGTGAAGCTTCCTCTTGAGGCTTTTAGCTTGAGCTATGACCGTAGGGAATGACAGCCCAGTGTGACCAGAGGGAGAGTGGTTCAGGCATTTCATTTGAAGTTGCTTGTTCTGACAGTCATCACTGCCATGGGCATGCACTCCCTCAGCATGGTGGAGTGGGTATATCGTTCCCCAAAGCATTCTGGGACGCAGTGCGAGTTCCCTGTTCTTACATACGCAACCTGAGACGATTTCTGGTGAGATTAGGTTGAAAAAAATCTAAACTTTATTTATTTATTTATATATTTGTCCTTTATTTACCCAAGATATCCCATTGATAAAGTTTCATACATAACCACAAAAACAATAATCCTACAAAACAATGAATAAAGATAAAATCAAGAAAAGCACTTACAAGACTCATTTAAAGCACTTTGCAAAATACATTTAAAAGTCTTCAGAGGCGGCAGAATCTCTATTTTAACTATATTTTGCAGATAGAAAGTTTCCCAAATTCTGAGTATACATTTGGAACTTTTAATCAAAATAAATATGCAAATATGTGATGAAATATATATATTTTTTCAGATGTAATGTAATTGATAAGTGAATAAAAAGAAGCAAAAAATGATTATTCTACAGTACATTTTTGTGAGATTTTGTTTTTTGATTCTTTGATCTGTTGGAACACCTTTCCACCCGGCTGCTCCCGCCACACCACCTTAACATCCGCTGGCATTCCCTGCTCTCTCAGCTTCTGCTGGACCTGAGGACAGAACCAATGCATGAAAAATAATAAATCATTATAGGTTCATTTGAATCTCTGAGACTCCAGAGAATAGGTGTGGTGATCAGCATATGGCTCACTTCCTTCAGCACAGCGTCTGTAATCGCTTGATCGTTGACATCATCCCCTGCTTTCACCTCCAGTCTTAATATCTGTTGCTTCAGCGGTTCTGAGTCTAGCACTGAAACACACAAAACACAGACATCTCTATCAGACAGATCAGTCACGCTGTGATTGCTGGGATATTTTAAAGGTACAGTAAAGGCAAAGCACAACGTGCAGAACCATCATTCTTTCATGCACTGGTCAGTTTGGAGATTTTAGGGTTATTTTGCTTAACATTAAACTAGAGGAAAGAAAACATCCGAAATACACATTTAAGTGTTTGTTTTATTGCACTTTGTCTGTTTGCGTCTGTATATTACAATGCTTATTTTTAACCCTCTAGTGCTCGTCATTTTTGGCCGAAACATTTTACGTTGTTTTTTTTAATAGTTTTTACTTCATCTGATTGGTATGAAACTTGCTTAAGGTTTTGGCACTTGTTGTGTGAACACACACACACACACACACGGACATGACTGCACTGCGCCCAAACAAAAGCAAATTTTTTGAGATATCAAGCTCAAATTTGGAACACAACTTGATTCGATTTATGGATTTGATTTTATTGCAGGTGTAAGGCCGCTGAAAATCGCTCCAAGGATCGGTAGCGATAGCGACTCGAAGGCCGTTGCGCGTTCATGTTTCAGCTGGGTAGAATGGATTTAAAACTAATATATCTTTAATCTAACTCCATTTATCATAATGTTGAATTTAGGATAGAATGCCAATTGGTTGTTTGATCATTTATATCTAATAGTTAATCATACATTTAATCATTTCGTTTTAACCTTTTGTTGCAATTATCGTTCCGTTCTGGAGATAGTTAATAATTACACAGTAATTCAGAAAGGATCAAAATGTAACAATTTTATTAACAGTCAGGTAAATGTATAATGGCAATTACATAATCAATTCAAAGATAATTCGTATATAACATCAAATACTTTGTAGCAAGGAATAAGATATCGATACCTGACTTCTGAATATTACACAGCGCAGAGTGTCGAGACAACTCTATTACAGTATGGGCCCGATCTTTCTGTTCCACCTCCTTATATTACCAAGACAGATTTCTTTCAAATAGAAACACATGAAAACAAAGGGAATTTAAATTGAGTCGAATTCCCATTTGGCTCGATTGAAAGGAAACCAAATGGCTCCAACAGCCACACCCACCTTCATAAGTAAAATACCTCTAAGCTCTAAAAACTCTTATTAACTTCTTGTATATTTCTGTGCTTATGAGATTTTTGTACCATTCACACTGAGACATTTCAAACGATACCAAACACATATAATATTGTATAGTGAGAATTGACATTGAAATATACCCAAAATCATACAGTTTTATTCATATCTATATTCAAGAGTTTGTTTATATATCACCCAACCTGATTTATAGAACATTTCATTCCTAAATGTTTTTTTTTTCTTCTGTCCGTTCACAGTATTTTCTGATTTATGGAGAGATAAAAAAAAAAATCCCAAATCCCCTCACTAAAAACCATTAACTCTAATAGGTCCACAAAATCAAACAAGAGTTTTGAACCCGGCTTTATCCAGTGTTCATATTCATGTTCTGGAAATGTATGCAAACGACTGTATATTTAAGTAAATAGTGCATCACTTGCGTATTTAAACATTTTAGAAATAAATGTGTAATATAAAGCAAATGTCTTTGTGTACGCTGTGATTAATCAGCTGGAGATATCTATATTACCCTAATCACCTGCGGTGTCTTGCCTTATAAATATAATGTTTTTCAGAAGAAAATGCGAGGGGTGTTTGTCCATGCAAAACCCACAGGAATCGTTCATGCCTTGCACACCCCAAACTTTAATGCCTGTGTTATTCCAATCCTGTTAGTATGAGCAATAATAAACAGCTCTACTAGATTAACTTCATGGCAGGTCCAACCACTTTCAGACAGCTGCTTTGATTTTATGGCTAAAAAAGTCTAAAATTAGAACCCGGAAACAACCTCAAAATGCTTTAAGATGAAAACACTTAAACTTACCGTTGCAAAAGAAGAAAAACTGTGTGGAGCAGCTCTCATCAGCAATCTGACCGTCACTATTTACAGCAGCACAGATTTCTTGGGGAAACTTGTTATCTGGTTGTCCTGGAGCCCATGGCAGGGAAGAAGGGCTCGAGCTGGTCTGATCCGACCACTTCCACGAGTCTCTGAACAGACCGATCCAGGCATACTGCGCTTCACTTTGGATCATCATCATGGTTAGCTGTTGATTCTCATTAGTGCTCCTCACAGTGATCAGGTCTGTGTAGTTTTCTCTGCAGAAACTCTGAGCTTCGTTCCAGCTCATCAATGGATCAGTGACTAGCACCGGCTGTCCTGCTGTAAAACATCACAATAATGCACTTATTAACTAATGATGGCATCAAAAAGTCCTGTGGGTTTTATAATGTTTTTGTTTTTTTCAATGTACAGTTGTAAGAAAAAACGTGTGAGCCGCTCGCAGAATCTGTGAAAATGTGAATAATTATAATAAGAATAGGAACAAAATAAGAGAGATCATAGAAAATGCCTGTTCTTTAGTGCTGTCCTGAATAAGATATTAAACATAAAGATGTTTTCATATAGTCCACCCGGCTCTGAATGCGTCAGGTTTCCTTCTGGAGCGTCAGTGAATGTGTGTGAAGCTCTAATAGTTGTGTTTGAGTCGCTCAATCACACTCAGATCTGAGAATCACACAGTCACTGCACGCACACACACGCACACACGCCCACACGCACACACACACACACACACGTCTGGTTCACTATCTTTGTGGGGATTTTCCATAAACGTAATTGTTTTTATACCGTACATACTGTACATTCTATCCCCCTACACTGCCCCTGCCCCTAAACCTACCCATCACACACACACACACACACACACACACACACACACACACACACACACACACACACACACACACACACACACACACACACACACACACACACACACACACACACACACACTGCCCCTGCCCCTAAACCCAACCATCACACACACACACACACACACACACACACACTGCCCCTGCCCCTAAACCCAACCATCACACACACACACACACACACACACACACACTGCCCCTGCCCCTAAACCCAACCATCACACACACACACACACACACACACACACACACTGCCCCTGCCCCTAAACCCAACCATCACACACACACTCACACACACACACACTGCCCCTGCCCCTAAACCCAACCATCTCACACACACACACACACACACACACACACACACACACACACACACACACACACACACACACACACACACACACACACACACACACACACACACACACACACACACTGCCCCTGCCCCTAAACCCAACCATCACACACACACACACACACACACACACACACACACACTGCCCCTGCCCCTAAACCCAACCATCACACACACACACACACACACACACACACACACACACACACACACACACACACACACACACACACACACACACACACACACACACACACACTGCCCCTGCCCCTAAACCCAACCATCACACACACACACACACACACACACACACACACACACACACACACACACACTGCCCCTGCCCCTAAACCCAACCATCACACACACACACAGACACACACACACACACACACACACACACACACACACACACACACACACACACACACACACACACACACTGCCCCTAAACCCAACCATCACACACACACACACACACACACACACACACACACACACACACACACACACACACACTGCCCCTGCCCATAAACCTACCCATCACACACACACACACACACACACACACACACACACACACACACACACACACACACACTGCCCCTGCCCCTAAACCTACCCATCACACACACACACACACACACACACACACACATGTAGTGTTTTCATCTTTTATGGGGACTTTCCATAGGCGTAATGGTTTTTATACCGTACATACCGTATATTCTATCCCCCTACACTGCCCCTGCCCCTAAACCTAACCCTCACAGGATACATTCTGCAATTTTACATTTTCAAAAAACATCACTTAGTCTGATTTATAAGATGTTTTCCTCATGGGGACCTAAAAATGTCCCCACAAGGATGAGGATTTTGGATATTGCTATCTTTGTGGGGACATTTTGTCCCCATAACGTGATGATTACCAGTCCACACACACACACACACACTGGCCCTGCCCATAAACCTACCCATCACACACACACACACACACACACACACACACACGCACACTGCCCCTGCCCATAAACCTACCCATCACACACACACACACACACACACACACACACACACACACTGCCCCTGCCCCTAAACCTACCCATCACACACACACACACACACACACATGCCCCTGCCCCTAAACCTACCCATCACACACACACACACACACACACACACACTGCCCCTGCCCCTAAACCTACCCATCACACACACACACACACTGCCCCTGCCCCTAAACCTACCCATCACACACACACACACACACACACACACACACACACACACACACACACACACATACACGTCTATATTACCAACAGGGGACCATCACTCCACACTGACCAAGAGGGGACCTGTGTTTCTAGTCATTTTGAAGAAACAAAACTTAGATACAAAATTTTGTTTTAAGGTCTTTTTTCATAATATAACTTCAAATAAGCATTTATTTTTTTTATTTTTAAACATGCCAAGAGGGGACCTGACCGATGTCTACCTATCCAACAGGGGACCTCCATAGCCTGCAATGGAGCTGTGTGTGTGAAAGGGAAGAGAGCTGGCAGTCAAGTCTGTCTTCATTATTTAATATATATATATATAATTATAATTATATAATGTTCACACAGGCATCAGGGAACACAATGAGCACACAACGGAGAAAAAGCCATGTTGTGGACATTACAGAAAAGAATTTAAGAAATAAAAAAATTCTTAAAATTAAGAGTTATCTTTAAGAAATTAATTCTCTGTCGTGTCTTCATACTTACAGTATATGATCCGTCCACATCTCTCATTTAAGCTTATTTTCAAGAACACCAACACTGTAAAAAAAAATCAGGTCTCCAATTGAAAATTTTCTAGTGACCGATCACATCTAAATTTTTTAGTTGGCCAAATTGAATTTCTTGAATTTTAATTGAATTAAAGTGCATCAATTTACAGAAAATTTTCAATTGGAGACCCACATTTTTTTTACAGTAAAGGTATTTCAATGTGTGACTTATTTTTGAATAAAACATAGTTTCTACTCTCTAAAATCCCAAATAATGTCCTTTGTTTTTGAGATTTTTAGAGTGAGATTTGATTTCTTGCACCAATAAAAAAAAAATATATATATAGGACTGGACAAGCAGAAATTGTTCTTTAAGGTAATAATCACAGGTCATCACTTTATATAGTAAATAATGATTATGTTAAACACAATGACTCGGTCCCCTGTTAGATAGTAAATCACGACACCAGTGTGTTTAATTTTTCATTTCTTGCCATAAACACACTGTAGATATTTAGAGTTTTTATAGCAATAACTGAGTTTTAAGAGTTAAATCAAGCAGAAATATTTCTCTAATGTATTAATTGCAGATCATCTTTGAATAATGATTATGTTAAACACAATGACTCGGTCCCCTGTTAGATAGTAAATCACGACACCAGTGTGTTTAATTTGTCATTTCTTGCCATCATAAACACACTGTAGAGATTTAGAGTTTTTATAGCAATAACTGAGTTTTAAGAGTTAAATCAAGCAGAAATATTTCTCTAATGTATTAATTTCAGATCATCTTTGAATAATGATTATGTTAAACACAATGACTCGGTCCCCTGTTAGATAGTAAATCACGACACCAGTGTGTTTAATTTGTCATTTCTTGCCATCATAAACACACTGTAGAGATTTAGAGTTTTTATAGCAATAACTGAGTTTTAAGAGTTAAATCAAGCAGAAATATTTCTCTAATGTATTAATTGCAGATCATCTTTGAATAATGATTATGTTAAACACAATGACTCGGTCCCCTGTTAGATAGTAAATCACGACACCAGTGTGTTTAATTTGTCATTTCTTCATCTCAAACACACTGTAGATATTCACTGTATATATTGAGATAACTCAATTTTATGGTGACTTGCATTAAAATGTTTATCCGTCTCAATTAAATTATGTGAACTGAATGACTTTTAACATTGACACTTTAGTTATTTAACCAACTGATGATTTTCAAGTCAGCAATCAACACACAACTGAGTTTTGACCTCCAAAATCTTATTATAGTGTATTTTTATGGTAAGGATTGGTGTTTTATGTTTTAAATCAAGCAGAAATCACTCTTTAAGGAAACAATTGCAGGTCACACTTTATACAGTGAACATGATTTCCTTAAATTGACTTAAGTCCCCTGTTGGATGGTAAAACACGACACCTGTTTGATTGCTTTGCCATTTCTTGCCATCACAAACACACTGTAGAGATTTTGAAGGTCAGAACTAAATTTTTTGGTGACTTGCATGAAAATCTTCATCCGTCTCAATTAAATTATGTGAACTGAATGTCTTTTAACATTGACACTTTAGTCGAAGATTTTCAACTCAACAATCAACACACAACTGAGTTTTGACCTCCAAAATCATTATACAGTGTATATTAAATTTAAATAAAAAATAAAAATTTCCTTACAAAACAGTTTGACTCAAGTTTGACTCTCTACTGCTTATTCATTATTGTTTATGTTACATGGTCCATGTTTACATTACAGTATAAAATTGTTCCTAAGTTTTCCCCTTTTATATAGATGGTAATGACTAAATATCCTCGCACACCGAAATTTTCACACGTTAAAAAAAAGATCAAGCACGTTTACACACAGCCTCTGAAACTTTCCTTCCTTCATCATAAAAAAAAATCTGATCAGGTTCAGTTTTCTGCATTTTTCGCATCCATAGCAAGCATTTAAAGAGGGGTTTCAAATTTCTGTGTTATTCATTTTTGTGTTAAAATTTTGAACATAAGTTGAACAGTTTAAAAAAGAAAGTGTGAACCTTCAAATTAGCCATTATAGTTCATAAAGTTTTGCTGCCGTTTGTATCTAATTGAGAAAAGAATGAATGTAAATTGAAAGATGTCGTCATTGAACGCATTTTGTGCCAAAGCAAATAAATGATCCACAGTTTAGCCACATAGGCTGATGTGATCCCTGAGTGAAGAGTTTTGAAAAAGTGATGAGTATTCAGAAATGTGTCCTAGCAGATGTTTAAAAAACCCTGTAATATCACTATTAGTAAGGGATCACTGTATAATATCAGTCTTTAAATGTGAGATATTTAAAGTGAACCTAAAGTATACTTGCAATAGTGTGATTTTAGCACAATTAAATATACTTAATGGATGTTTCGCAAAAGCGTTGTTTAGTGATATTGCGTCCTTGTGTTTCTGCTGTACGTCATCAGCAACTGTCTAAGTTCAATTACAATACTCAAGAACACATGTACAGAGGATGCACAAAAGTACCCGGATGTTATAAGATATATGAGTATAAATAACTCCATACAGATCTATTGTTTTACAAAAATAATCTATTGTTTACAAAAGGAGAAAACGTGTGTACTTTAATGAAAACTTGGACCATGTGACATAAACTGAAGTTAACAGCAAAAAAATATACTATAATGCTGACTGTTGTTAGTGTTTTTTGTTGTATGAGTTAAAAGTGTATATGTTGGGTGAATCCTCATTGGGTTCTGGAAGAATGAGTTGATTTAAGACATCAATGAAGTGTTTTGGTAGTTTTAGCACATTTTGAACGTGAAATTAACTGCTTTGCTTTGAAAGGTGTCCTAGCGATTGTAGCTGAGAGATAGACGTCAAACAGACTCAAACAAAGACCCAGAATTCTGTGGTGTTACAGCACTGTGGCTGCTGTAAATGGCTGCTGTACGGTTTCTTTATGAAATAACAGGCACAATGGCAAAGATATTTCTGCAAAAACTCCAAAGTAATGTTCGGTTGCAGTGAGAAAGTCACAATAGTCAACTAAAAAAACTCATGCGTGTATTTAGCCTAGTGTAGATCTGTTTGCTTACACATCCCCCAAACTCCATTTACATATGAATACAGGAAAGGCCAAAGCCATTGTCTCACAGGTGAGGAACAGGCCTAACAGAGCTGTTACACCCATGTCACAGACACAAACTTCTCATCCAAACTAGAGAAAACGCTGGGATTTACCTGGGAAAATTCAATCAATGTACACTTTTTCCAATCCCTACGACACATTTTTCAATACTTGGGTCACTTTTTTAAAACTCTTCACACACTTTTTCACACAAATTCACACAACTGAATTTCAGCTTGGCACAGCAGTTATTTTAGTGTTCAAAATGCACTAAAACTACCAAAAAGGATTCTGAGGATTCAAAAGAATCACCCAATATTTCAATATGGTAATACTGCCGAAATGTAGCAAATTGTTTTGTTTTTTTTAATTAATTTTAGTTAAGTTTTGAACATAAGTTAGGGAGTTTTGAAAAGAGAATCAAAATTTTTTCAAATTGGCCTATACAGTTCATAATGTTTTGGTGGTGTTTGTGTTGAAGTAAGAAAATAATTCTTATAAATCGAAAGATGTCGCCATTGAATGTATTTTATGCCAAATCAATGATAAATTATGACTTTAGATGGCCCCACTTTATATTAGGGGGCCTTAACTACTATGTACTTAAATAGGTACAATGTACTTATTGTGTTCATATTGTATTGCAAAACACTTTTGCTGATATTGAGGTGGGATACGGGTAGGGTCAGGTGTGGTTGTATTGGTAAGTTTAAAGGTAGGGTTAGATGTAAGGGAAGTGTCAACAGTGTAATTACAAATGTAACTACAGAAATTAATTACAGATGTAATTACATGCAGGTATATTTAAAAATGTAAGTACAATGTAAAGACATGTATGTACACAATAAGTGCATTGTATCAAATGGATAATTAAAATGTTAGTACATAGTAGTTATGGCCACCTAATATAAAGTGGGTCCCTTTGGATTTTAAGATTTTATATTTCAGTATAATTCCTGCAGAAATGAGTTGATCATCGTTCTGACTTGAATGTGTTTGATCAGTTCTGAAAGCAGTGTGTTAGCATTCAAAGAATGTGCTAAAAATATATAGTTTTGCAGATAGTTAGGTACGAATAACAAAAGTGTTCGTGGATTTTGGAAAATGTGGTCATTGAATGCATTTTGTGTGAAAGCAATGAAAAATGATTCACAGTTTTTAACATATCAATTTAGTATTGGCCAATGCAATAAAAAAAAAAATGTAAAGCGATATGCAGAAAGCTGTGGGGCTAAACACCAAGAAAATATCACTTCTAATAAGATGAAAATATATTTAATTTAATTTTTAAAACAATTTAAAACATGTCAACAGTTTTATTTTTTGCATTTTTTACATTTGCTGGGACACATTTCTCAATCCTCATCACTTTTTCACTGTTCACTTTTTGTCTTCACTCAGTGATCACATCAGTCTATGTGGCTAAACTCTGGATCATTTTTCATTGCTTTGGGCACAAAATGTGTTCAATGACGACATCTTTCAATTTACATTCATTCCTTTCTGACTTTGACACAAACACCACCAAAACATTATGTACTATACAGGCCAATTTGAACATTTTTACATTCTCTTTTCAAAACTGTTAAACTTATGTTCAAAAAAAATAGACATTTGCTACATTTCGACAGTAATACCATATTGAAATATATTTTGAATCTAAAATACTATCAAAACAAATAGATTTAGCTGGTGTTAGTTTTTAAATTGCATTGCCATCCATTCAAAAGGGAAATATTTAGGAATAATGTTATACTGTACTGGACCAAGGACCATGTAACATAAACTGCAGTGAATTATAGTGTAAGTCTTTTTTTGAAAAGAAAATTTTACAGAAGAAAACATTGTGTAATGATCATGTGTTTTAGGTCTGTGTTTTATGATTGAAAAAGTGTGTTTGTTGGGTCCTTTTTGGTAGTTTTAGTGCATTTTGAACACTAAAATAACTGCTGTGCCAAGCTGAAATTCAGTTGTGTGAATTTGTGTGAAAAAGTGTGTGAAGAGTTTTAAAAAAGTGACCCAAGTATTGAAAAATGTGTCGTAGGGATTGGAAAAAGTGTACATTGATTGAATTTTCCCAGGTAAATCCCAGCGTTTTCTCTAGTTTGGATGAGAAGTTTGTGTCTGTGACATGGGTGTAACAGCTCTGTTAGGCCTGTTCCTCACCTGTGAGACAATGGCTTTGGCCTTTCCTGTATTCATATGTAAATGGAGTTTGGGGGATGTGTAAGCAAACAGATCTACACTAGGCTAAATACACGCATGAGTTTTTTTAGTTGACTATTGTGACTTTCTCACTGCAACCGAACATTACTTTGGAGTTTTTGCAGAAATATCTTTGCCATTGTGCCTGTTATTTCATAAAGAAACCGTACAGCAGCCATTTACAGCAGCCACAGTGCTGTAACACCACAGAATTCTGGGTCTTTGTTTGAGTCTGTTTGACGTCTATCTCTCAGCTACAATCGCTAGGACACCTTTCAAAGCAAAGCAGTTAATTTCACGTTCAAAATGTGCTAAAACTACCAAAACACTTCATTGATGTCTTAAATCAACTCATTCTTCCAGAACCCAATGAGGATTCACCCAACATATACACTTTTAACTCATACAACAAAAAACACTAACAACAGTCAGCATTATAGTATATTTTTTTGCTGTTAACTTCAGTTTATGTCACATGGTCCAAGTTTTCATTAAAGTACACACGTTTTCTCCTTTTGTAAACAATAGATTATTTTTGTAAAACAATAGATCTGTATGGAGTTATTTATACTCATATATCTTATAACATCCGGGTACTTTTGTGCATCCTCTGTACATGTGTTCTTGAGTATTGTAATTGAACTTAGACAGTTGCTGATGACGTACAGCAGAAACACAAGGACGCAATATCACTAAACAACGCTTTTGCGAAACATCCATTAAGTATATTTAATTGTGCTAAAATCACACTATTGCAAGTATACTTTAGGTTCACTTTAAATATCTCACATTTAAAGACTGATATTATACAGTGATCCCTTACTAATAGTGATATTACAGGGTTTTTTAAACATCTGCTAGGACACATTTCTGAATACTCATCACTTTTTCAAAACTCTTCACTCAGGGATCACATCAGCCTATGTGGCTAAACTGTGGATCATTTATTTGCTTTGGCACAAAATGCGTTCAATGACGACATCTTTCAATTTACATTCATTCTTTTCTCAATTAGATACAAACGGCAGCAAAACTTTATGAACTATAATGGCTAATTTGAAGGTTCACACTTTCTTTTTTAAACTGTTCAACTTATGTTCAAAATTTTAACACAAAAATGAATAACACAGAAATTTGAAACCCCTCTTTAAATGCTTGCTATGGATGCGAAAAATGCAGAAAACTGAACCTGATCAGATTTTTTTTTATGATGAAGGAAGGAAAGTTTCAGAGGCTGTGTGTAAACGTGCTTGATCTTTTTTTTAACGTGTGAAAATTTCGGTGTGCGAGGATATTTAGTCATTACCATCTATATAAAAGGGGAAAACTTAGGAACAATTTTATACTGTAATGTAAACATGGACCATGTAACATAAACAATAATGAATAAGCAGTAGAGAGTCAAACTTGAGTCAAACTGTTTTGTAAGGAAATTTTTATTTTTTATTTAAATTTAATATACACTGTATAATGATTTTGGAGGTCAAAACTCAGTTGTGTGTTGATTGTTGAGTTGAAAATCTTCGACTAAAGTGTCAATGTTAAAAGACATTCAGTTCACATAATTTAATTGAGACGGATGAAGATTTTCATGCAAGTCACCAAAAAATTTAGTTCTGACCTTCAAAATCTCTACAGTGTGTTTGTGATGGCAAGAAATGGCAAAGCAATCAAACAGGTGTCGTGTTTTACCATCCAACAGGGGACTTAAGTCAATTTAAGGAAGGCATGTTCACTGTATAAAGTGTGACCTGCAATTGTTTCCTTAAAGAGTGATTTCTGCTTGATTTAAAACATAAAACACCAATACTTACCATAAAAATACACTATAATAAGATTTTGGAGGTCAAAACTCAGTTGTGTGTTGATTGCTGACTTGAAAATCATAAGTTGGTTAAATAACTAAAGTGTCAATGTTAAAAGTCATTCAGTTCACATAATTTAATTGAGACGGATAAACATTTTAATGCAAGTCACCATAAAATTGAGTTATCTCAATATATACAGTGAATATCTACAGTGTGTTTGAGATGAAGAAATGACAAATTAAACACACTGGTGTCGTGATTTACTATCTAACAGGGGACCGAGTCATTGTGTTTAACATAATCATTATTCAAAGAGGATCTGCAATTAATACATTAGAGAAATATTTCTGCTTGATTTAACTCTTAAAACTCAGTTATTGCTATAAAAACTCTAAATCTCCACAGTGTGTTTATGATGGCAAGAAATGACAAAGCAAACACACTGGTGTCGTGATTTACTATCTAACAGAGGACAGAGTCATTGTGTTTAACATAATCATTATTCAAAGATGATCTGCAATTAATACATTAGAGAACTATTTCTGCTTGATTTAACTCTTAAAACTCAGTTATTGCTATAAAAACTCTAAATCTCCACAGTGTGTTTGAGATGAAGAAATGACAACGCAAACACACTGGTGTCGTGATTTACTATCTAACAGGGGACCGAGTCATTGTGTTTAACATAATCATTATTCAAAGAGGATCTGCAATTAATACATTATAGAAATATTTCTGCTTGATTTAACTCTTAAAACTCAGTTATTGCTATAAAAACTCTAAATCTCTACAGTGTGTTTATGGCAAGAAATGACAACGCAAACACACTGGTGTCGTGATTTACTATCTAACAGGGGACCGAGTCATTGTGTTTAACATAATCATTATTCAAAGAGGATCTGAAATTTATACATTAGAGAACTATTTCTGCTTGATTTAACTCTTAAAACTCAGTTATTGCTATAAAAACTCTAAATCTCCACAGTGTGTTTATGGCAAGAAATGACAACGCAAACACACTGGTGTCGTGATTTACTATCTAACAGGGGACCGAGTCATTGTGTTTAACATAATCATTATTCAAAGATGATCTGCAATTAATACATTAGAGAAATATTTCTGCTTGATTTAACTCTTAAAACTCAGTTATTGCTATAAAAACTCTAAATCTCTACAGTGTGTTTATGGCAAGAAATGACAACGCAAACACACTGGTGTCGTGATTTACTATCTAACAGGGGACCGAGTCATTGTGTTTAACATAATCATTATTCAAAGAGGATCTGAAATTTATACATTAGAGAACTATTTCTGCTTGATTTAACTCTTAAAACTCAGTTATTGCTATAAAAACTCTAAATCTCCACAGTGTGTTTATGGCAAGAAATGACAACGCAAACACACTGGTGTCGTGATTTACTATCTAACAGGGGACCGAGTCATTGTGTTTAACATAATCATTATTCAAAGATGATCTGCAATTAATACATTAGAGAAATATTTCTGCTTGATTTAACTCTTAAAACTCAGTTATTGCTATAAAAACTCTAAATCTCTACAGTGTGTTTATGATGGCAAGAAATGACAACGCAAACACACTGGTGTCGTGATTTACTATCTAACAGGGGACCGAGTCATTGTGTAAATCATAAATAAATCAAAAGTGGTTTGTTTAAAAAAACTCATAAATGTATAAGGTGGTAAGGTGGGCCTTTTACACCCCATTTTACATGGGGCAAAAGTCACACATTATTTATACAAATACTTGAGCTAAAATGTTTTTTTTTAAATAATGTCTTAACACTTGTTTAAAAGAATAGTAAAGTTTGTACTATTTTCTGTTTATTTTGATAAATACAATAATATTCAATGAATATAGGCTACTGTCATTAAAATATGTTAAAATAAAAAATACAAAAACAAAACTTCTAATTACATTCTGGTTGTTTAGATTTTTAAATCCTTTTTTCTTGGATTCTGTGTAGAATTTAATTGTAATGTAATGCAAAGTTTGAAACTAGTCAGGGTATCTAGTAAAGAGATGTAATGCTTGTTCCTTTAGTAAGCAGCCTGTTAAACAGCAGAGTCTCTCTGGGACAGCAGGCCATTCAAACAATAGAGGAGTGTGTGAACGACGTGTGTTTAAGAGCCCTTACAGTTCCTGCTCCAGCCTACAGGGGAGCTGCTGAGTATGACCTTAAACACACACACACACTTAGGTCCCCACTTGGTCATAAGTTTTAAAAAAATTACCAGAGTGTTTTTACTTAATTTTCACATGATTTAAACACACACACTTGTAGGTCCCCACTTGGTCAAAAGTAAAAAAAATCACCAGAGTGTTTTTTTAGTGTTTTTACTTGATTTTAACATGATTTAAAGCATGACCAACAGGGGACCTGAAAAATGTCCCCTCTTGGCTCAGAGGTCCCCTGTTAGTGAGTGTGTTACGACACCAAGGTCCCCTGTTAGATAGGTAGACAAGTACACACACACACACACACACACACACACACACACACACACACTGCCCCTGCCCCTAAACCTACCCATCACACACACACACACACACACACACACACACACACACACACACACACACACACACACACTGCCCCTGCCCCTAAACCTACCCATCACGAGACATTCTGCATTTTTACATTTTCAAAAAACATAATTTAGTCTGATTTATAAGAAGTTTTCCTCACGGGGACCTAAAAATGTCCCCACAATGTAGGTGATCTCAGGTTTTACTATCCTTGTGGGGACATTTGCCCCTGAATAAATGTCAAATGTTGAAGTAGAAAGACTGAAATAGTATTTTCTTACCGCTTTGACAAATAAAGGGAAGTTTAAAATCACATCTTAAGCCATACCAATATCCAGCAGAATAAAGATATGCACAATATTCGTTTCCCATATAATTATCTGGCTGAGGCGCAGGCCAGTTCATGAATGTGATGTCTTCATTTTGAAAAGACCAGCGCCAGCTGTTCACGTCGTCATACAGTCCGATCCAAGTGTTCAGTTGTAGTCCAGCTCTTGACTTGTTTAATTCAATCCACTCTTCATCAGTCTGTACAGTGGCCAGGTCCCAGTGGTTCTGTCGACAGTATTCCTGAGCCTCGGCCCATGTTTTATTCTCTCCGATCAGAATATATTCATGTGAGCCGCACAGAATCACTGAGAGAAACCCTGATGAACAAACAGAAAACAAAATGTTATAATTTTCTAAAAGCAAATACAATTATTCAGATTTCAGATGTGAATTAAATAGACAGAGAATTCATTCAGAGTCCATCTTGTGTTACATGTCGGTCTGTTCCTGTTGCGTTTCGTTTCATGTATGACGTGTTCCCTTGTTAGTCTAGTTCTGTTCAGCTGTTTAGTTAATCACCTGTATCACCTGCCCCTCGTTAATCAGTCATCAGTGTTTGTATTTAGTTTCCTCTTGTTCACCCAGTCTTGGTCTGGTCTATGTTATGTGTATTCTGTGTGGTGTTCTGTCCGATGTTTATCCAAATAAAACCTATCTTTGTGGAAGTGCCAAATCTCCTCTTCACTGCTGCACCGTACATCCGTAACAGAAGACCAGACCCATACAGCGAAAGGACTTCTCTTTAAAGATGGGCATTTTCCTGTTCCCGCTCTCTCCAGTGTCCCCAGAGGAAGGCAGTTCGGCGGAGGATCGCCTCTGGGGGATTAGGCAGAACGGTCGCCCACTAGAGAGGTATAGAGACAGAGCGCATTTAGGCCACGGCCACACCGGGTTCAATCCAACGCTCTCCATTTACTTTGCATTGCGTGAGGCTGCATCCTTGTCATTTCGGACTTATAACAATAAATTCTGGATTCCGCTCCAGACTCTCCTGTGCCCGCTCTGTGTCTCCTGGATTCTGCTCCAGACTCTCCTGTGCCCGCTCTGTGTCTCCTGGATTCCGCTCCAGACTCTCCTGTGCCCGCTCTGTGTCTCCTGGATTCCGCTCCAGACTCTCCTGTGCCCGCTCCGTGTCTCCTGGATTCCGGTCCAGACTCTCCTGTGCTCGCTCCGTGTCTCCTGGATTCCGCTCCAGACTCTCCTGTGCCCGCTCCGTGTCTCCTGGATTCCGCTCCAGACTCTCCTGTGCCCGCTCCGTGTCTCCTGGATTCCGCTCCAGACTCTCCTGTGCCCGCTCTGTGTCTCCTGGATTCCGCTCCAGACTCTCCTGTGCCCGCTCCGTGTCTCCTGGATTCCGCTCCAGACTCTCCTGTGCCCGCTCCGTGTCTCCTGGATTCCGCTCCAGACTCTCCTGTGCCCGCTCCGTGTCTCCTGGATTCCGCTCCAGACTCTCCTGTGACCACTCTGTGTTTCCTGGAGTACACTAATTAATATTCTAATAGATCAGAAAGTTATTCTTCACGGTCAGAAGGATAATCGTCCTGAAGATTTGATAGAAAGAATAAAACTTTGAATTGAAAAAGAAGATTGTACTGTCTGTTCGTTGGACGAACGGATCAGTCAATTTGAAATTAATTCTTTAAAGGTTATTCTGTACTGATTGAGCATATATATATATGTAGCAGGGTGACGTGTACCCGTGTTGATCATTGGCCAGTGTCATGTGAAAACATTGAACCTATCAGCAGTCTGATGTCATGGTAGAAAAGGGGAGGTTGTTGTCACTTGGGATGCGTTGTCACCCGTACCGCCTTATGGAAATTGCCATTTATGAATGGGAGAGTGTCTGGAGTGCCGTCTCTGTGTTGTGCTTCTGTGCGTAGGCTGCCCCTGGCTTTGAGGTTGGTGCATTTGCTTTAAGAAGGATTTTTTTGTCAATGGAATGTTTGTTTACTATCTGGAGTTTGTGTAGCTCGTCAGCGAACAACCCATTGCAGGTTACGGTCCGCGACCATTGTGAACATCTTCGGTATGTACTAGAGTCATTCGCGGGATTTGTTTCTTTTATTTTATTGTTTTTTGTTTTGTTTTCTATTTTCATGTTTGACAGGTTGAATGACAGGATCAAGGGTTTCACCTCTATATTATGGGACGAGATGAGTGTCTGTTGAATTAACGCACTGCTGCCTTGGCTGGGCTTATTCCGGTTGTCGTTTTGAGGAGTGAACTTTGTGTTTGATAACAGCGGGCCTGGAAGATTGCTCACCGAAGTGTGAGTGAAAGTGGAAGCGTAGCTGTTTCCTGGCTGTCTCACCTTTCGCATTGCGGGCGATCGTGGACCTGTTTGTGTCGTTCTTTTGATTTGTGGTGTTTTTTTCTGTTTTGTGCTTATTTTTGTGTGTATTGTCTTGTATGTATTTTATTTATTTTTAGGTCTAAATTTATTTTGAGTTACACGGTGAGATTGATTTGAATATTGTTTTTTTTTTGTGTATTTTCTTTCCATTGCGGATTGTTGGCTTTTTCTTTATTTGGAGCTGATTAGTAGCCTACCAGCTCATTATCATTATTACTGTTTGTTCCTTTCTTTTCTTTTGTAATTGGAGTGACGGGAAAGGTATATCAGAGGGATTGAGCTGCTGTTTAAAGGTGTTCACGTTGAGTGCCATGCTTTTCTTTTTGAATTTACCTCACCAGAGTGGGTGTGTGGGTATTAAGCGTGCTGTGTGAATTGAGGATTACAGCAGGCCCTCTCCCTCCCGTAAGCTTTCTTTTGTATTTGTTCTTTGTTGTATTTATTATTTTTTATTTATATTGAAGTTTGTAAAGTGTTGTTTCTTTTTCTTTATTTATTTCTTTTTGACATATGAATATTGTGCCCCGTGAGATGTTAATGTCTTGATGGTTTTAAACTTTTGTATTTGAATAAAGCTGCCTCATTTTTGGTACTCCCTTGCCTATGTCTCTCTGCTCACCCATTCTTTTTTTGGTAACAAACCTGTGCGCCCCCTGTTCTGGGGCTGGTAGTTCCCGGTATAGACCGGGTGGCGTAGTTGAACGTTTGTATAATTGTTGGTGCTTCATACAGTTCCCTCCAGTACCTGATGCCACTCACCACACACACACACACACATATATATATATATATATATATATATATATATATATATATATATATATATATATATATATATATACTCACCTAAAGGATTATTAGGAACACCATACTAATACTTTGTTTGACCCCCTTTCACCTTCAGAACTGCCTTAATTCTACGTGGCATTGATTCAACAAGGTGCTGAAAGCATTCTTTAGAAATGTTGGCCCATATTGATAGGAGAGCATCTTGCAGTTGATGGAGATTTGTGGGATGCACATCCAGGGCACGAAGCTCCCGTTCCACCACATCCCAAAGATGCTCTATTGGGTTGAGATCTGGTGACTGTGGGGGCCATTTTAGTCCAGTGAACTCATTGTCATGTTCAAGAAACCAATTTGAAATGATTGGAGCTTTGTGACATGGTGCATTATCCGGCTGGAAGTAGCCATCAGAGGATGGGGACATGGTGCTCATAAAGGGATGGACATGGGCAGAAACAATGCTCAGGTAGGCCGTGGCATTTAAACGATGCCCAATTCGCACTAAGGGGCCTAAAGTGTGCCAAGAAAACATCCCCCACACCATTACACCACCACCACCAGCCTGCACAGTGGTAACAAGGGATGATGGATCCATGTTCTCATTCTGTTTACGCCAAATTCTGACTACCATCTGAATGTCTCAACAGAAATCGAGACTCATCAGACCAGGCAACAACCAGTCTTCAACTGTCCAATTTTGGTGAGCTTGTGCAAATTGTAGCCTCTTTTTCCTATTTGTAGTGGAGATGAGTGGTACCCGGTGGGGTCTTCTGCTGTTGTAGCCCATCCGCCTCAAGGTTGTGTGTGTTGTGGCTTCACAAATGCTTTGCTGCATACCTCGGTTGTAACGAGTGGTTATTTCAGTCAAAGTTGCTCTTCTATCAGCTTGAATCAGTCGGCCCATTCTCCTCTGACCTCTAGCATCAACAAGGCATTTTCTCCCACAGGACTGCCGCATACTGGATGTTTTTCCCTTTTCACACCATTCTTTGTAAACCCTAGAAATGGTTGTGTGTGAAAATCCCAGTAACTGAGCAGATTGTGAAATACTCAGACCGGCCCTGTCTGGTTGGTCTGGCACCAACAACCATGCCACGCTCAAAATTGCTTAAATCACCTTTCTTTCCCATTCCGACATTCAGTGTGGAGTTCAGGAGATTGTCTTGACCAGGACCACGCCCCTAAATGCACTGAAGCAACTGCCATGTGATTGGTTGATTAGATAATTGCATTAATGAGAAATTGAACAGGTGTTCCTAATAATCCTTTAGGTGAGTGTATATATATATATATATATATATATATATATATATATATATATATATAGTTAATGTAAAATCCATTGTTATTAATTATTTATATATTGTACAAATATCTAGGTTGGGTGTTTCCCTTTTGGGTGATTTTAAATATTTATAATTCGATCATAACACGTTACGATTAATTGTGAATAAATAAATATGAATACATAATTCCCTTTCTGAGATAATATAATTTATTAACATATGAAGCCGAGTCGTTAAAATGTTATGCATATGATAGACAAAAGACACAAGAATGCATACATAAAGTTTCTTATTCTTTAACTATTTATAAAACACTCATTCATAAAAAGCAAATTTAATTATACAGCACATTCGTGCACAATGGTAATTCAAAGTGCTTTGCAATTCAAAAATATCCATAAAAACAGATGATTAAGTAATAAAATTAACAATAATTTTAAAGAAAAAAATTATAAAATAGAGGGTAATAAAACTGACCTGAAAACAGAAAGAGCTGAATCAGTCTTCGTTCCATCGCTGTGTAGATCACGATGAGCTCCTCTCATCCGCTGCTAAAAATGGAAGATTCTGAAGATGTTCTGAAATATAGCCGTGACTAAGGGCTCAAAACACACCCAGTTTCATTTGTGTATTTAAATCAGCTTCATCAAAAAGCAGCAAAATTACACATTCATGGTGTAAAATATTTGCTAAGCTAATTACACAAATCAGGCAAAATCAGAGCAAGAAGACAGTGGTTTGCATGGGAAATCATCAACACCTGTTTGGGAGAGGCTTTGGCCCTGGCAGCATCACACCGTCATAGAATGAGGAGTTACATCATGAGGTTTTCACTCCGCAGTGCATTTCAGGAAGGCGCCGCCATATTAGCAGGATCACCATCTGATGTCCTGCACAAAGACTGCACAATCACCAATGCATGTTCTTCCAACAACAGGAACTTCTCCACTAGAAATGTTATGTTCCCAAAACACTTTCAGAATGTTTAGGGAACCATATTTTATATGGAAATGTGATGTGTTCATTGATTCACACACACATGTTCTGAAAGCACACAGTAAATGTGATTGAAGGACCTAAATAGGACCAAAAAAATAACATTTTAGGTTGGTCCAGCAAACATTATGGGAATGTAGTGTAGAGACTGAGCACTGAACAAGATATGTTGAATCACAGTCCCGAATGAAACGAATATCCTCAATAAACCCGTCTCCGGCGTGATGACTCCGATCTTTAGAATATTCATTTCTAATAATTGCCTCATCAACACGGAATCCTCAATAAACCCATCTCAGGCGTGATGACTCTGATCTTTAGAATATTCATATCTAATAATTGCCTCATCGACACAGCATCCTCAATAAACCCGTCTCTGGTGTGATGACTCCGATATTTAGAATATTCATATCTAATAATTGCCTCATCGACACGACATCCTCAATAAACCCGTCTCTGGCGTGATGACTCTGATCTTTTGAATATTCATATCTAATAATTGCCTCATCGACACGTCATCCTCAATAAACCCATCTCCGGCGCGATGACTCTGATCTTTAGAATATTCCTATCTAATAAATGCCTCATCGACACGGCATCCTCAATAAACCCGTCTCAGGCGTAATGACTCCGATCTTTGAATATTCCTATCTAATAATTGCCTCATCGATACAGCATCCTCAATAAACCCGTCTCAGGCGTGATGACTCCGATCTTTGAATATTCCTATCTAATAATTGCCTCATCGATACAGCATCCTCAATAAACCCGTCTCCGGCGCGATGACTCTGATCTTTAGAATATTCCTATCTAATAAATGCCTCATCGACACGGCATCCTCAATAAACCCGTCTCAGGCGTAATGACTCCGATCTTTGAATATTCCTATCTAATAATTGCCTCATCGATACAGCATCCTCAATAAACCCGTCACAGGCGTAATGACTCCGATCTTTGAATATTCCTATCTAATAATTCGCTCATTGACACGGCATCCTCAATAAACCCGTCTCAGGCGTAATGACTCCGATCTTTGAATATTCCTATCTAATAATTTCCTCATCGACACGGCATCCTCAATAAACCCGTCTCCGGTGTGATGACTCTGATCTTTGAATATTCCTATCTAATAATTGCCTCATCGATACAGCATCCTCAATAAACCCGTCTCAGGCGTGATGACTCCGATCTTTGAATATTCCTATCTAATAATTGCCTCATCGATACAGCATCCTCAATAAACCCGTCTCCGGCGCGATGACTCTGATCTTTAGAATATTCCTATCTAATAAATGCCTCATCGACACGGCATCCTCAATAAACCCGTCTCAGGCGTAATGACTCCGATCTTTGAATATTCCTATCTAATAATTGCCTCATCGATACAGCATCCTCAATAAACCCGTCTCAGGCGTAATGACTCCGATCTTTGAATATTCCTATCTAATAATTCGCTCATTGACACGGCATCCTCAATAAACCCGTCTCAGGCGTAATGACTCCGATCTTTGAATATTCCTATCTAATAATTTCCTCATCGACACGGCATCCTCAATAAACCCGTCTCCGGTGTGATGACTCTGATCTTTAGAATATTCCTATCTAATAATTGCCTCACTGACACATCATCCTCAATAAACCCGTCTCAGGCGTGATGACTCTGATCTTTTGAATATTAATATCTAATAATTGCCTCATCAACACAACATCCTCAATAAACCCATCTCAGGCGTGATGACTCTGATCTTTTGAATATTCCTATCTAATAATTGCCTCATTGACACAGCATCCTCAATAAACCCGTCTCTGGCGTGATGACTCCGATATTTAGAATATTCCTATCTAATAATTGCCTCATCGACACAGCATCCTCAATAAACCCGTCTCCGGCGCGATGACTCCGAAATTTAGAATATTCCTATCTAATAATTGCCTCATCGACACGACATCCTCAATAAACCCATCTCCGGTGTGATGACTCTGATCTTTCGAATATTCCTATCTAATAATTGCCTCATCGACACGGCATCCTCAATAAACCCGTCTCCGGTGTCATGACTCCGATCTTTCGAATATTCCTATCTAATAATTGCCTCACTGACACATCATCCTCAATAAACCCGTCTCAGGCGTGATGACTCTGATCTTTCGAATATTCCTATCTAATAATTGCCTCATCGACACAGCATCCTCAATAAACCCGTCTCTGGTGTGATGACGCCGATCTTTCGAATATTCCTATCTAATAATTGCCTCATCGACACATCATCCTCAATAAACCTGTCTCCGGTGTGATGACGCCGATCTTTCGAATATTTCTATCTAATAATTGCCTCACTGACACATCATCCTCAATAAACCCGTCTCAGGCGTGATGACTCTGATCTTTCGAATATTCCTATCTAATAATTGCCTCATCGACACAGCATCCTCAATAAACCCGTCTCTGGTGTGATGACGCCGATCTTTCGAATATTCCTATCTAATAATTGCCTCATCGACACATCATCCTCAATAAACCTGTCTCCGGTGTGATGACGCCGATCTTTCGAATATTTCTATCTAATAATTGCCTCACTGACACATCATCCTCAATAAACCCGTCTCAGGCGTGATGACTCTGATCTTTCGAATATTCCTATCTAATAATTGCCTCATCGACACGGCATCCTCAATAAACCCGTCTCAGGCGTGATGACTCTGATCTTTCGAATATTCCTATCTAATAATTGCCTCATCGACACGGCATCCTCAATAAACCCGTCTCTGGTGTGATGACTCCGATCTTTCGAATATTCCTATCTAATAATTGCCTCATCGACACAGCATCCTCAATAAACCCGTCTCTGGTGTGATGACGCCGATCTTTCGAATATTCCTATCTAATAATTGCCTCATCGACACGGCATCCTCAATAAACCCGTCTCCGGTGTGATGACTCCGATCTTTCGAATATTCCTATCTAATAAATGTCTCATCGACCAGGCATCCTCAATAAACCCGTCTCTGGTGTGATGACGCCGATCTTTCGAATATTCCTATCTAATAATTGCCTCATCGACACGGCATCCTCAATAAACCCGTCTCAGGCGTGATGACTCTGATCTTTCGAATATTCCTATCTAATAATTGCCTCACTGACACATCATCCTCAATAAACCCGTCTCATGCGTGATGACTCTGATCTTTCGAATATTCCTATCTAATAATTGCCTCATCGACACGGCATCCTCAATAAACCCGTCTCTGGTGTGATGACTCTGATCTTTCGAATATTCCTATCTAATAATTGCCTCATCGACACATCATCCTCAATAAACCCGTCTCTGGTGTGATGACTCTGATCTTTTGAATATTCCAATCTAATAATTGCCTCATCGACACGGCATCCTCAATAAACCCGTCTCCGGTGTGATGACTCTGATCTTTCGAATATTCCTATCTAATAATTGCCTCACTGACACATCATCCTCAATAAACCCGTCTCTGGTGTGATGACTCTGATCTTTCGAATATTCCTATCTAATAATTGCCTCATCGACACGGCATCCTCAATAAACCCGTCTCCGGTGTGATGACTCTGATCTTTCGAATATTCCTATCTAATAATTGCCTCACTGACACATCATCCTCAATAAACCCGTCTCTGGTGTGATGACTCTGATCTTTCGAATATTCCTATCTAATAATTGCCTCATCGACACGACATCCTCAATAAACCTGTCTCCAGCATAATGGCTCAGATCTTTTGAAAATTCTTATCTAAAAACCGCTTCATCAGCACAACATACTCAATAAACCCGTCTACGGTGTGATGACTCCGAATTTTTTAATTTGTTTTTATTGTGGTAATTATACTACTCACCATGAGGGGGCAAAATAGAGTTATACCCTTGGGTATAAAACAGGTGTACTGAGAAGAAGTGCTAGATTGGTAATGGAGGAGTGAGCATGGCTTATGGATCCAAACAATCATTTGTCCTGATTGGGAAACTTTGAGTTTGATGCCCAATCTGAAGTAAGCATTGTTTCTTTTTTTATATTGATTAAATGTTTACTGTTATGTATGTACAGTTATTTTCCTAATGTGATTATTTTTGTAGAATGACTTCACATTCTGGGGGATGTATCTTTTTTTCCCATGCCTGTCTGAAAGATGTCTGTGAAGTGAGTTTAGAGGCCATGTGGCATACTGCTGTGGATCCTGAAACTAGATTATGCCACATATGTAATTTTGAAGACTTTCAGGTTTGCTGTGATATTGATATCAACACTGAGGTTTGCACTGGGGAAACTTTGGGAATGCATTTTTGGACATGGGCTTTCATGGCCATTGATTCCTAGGGTGTGGTGAATGAACTTTCAACGTTATTGTCCTTGTTATCATCATCTTCGTCGTCATCATCACCCAAAAACAGATAAGACATTCATTGCTATGCTGTTGATTCTTGAGGGGCAAAATGTGTAACATATTTGTGTGTGCCTATGAAAGGGTTTGAAAGTAAAAAAAAAGATGCAAATTAGTGAGAAGTATTTGTGTGTTGTTTTCTGTACAACAACACCTTGTTGCACAGACAACCTGTACATCACAGGTCAGTATTAAATACTTCCAGAGTACCGTAAACAGAATATAGTTAGTGATTCCCACCCTATGAAAACAGATTTATAACTAATTCTTTTGTAAAATCAAGGAAATCGTTATACAATGGTGCCCGAATAGGGACCTGAATATTTGTTGGGAAAGTAGAATAGTCAAAGATTTAATGACTACCTTTAGTTATCTATACATATACTCTGAAAATGAAAGTGAAGCCAGAGACATATTGTAAAGAACAGGGAAATTGCTAACAGCTAAAATCAACTTCTCCTCCATCTTGACACGACACCGCAGTATCAGTACAGCAGACGGATCACATGCACTCCACTGACTTCACTCCTATTGGTTGGCGCTCGAGAAAATCGCTTCTCATTTACATAAAATGTATATATTTCTGAACTTTAGTTCACATATTCTGTCGCCAATGGCCACTGTTGCTTGTGTCGCCGGAAGTCGCCAGAGCTCCATTGAAATGAATGGGATCGTGTCGCTTTGTCGCTGCGTGTCGCTGGCAGTGTGAACGGGGCTTTACGAGGGCAGCCCATAACACATCTCGATTGAGACAGAGCAGTCTGTCAGATTTGTGTGAGAGAGAGAGCGCGCACGCCGATCGGTTGTTGTGTGTGTGTGTGAGAGAGTGTGAAATTAATGAAATGGTCTGTTTTTGCCTTATTTGGAAGGGTCATGAATATTAATGTGGAGTTCTGCTCTGATTGGCTGTTTCACTGCGTGGCTAATATGAGTAGCTTCAATGACAAAAAAAACACAACTATACTATATATTTATTAATAATTATTGTGTATTTAATTTTTTATTCATTTAATTTAAAATAGAGAAAACTTCCTTTTATAGATGTGTGTGTGTGATTGGCAGTGTAAGGGGATATAAAGTACAGTTTGTACAGTATAAAAACCATTACGCCTATAGAGAGTCCTCATAATGCTGTTGCACCAACGTGTTTGTGAGTGTGTGTGTGTGTGTGTGCGTGCATGTGTGTGTGTGTGTGTGTGTTCCTTGTTTGAGGTGACATGAGAGCTGCATCCGTGCTGCGTCAAACACATTGAAATATATACACACATATTTGAAATCTTTTTAAAACAAATGATATAATATAGTTTACTTTAAAACATGCATATTTATTTAAAATACAGTTTGAATCTTTGTGTATAAATGAAATCTAGAAGGACTAAAGTAATGGAACAGGTACTGTTTAATAACCAATACGCTTTATGGTTTAAGCAAAATTGTTTTATTCAACGGTCTTATTGGAAGATAAATATGAGATATGATTTTATTAAAACTTTAAAATTGTATAAATCATATTTAAAATTTTAAGACTGTGTCATTCCTGCTCTCTCTATTTAATAAAGATATTTCTTTTCTTAGTAAGTGTGTTTCAGAAAATTTGAGTATGAGGAATATTATTTATATTTATATATATATATATATATATATAATTCATTTAAAATATATTTTATATTTCACTCAACTGTTTGAAACAACATGTTTTTTGCAGCTTGTGTGACAGAGATAGAGAGATCATATTGTGATTCATCCTTGTGATATGATCTGCTAAAACATGTTTATTTATTTTTACTTATAGATTCTTCATGGCCCTGTCATTTACTAGTAGTACAGGGATGGGGCGTCCTCATTAAATGACCAATCTGATGGAGTGCGGAAGCCGACACCTCAACCTTCAAATTACCCCGACCCTAGTACAAAATTATGCATATCTAATTTGGGGACCCAAAGGTCAACATCGGTATTACACCGTCGGAGGGCTAATCGCTCCCAGATCCCCAAAGGACAAGGGTCAACCCATTTCATAACAATAACCTGTTCATAACCATAACCCAAGGTCAAAGGTAGATGCCTAGGGGAAGGGGCCCCAGGGTCAGAGGTCAACAACTTCAAAGACTAAGGTCAGAGGTCACCATCAATCCTAATTTTTGACAGGTGGTGTAGCATATGAACGATTAACACTCGTTCATAAAAGGCAAGTTTATTTACACAGCACATTCGTGCACAATGGTAATTCAAAGTGCTTTGCAATTAAAAAATAACCATACAAACAGATTAAGTAATAAAATTAACAATAAAAAGTAAAAAAAACAAGATTTGAATTTAAAAAAATTTATATATATATATATAAAATAAGAAAAGAGAAAAAATGATCTTGAGCATCAAATAAAGGGTAATAAAACTGACCTGAAAACAGAAAGAGCTGAATCAGTCTTCGTTCCATCGCTGTGTAAAACATGATGAGCTCCTCTCATCCGCTGCTAAAAATGGAAGATTCTGAAGATATTCTGAAATATAGCTGTGACTAAGGGCTCAAAACACACTGAATTTAATTTGCATATTTAAAACAGCTTCATCAAAAAGCAGCAAAATTACAAATTCATGACGTAAAAATATTTGCTCAGCTAATGACACGCATCTAATGTGTTTTTACACAAATCAGGCAAAATCAGAGCGAGAAGACAGTGGTTTGCATGGGAAATCATCAACACCTGTTAGGGAGAGGCTTTGGCTCTGCTGGCAGCATCACACCATCATAGAATGAGGAGTTACATCATGAGGTTTTCACTCCACAGTGCATTTCAGGAAGGCGCCGCCATATTAGACATTTGACGTTCCCAGAACACTCCGAGATGCAGGATGATCTCAGAATGTTTAGGGAACCTATCTAATAATTGCCTCATCGACACGGCATCCTCAATAAACCCGTCTCTGGTGTGATGACTCCGATATTTAGAATATTCATATCTAATAATTGCCTCATCGACACGACATCCTCAATAAACCCGTCTCCGGTGTGATGACTCTGATCTTTTGAATATTCCTATCTAATAATTGCCTCATCGACACGACATCCTCAATAAACCCGTCTCCGGTGTGATGACTCTGATCTTTCGAATATTCCTATCTAATAATTGCCTCATCGACACGACATCCTCAATAAACCCGTCTCCGGTGTGATGACTCTGATCTTTGAATATTCCTATCTAATAATTGCCTCATCGACACGGCATCCTCAATAAACCCGTCTCCGGCGTGATGACGCCGATCTTTGAATATTCCTATCTAATAATTGCCTCATCGACACGACATCCTCAATAAACCCGTCTCTGGCGTGATGACGCCGATCTTTGAATATTCCTATCTAATAATTGCCTCATCGACACAGCATCCTCAATAAACCCGTCTCTGGTGTGATGACTCTGATCTTTCGAATATTCATATCTAATAATTGCCTCATCGACACCGCATCCTCAATAAACCCGTCTCCGGCGTGATGACTCTGATCTTTCGAATATTCCTATCTAATAATTGCCTCATCGACACGACATCCTCAATAAACCCGTCTCCAGTGTGATGACTCTGATCTTTCGAATATTCCTATCTAATAATTGCCTCATCGACACGACATCCTCAATAAACCCGTCTCCAGTGTGATGACGCCGATCTTTTGAATATTCCTATCTAATAATTGCCTCATCGACACAGCATCCTCAATAAACCCGTCTCCAGTGTGATGACGCCGATCTTTCGAATATTCCTATCTAATAATTGCCTCATCGACACGACATCCTCAATAAACCCGTCTCCAGTGTGATGACGCCGATCTTTTGAATATTCCTATCTAATAATTGCCTCATCGACACGGCATCCTCAATAAACCCGTCTCCAGCGTGATGACTCTGATCTTTTGAATATTCCTATCTAATAATTGCCTCATCGACACGACATCCTCAATAAACCCGTCTCAGGCGTGATGACACCGATCTTTCGAATATTCCTATCTAATAATTGCCTCATCGACACGACATCCTCAATAAACCCGTCTCAGGCGTGATGACACCGATCTTTCGAATATTCCTATCTAATAATTGCCTCATCGACACAGCATCCTCAATAAACCCGTCTCTGGTGTGATGACTCTGATCTTTCGAATATTCCTATCTAATAATTGCCTCATCGACACGACATCCTCAATAAACCCGTCTCAGGTGTGATGACGCCGATCTTTTGAATATTCCTATCTAATAATTGCCTCATCGACACAGCATCCTCAATAAACCCGTCTCTGGTGTGATGACGCCGATCTTTTGAATATTCCTATCTAATAATTGCCTCATCGACACGACATCCTCAATAAACCCGTCTCCGGTGTGATGACTCCGATCTTTCGAATATTCCTATCTAATAATTGCCTCATCGACACAGCATCCTCAATAAACCCGTCTCTGGTGTGATGACTCTGATCTTTCGAATATTCCTATCTAATAATTGCCTCATCGACACGACATCCTCAATAAACCCGTCTCAGGTGTGATGACGCCGATCTTTTGAATATTCCTATCTAATAATTGCCTCATCGACACGACATCCTCAATAAACCCGTCTCTGGTGTGATGACTCCGATCTTTCGAATATTCCTATCTAATAATTGCCTCATCGACACGGCATCCTCAATAAACCCATCTCTGGTGTGATGACTCTGATCTTTCGAATATTCCAATCTAATAATTGCCTCATCGACACGACATCCTCAATAAACCCGTCTCAGGCGTGATGACTCCGATCTTTCGAATATTCCTATCTAATAATTGCCTCATCGACACGGCATCCTCAATAAACCCGTCTCTGGTGTGATGACTCCGATCTTTTGAATATTCCTATCTAATAATTGCCTCATCGACACGGCATCCTCAATAAACCCGTCTCAGGTGTGATGACGCCGATCTTTTGAATATTCCTATCTAATAATTGCCTCATCGACACGACATCCTCAATAAACCCGTCTCAGGTGTGATGACGCTGATCTTTTGAATATTCCTATCTAATAATTGCCTCATCGACACGGCATCCTCAATAAACCCGTCTCTGGTGTGATGACTCTGATCTTTCGAATATTCCTATCTAATAATTGCCTCATCGACACGACATCCTCAATAAACCCGTCTCTGGTGTGATGACTCTGATCTTTCGAATATTCCTATCTAATAATTGCCTCATCGACACGACATCCTCAATAAACCCGTCTCTGGTGTGATGACGCCGATCTTTCGAATATTCCTATCTAATAATTGCCTCATCGACACGGCATCCTGAATAAACCCGTCTCCAGTGTGATGACGCCGATCTTTCGAATATTCCTATCTAATAATTGCCTCACTGACACATCATCCTCAATAAACCCGTCTCCAGTGTGATGACGCCGATCTTTCGAATATTCCTATCTAATAATTGCCTCATCGACACGACATCCTCAATAAACCTGTCTCCAGCATAATGGCTCAGATCTTTTGAAAATTCTTATCTAAAAACCGCTTCATCAGCACAACATACTCAATAAACCCGTCTCTGATGTGATGACTCCGAATTTTTTAATTTGTTTTTATTGTGGTAATTATACTACTCACCATGAGGGGGCAAAAAGGAGTTATACCCTTGGGTATAAAACAGGTGTACTGAGAAGAAGTGGTAGATTAGTAATGGAGGAGTGAGCATGGCTTATGGATCCAAACAATCATTTGTCCTGATTGGGAAACTTTGAGTTTGATGCCCAATCTGAAGTAAGCATTGTTTCTTTTTTTATATTGATTAAATGTTTACTGTTATGTATATACAGTTATTTTCCTAATGTGATTATTTTTGTAGAATGACTTCACATTCTGTGGGATGTATCTTTGTTTCCCATGCCTGTCTGAAAGATGTCTGTGAAGTGAGTTTAGAGGCAAAATCATGTGGCATACTGCTGTGGATCCTGAAACTAGATTATGCCACATATGTAATTTTGAACTTTCGGGTTTGCTGTGATATTGATATCAACACTGAGGTTTGCACTGGGGAAACTTTGGGATGCATTTTTGGACATGGGCTTTCATGGCCATTGATTCCTAGGGTGTGGTGAATGAACTTTCAATGTTATTGTCCTTGTTATCATCATCGTCATCATCACCCAAAAACAGATAAGACATTCATTGCTATGCTGTTGATTCTTGAGGGGCAAAATGTGTAAGATATTTGTGTAAGATATTTGTGTGTGCCTATGAAAGGGTTTGAAAGTAAAAAAAAAAAGATGCAAATCAGTGAGAAGTATTTGTGTATTGTTTTCTGTACAACAACACCTTGTTGCACAGACAACCTGTACATCACAGGTCAGTATTAAATACTTCCAGAGTACCGTAAACAGAATATAGTTAGTGATTCCCACCCTATAAAAACAGATTTATAATTAATTCTTTTGTAAAATCAAGGAAATCGTTATAGAATGGTGCCCGAATAGGGACCTGAATATTTGTTGGGAAAGTAGAATAGTTCACTCAAGATGGAAAGTCATATAACTCTGGATAGGGATGAGTGCGTGCCAGAGGTGGATTTCTCCACTGGTTCATTTACCAATCCCAGAGAACCCCTCAAAGATTTAATGACTACCTTTAGTGATCTATACATATACTCTGAAAATGAAAGTGAAGCCAGCATAGATGATGACCCTGACTTAAACTTACCACCACCCCCACCACCTGCAGTCGAAAGAGAGACACTTCCTGAGTCTGTTACCAAATAAGTAATAAGCAAGATGAAGACCCTATTCTGTTTATTGAACGCTGTGAGGAGTACTTTGCAGTTCGGCCTTTGAGTGATCAGAAAGTCCTGGCGCTGCTCAACACAGTGCTCAAAGAAACCGCTAAAGACTGGTAACAAGCAGAAAGAAGGACAGTGAATAGCTGGAGGCAGTTCAAAGATGTTTTTTTTAAGAGAATTTCTGAGTAAAGACAGTGTTTCCCCTAGGTATACAGCTTTGGGGGGGGGGGGTTTGTTGCTTTTAAGAAAAAAAAACAAATTTTTGCCTGTTTAGGTTCGTCACCTTCTCCATTGCATTTTTACATTTTTACCATTAAAGTTACACGCAAATCCGTGTTTTTTTTTTTGTTGTTGTTGTTTTTTTTTTTGGGGGGGGGGATATATTTCAGGGCTCAATGCTAAGGATTTTTTTCGGGGGTTCAAATTTTTACTTGCCCTGTCAGAATTTTCACTGACCCCACCACAAAAAACCCCCACAAATAAAATAAAATAGGCCTAGTATTGTTTTTGAGCCATATAAGCTTAATAAACAAGGTTATGACTCTAAAAACTAATATCCTAACTCATATATTTTTTTTAGATTGTTAAAGACCATCAGTAATAAAATAAGAACAAACAATCAAATTATGAGCAAATGCACAAATAAATACAGCAGAACAAACATATACAAATGAAATAAACATATTTTCATGTAGGTCTAAACTAGATTGTCAGGTACAAAAATAGTAATCAAATGTAAAATATCACTGCATAGTCTGCATAAAATTATGTGCCACTGCATATAAATACAGATTAACCCTTATTAAAAGTTATTCAGTCAAGAGCAGTGAGTGATTTTTTTTTTTTTGTCTTTTGTTATCTCAATATTTATATAGCCAATGACGATATTTTCCGGCTTTCCATGTGTGTTCACTGTTATACGGTAGGGGGCGCTGTAGCGCATTTCCTGCACGAGAACAGAATCTCCTGATCAAAACAGCCGAAGAAGAAGGAACGCGCGCTATCATAAGCAGATGCATTATGTAAAATAACGCGATCATCACCTTTAAACAGCATATAAATCACAACTGCCTAATGTTATTGAATGAAATGTCAACCCAGGACGAGCTCTAGGACTGTGAGGCTTTGGGGTGTTGATGGACTCGATCTACAACATCTGTGTTTTGTTCATCGTTCGGACGTAACATTAGTCTTTTACAAAAACGTGATTTTTTTTTCAGCTTTATGCTCAAAATGTTGCTTTTTCATGAAACTTGCAACATTCAAGTGTTGATTAAAAAAATAATATATGAAGCTGGAATAAAACAGTGGGTCTGTTCTTTCTTTTGATATATTGCATGTTTAGATATTCTGTGGACCATTAAAACTTGTGAAAATGAGCATAAATGCTGGCGGTGACTGGCAAATTTCAGAAACCCGAAACCCGGTAGTATATTCAAATTATGGTACTTTCCCCCTCATATCCCCCTGAGACGAGAGAATTATGCATTTTATTTCTGGAAAAAATCCTCAGATGACTCAAATATCGTCATTTTGCGTCATCTGAGTTTTTTTTGGTCAGAGGCTAAAAACTACAGCCACTAGATGGAGCTGTTCCCAACTTTTTTGGAATGTGTAGCTGTCATGAAATCCAAAATGAGCCAATATTTGGCATGACATTTCAAAATGTCTCACTTTCAACATTTGATATGTTATCTATATTCTATTGTGAATAAAATATTAGTTTATGAGATTTGTAAATTATTGCATTCCTTTTTTTTTTTATTCACAATTTGTACAGCGTCCAAACTTTTTTGGAATCGGGTTTGTAAATGTTTGGTTTTGGTCAGCCTATGACATGCCTAAAATACTCTAAAATACTGCATTATGCCTATACGGATGTTTTGCGTGATATATAGTCAGAAATCTGAGATATAAACTTGCAACTTTTGAGATAAAAAGTCACAATTACTCTTTTTATTTATTTTTTCTAGTGGCGGAAACGGGCTTCCATAGATGTTTGTGAATACAGATGTAAATGTTTGAAATGCACTAAATACGCACATTCTATATATGGCCCATCAACAGATACTTTCGGTCTATGGCCCATAAATAGATATTTGTCAGCCCTATGGCCCATCATGAACAGATATACATTGTGCGTCCATACTCATTAATTGCCCATTGGTTTGGACAATGTATGCTAAAATGTTTTTTTTGTCTTTTTTTCATAGGAATGTGACTGCATCGCGCTGTCCTTGACCAGTACCTCGCACAGCGGCACGCAGGTGTCTTTCAGTCCTCAGTGCGATCGAGAATCATACTGAGAGCACAGATGTAATATTTTACAAATGTTGTTCAGATCATCATAATACAAAAGTATATGTAAATGTATTACATCACAAAATCTGTAGTCTTTGTTATGCACGGACTGTTGCAGGAGACACTGCGCAGAGGAGGGTGAAAGCTCAAGTCACATAGAGGACAAAGACATTTCCATGACCTGCACCGGTGACTGCATACAAACAACACATGGGGCATTGACCTGTCTGATCAGCTGTTGCAGTATTACACAACACAGCACAAAACCATGAAGTGGTTACACTACACTTCTCAGACATTGCTTCCCCCAACTCTCTTTTTTCACAAAGAGCTACATGGTAACATGTCCCATAAAGAGTTCATGGAGCAGCTTATCACAGAGCTCTGTGGTGTATTGTAAGGATCGGTTTCGCTGATAAGACAAAAGCTGAGATCTAACCCCCAGCAATAGAACAATAAAAGTCACTAATCTTGAGAGAAGATCTCACAGAAGCTGTGGGACATCACCCATTTCCCCCCTCCCCATTTTGCCCTCCCTTTGCCCTGTTTCAAGTCACAGAATGCAGATATACCAACGATGATGTACAACCCCAAATCAGAAAAAGTTGGGACAGTATGGAAAACGCAAAAAAAAAAAAGTGATTTCTAAATTTACTTTGACTTGTATTTCATTGCAGACAATATGAACACAAAATATTTCATGTTTTGTCTGGTCAACTTCATGTCATTTGTAAATATGCATCCTTTCCTGTCATTCAGACCTGCAACACATTTCAAAAAAAGTTGGGACAGTAAAGCTTTTACCACTTTGTAATGTTGCCATTCCTTTTCACAACACTTAAAAGACGTTTAGGGACTGAAGACACCAAGTGATGAAGTGTTTCAGGTGTAATTTTGTCCCATTCTTCCTGGCAACAATTCTTTAAGGTGGGCAACAGTACGGGGTCTTCATTGTCGTATTTTGCGCTTCAAAATGCGCCACACATTCTCTATTGGAGACAGGTCAGGACTGCAGGCAGGCCAGTCAAGTACCCGTACCCTCTTCCTCCGCAGCCAGGACTTTGTAATGTGTGCAGAATGTGGTTTTGCATTATCTTGTTGATATATGCATGGACGTCCCTGAAAAAGATGTCTTCTTGAAGGCAGCATATTATGCTCCAAAATCTCTATGTACTTTTCAGCATTAATGGTGCCTTCACAGAAATGCAAGTTACCTTTGCCAAGGGCACTGACACAACCCCATATCATGACAGACCCTGGCTTTTGGACTTGTTGCTGGTAACAGTCTGGATGATCCTTTTCTTCTTTGGTCCGGAGCACACAGCATCCATTCCTCCCAAAAAATACCTCAAATACTGATTCATCTGACCAGAGTACACGTTTCCACTGTGTGATGGTCCATCCCAGATGCCTCCGAGCCCAGAGAAGTCGACGGCGCTTCTGGACACTGTTAAAATAGGGCTTTGTAATGTGTGCAGAATGTGGTTTTGCATTGTCTTGTTGAAATATGCATGGACGTCCCTGGAAAAGATGTCTTCTTGAAGGCAGCATATTATGCTCCAAAATCTCTATGTACTTTTCAGCATTAATGGTGCCTTCACAGAAATGCAAGTTACCTTTGCCAAGGGCACTGACACAACCCCATACCATGACAGACCCTGGCTTTTGGACTTGTTGCTGGTAACAGTCTGGATGATCCTTTTCTTCTTTGGTCCGGAGCGCACGGAGTCCATTCCTCCCAAAAAATACCTGAGATACTGATTCATCTGACCACAGTACACGTTTCCACTGTGTGATGGTCCATCCCAGATGCCTCCGAGCCCAGAGAAGTCGACGACGCTTCTGGACACTGTTAACATAGGGCTTCCTTTTGGCACAGTACAGTTTTAACTGGCATTTGTGGATGTAACTACGTATTGTGGTACTTGACAAAGGTTTGCCAAAGTAGTCCTGAGCCCATGTGGTGATATGGCTTCTAGATGAATGACGATTCTTGATGCAGTGCCGCCTGAGGGATCGGAGATCACGGTTGTTGAGCTTAGGCTTGCGCCCTTGTCCTTTACGCACTGAAATTCCTCCAGATTCCTTGAATCTTTTAATTATGTTATGCATTGTTGAATGTGAAATATCCAAATCTCTTCCTATCTTTCTTTGAGGAACATTGTTTTTAAACATTTCAATAATTTTCTCACGTATTTGTTGGCAAACTGGCGATCCTCGGCCCATCTTTGCTCCTAAAGGATTAGACCTTTCTTGGATGCTGCTTTTGTACCAAATCATAATTACAATCACCTGTTGACATAACCTGTTTCAAATCACATCATTATTTAACCGTATTACCTCATTACTAGCCCTAAATTGCTCCTGTCCCAACTTTTTTTGAAATGTGTTGCAGGTCTGAATGACAGGAAAGGATGCATATTTACAAATGACATGAAGTTGACCAGACAAAACATGAAATATTTTGTGTTCATATTGTCTGCAATGAAATACAAGTCAAAGTAAATTTAGAAATCACTTCTTTTTTTTTTATTTGCGTTTTCCATACTGTCCCAACTTTTTCTGATTTGGGGTTGTATCTTGTGAATCTATTGTTTTTTTGCTTTTTCAAACCAGGTGTTTGTGTTGCAAATGATTAAACCCCTTTTGTTCAGGCGATAGTATATAAGGAAGGGTAACAGAGCTGCCATTTGGGAAACCGTAACCGTACTGTGTCAGACATGATGAATTATTTTCATATTACTTTGCGATATCAAATCTGCATCCTCTAACTAATATCAGAAGTAACAGTTTTGTGTTCGTGAACACGCTGTCTGGACGCGTCTGTTTCTGTGCGATATCGGGTCTCTTGATGAGCGAATATGAAAAATAAGAGATATCTAAATTAACCCCTAGAAGTCTGAGCTGTTTTGGGGCCCTTTAGAAGTTTTGACATGCTCTGACATTTGTGTTTTTTTCAGTTGCTTATAAACACATTAATGGAAAAAGTGTAATTACACTGTATTCAGCACAAACTGGGCTACCATAATATGTGAGCAACATGTATGTACATGCTTGTATTTTTGAGAGAAAATGTTTTATGCACGGATTTTGAAAAAACAAAAAAATTGGTTTTAAAATTAAGTCAAGTCAGCTTTATTTATATAGCGCTTTTAACAATGTAGATTGTTTCAAAGCAGCTTTACAGTGTTAAACAGGAAAATAATGCAGCATAATTTTATTCAGCTGTATAGCCATTCTGGAAAAAACGCTGATGTCATCAGTTCTTTTCAATTATCATACAGTGACAGTGTGGGCTTTAGATCAATAATTAGATCAGTAATTTAGTTTATATGGTTAATTTAGTTTATTAATTTGATTTATTTCGATGTTTAGTTGAAAAATGTAGTGTCCCGAACTGAGCACGCCAAGCCAGAGGCAACAGTGGCAAGGAAACCAAAACCCCATTAGGTGACCTAATGGAGAAAAATTAACCTTGGGAGAAACCAGGCTCAGTCGGGGTGCCAGTTCTCCTCTGGCCAATTAACAAACAGCGTATTATTATTATTATTATTATTATTCTGGCAGTTTTACAGGTCAGAGGTCATAATAGATCGGAATATTCGAGGGACCAGAGGCAACATGCTGGAGACGGGTTTATTGAGGATGATGTTGATTAAATAATTGTTAAAGTGCAATATTCGAATGATCGGAGGCAACACGCTGGAGACGGGTTTATTGAGGATGACATATCTATTTAAGTATTATTTAATTGTAATATTCGAACAATCGGAGTCAACATGCCGGAGATGGGTTTATTGAGATGCCGTGCCGATGAGGCAGTTGCAGGGGGAGTCTAATCACGGTCTCTCAGACACTTCTGGGTCCTGTGTTGGTCTTCTCTGAGCGCAGGTCCAACATCTGAACTGGATACGGCCCGGATCCGGCTGACTGCAGTAAACCTCGGGATAAAACAGAGAGACTAGCATTAGCATAGATGCCATTCTTCTGATGATGTAACGAGTACATCAGGTGTTATGGGAAGTGTTCCCGGTTCCGGCTGACCTAGTTAATGCAGCCTAACAATCATTTAATTGAAAAAGTGTTTTATGTGTATGCCACAGTAAAGAGATGTGTTTTTAGTCTAGATTTAAACTGACAGAGTGTGTCTGCTTCCCGAACAATGTAAGGAAGACTGTTCCAGAGTTTCGGAGCTAAATAGGAAAAGGATCGACCGCCTGCAGTTGATTTGGATATTCTCGGTATTATCAACTGGCCAGAGTTCAGAGAGCGCAGTAGACGTGATGGAGTATAATATGTTAAGAGCTCGCTCAAGTATTGGAGATAAACCATTTAGTGCTTTGTAAGTAATAAGCAAGATTTTAAAATGTATGCGATGTTTAATAGGCAGCCAGTGCAGTGTTGACAGAACTGGGCTAATATGGTCATACTTCCTGGTTCTAGTAAGAACTGGAGCTGCTGCTTTTTGGACCAGCTGGAGTTTATTTATTAAGCGAGCAGGGCAACCACCCAGTAGAGCATTACAATAATCTAGCCTTGAGGTCATGAACGCATGAACTAACTGTTCAGCATTTTGCATTGAGAGCATGTGCCGTAATTTAGATATATTTTTAAGATGGTAGAATGCAGTTTTACAGATGCTAGAAACGTGGCTTTCAAACGAAAGATTGGTATCAAAGAGCACACCCAGGTTCCTCACTGACCACGAGGACTTGACAGAGCAGCCATCAAGTGTTAGACAGTATTCTAGGTTACTACTTGTGGAGCTTTTTTGTCCAATAATTAAAAATTAATTTTTTTCTGAATTGAGTTGCAGGAAATTACCGGTCATCCAATGTTTTATATCAGCTATGCATTCCGTTAATCTTGTGAATTGGTAAGTTTCTTCAGGGCGTGAAGAAATATAGAGCTGAGTATCGTCAGCATAACAATGAAAACTAACGCCATGCTTCCTAATGATATCTCCCAGTGGTAGCATGTACAGGGTGAAGAGCAGCGGTCCTAGCACTGAGCCCTGCGGTACTCCATACTGAACTTGTGATCGGTGGGACATCTCTTCATTTACTGCAACAAACTGATAACGGTCGCATATGTATGATTTAAACCATGATAAAGCAATTCCACTAATACCTACATAATTTTCGAGTCTATTCAAAAGAATGTTGTGGTCGATAGTATCAAATGCAGCGCTAAGATCGAGTAACACTAATAGAGAGATACAGCCACGATTGGATGATAAGAGTAAATCATGTGTAACTCTGATGAGAGCAGTCTCAGTGCTATGATACGCTCTAAATCCTGACTGGAAATCCTCACAGATACCATTTCTTTCTAAAAAGGAACATAATTGTGAAGACACTGCCTTTTCTAGTGTTTCTGACAGAAAGGGTAGATTTGAGATTGGCCTATAATTGACTAATTCTGTAGGATCAAGTTGCGTTTTTTTAATAAGTGGTTTAATAATAGCCAACTTAAAAGTTTTCGGTACATATCCTAATGACAAAGATGAATTAATGATATTAAGAAGAGGATCTATGACCTCTGGTAGCATCTCTTTTAATAGCCTAGTCGGTACAGGGTCAAGCATAAATGTTGTTGATTTTGATGATTTAACGAGTTTAGCCAATTCTTCTTCTCCTATAGCAGTGAATGAGTGTAATTTTTCCTCAGTGACACTACAATGCTCTGTCTGATGTTATACTGTACTAGACGGCTGCATGGTTAAAATTTTCTTCCTAATATTATCAATATTACATGTGAAGAAGTTCATAAAGTCATTACTGCTGTGCTGTTTACACTCATCAGAAGTTGAAGCTTTATTTTTGGTTAATTTAGCGACTGTATCGAATAAATACCTTGGGTTGTGTTTGTTTTCTTCCAAGAGAGTTGAGAAATAAGCAGATCTAGCAGTTTTTACGGCCTTTCTGTATGCGATCATGCTCTCTTTCCACAAATTACGAAAGACGTTTTGTTTTCCAGCTGCGCTCCCTTTTTCTGGCTGCTGTTTTAAGGCCAGAGTGGGCTCGTTGTACCACGGCGTTGGACTATTTTCTTTAATCTTCTTTAAGCGCGGAGGAGCAACTGTGTCTTAAGTACTGGAAAAGAGAGAGTCAATAGTTTCTGTTGCAACATTGAGTTCTTCTATACTATCTGGGATGCTGAGGAGATGATACTGATGAGGAAGATTATTTAAAAAGCAATCTTTAGTAGTGGCAGTGATTGTCCTGCCATTTTTGAAGCGAGGGGGCGGCTTTGCAACCTTAGCTAAATTAAGTATACATGATACGAAGTAATGATCTGAGATGTCATCGCTCTGCTGCAGAATTTCAACGGTATCAACATTTATTCCATGTGACAATATTAGGTCTATAGTATGATTATGGCGATGATTGGCTCCTGACACGTGTTGCCTAACTCCAATAGAGTTTAGTGTGTCTTTAAATGCTAATCCCAATACGTCTTTTCCGTTGTCTACATGGATATTAAAATCATCAACAATTAGTACTTTATCTAGAAAATCAGCAAATTCTTTTATAAAGTCTGTATTATGCCCTGGTGGCCTGTATACAGTAGCTAACACAAATGTTGAACGGGTTTTATCATGTACACGTTACATAAAGCACCAAAACTTCGAAGGAATTATATTTGAAACTAGACTTCTAAGTAATACTAAAGATATTATTATAAATTACAGCAACCCCTCCCCCTTTACCTTTCAGACGCGGCTCATATTTATAACAATAATCTTGGGGGGGGGACTCATTTAAAGTAATGTAGTCGTCAGGTTTTAGCCAGGTTTCTGTCAAACACAGCACATCTAGATTATTATCTGTAATAATATCATTAACAATAAGCGCTTTTGGGGAAAGGGATCTAATATTCAGCAACCCAAGCTTTATCAATTGTTCATCTGTATTATATCTTTTGTTTATTTGTTGGACATCAATTCATTTTTTACTGTTGAATGAATTGTTTTGATGTTTTTTTGTATTTACTAATTCGGGGAACAGACACAGTCTCTATATGATAATATCTAGGTGAAAGAGTCTCTATGTGCTGGGATTTATCTGACTCCGGTAACGTGAGACAGCTAGCAGACGGTCGGTTTAGCCAGTTTGTCTGCTTCCTGACCTGGGCCCTAGTGAGTCAAGGTTTAGCTCTAAGACTATGTGCCAGATTACTAGAGAGAAGAGCGGCACCACCCCAGGAGGGATGGATGCCATCCTTCTTCAACAGGTCAGGTCTGCCCCAAAAACTTTTCCAATTGTCTATGAACCCTATGTTATTTTGCAGACACCACTTGGACAATCAGCCATTGAGTGATGATAGTCTGCTAACTATCTCATCACTCCGCCTAACCGGGAGCGGTCCAGAACAATAAACAGCCTCTGACATCGTACTAGCGAGTTCACACACCTCTTTAATGTTAATTTTGGTGATCTCCGACTGGCGAAGTCGAACATCATTACTGCCGACGTGAATAATAATCTTAGAGAATTTACGATTAGCTTTAGCCAGCACTTTTAAATTTGCTTTGATGTCAGGCACTCTGGCTCCCGGTAAACATGTGACTATGGTGGCTGGTGTCTCTATCTTCATGTTCCGTGTAATAGAATCGCCAATGACTAGGGCACTTTCAACAGGAAAGACCTCTTTCAACCTCTCACTGCGGGAACATGATCATCTCTGTGTTACGGTCGAGACTCCGTGACCTTCGTGCTGATGCCGGAGCAAGAGTCCCCTCTGCCACACCCCAATCTGCGGTCTCCACCGGAGGCGGCACTTTGGCTGGTGGCCAGGGTGACCTGAGGGTGATGGTGTGGAATAAAGCTCCGACGCTCATGCCTCGGCCCACACCCCCCTCTCATGCACCTGACCCGCCCCGTGTTCAGGCGTCTACATCGGGGCCAGCTCCTGCTGTCCCGACTGTGGCATTTGGCGCGGCAGAGGACGAGGAAATGTCTATCGCCGCATCACAAGGTGGGCTGGAGTCATCTGAGGATGATGACTCGGCTGTGCTGCCACCTTCGGGTGTGCCAGCATTGCCCGAGTCGGATCCAGAGTTGACAGCCATGCTCTCTCGGGCCACCTCGACGCTTGGGTTGGAGTGGAACCCTCCGCCCCTACCTGAGCGCTCGCGGCTGGATGATTGGGTTTTGGGGGCGGCGCGTCCGGACACCCGTCCGGCCACCCCTCCAATACCTTTCTTCCCCGAGGTGCATGAAGAGATCGCGCGGTCCTGGAAGAACCCGTTGTCTTCCCGCGACCGTTTGGCGAGCTCTTCCGCCTTCTCTGCCATTGATGGAGCCGCGGCTAAAGGGTACACTGGGGTTCCCCCAGTCGAACGCTCTGTTGCGATGCAACTGTGTCCTCAGAGTGCTTTGACCTGGCGTGGCGACCCAAAGCACCCCTCCAAGGCCTGTAGGTTTTCGTCGTCTCTGGTGGCGAAGACCTATAGAGCTGCGGGGCTGGCCGCCGCTTCGCTGCATGCCATGGCAACCCTCCAGGCTTACCAAGCCCAGTTGCTGTGCGACATGCACGAGGGTAGAGCTGACACAGGACTCAGCAATGAGTTGCGTGCCGCCACCGACCTCGCTCTCCGGGCGACGAAGGTGACCGCACACTCCCTGGGTCAGGTGATGTCCACTAGTGTGGTCCAGGAGAGACACCTATGGCTCACCCTGGCTGATATGCGGGACGGCGAGCGAACCCGGTTCCTCGACGCTCCCATATCCTAGGATGGGCTATTCGGCGGGGCGGTCGAGAGCTTCGCCCAACAGTTCTCGGCCGCTCAGAAGCAGACTGAGGCAATCAAACACATACTGCCCCGGCGGTCAGCTGCTGCCTCCACCCCACCGCCCGTGCAGTTGCCTCAGCCTGCTTGCCGCCGAGGGTGCCCTCCTGTGGTTCCCTCAACCTCTGTGGCGCCACCCAAGCAGCAGCCTCCACCCGGGCCGCGCAGAGGTAACCGCAGGAAGGCGTCCCAGTACGCTCCAGCCCCGCAGCCCGCGAAGAAACGCCAGGCTAAGCGGCGCTCCTGATGCGGACAGCTCAGGGATCCAGCTCCTTCCCTGGTCTCCTCTGTCAGGACGCAGCCGTTAACCGTGCCCCCACACCGGGACGCCCAACAGCCTCCCATGTCCGGGCCGGTAACGCTGCCTCGCTGCCCCACCCTGGGTATGTCTGCCGTCCGTATGACCCCGCTGGTGCAGTTTCTGGGAGCCTGGCTTCAGCTTCCAGGGCTGTCCCGCGGACCGTCAGGCTCGGCTACGCGATTCAGTTCGCGCAGGCTCCTCCCCGCTACAGGGGAGTCCGCTATACCATGATCGGGGCCAACGCTCCCGTCATGCGTGCAGAGATTGCCACCCTGCTGGCGAAGGGTGCGATCGAGCCTGTCCCTCCAGCCGAAATGAGGTCGGGGTTCTACAGCCTCTAGTTCATTGTACCCAAGAAAACCGGTGGGTTACGACCAATCCTGGACCTACGCATCTTGAACCGATCCCTCCACCGGCTTCCGTTCAAGATGTTGACTGCGAAACGCCTTTTCGAATGCGTTCGTCCTCTCGATTGGTTTGCAGCGATCGACCTGAAGGACGCCTACTTTCATGTCTCCATCCTTCCTCGACGCAGACCGTTCCTACGGTTTGCTTTCGAGGGGAGGGCATATCAGTATGCGGTCCTCCCATTCGGGCTATCTCTGTCCCCTCGCGTCTTTACGAAGATTGCCGAGGCAGCCCTTGCGCCCCTTCGGCAGCACGGGGTTCGCATCCTGAACTATCTCGACGACTGGCTCATACTGGGCCACTCTCGGGAGCAGGTTTGCGGACACAGAGATCGGGTGCTCCAACACCTTGCCCGTCTGGGCCTTCGGGTCAACTGGGAGAAGAGCAAACTCTGCCCAGCGCAGAGGATCTCTTTTCTCGTATGGACATCGACTCGGTCGCCATGTGCGCGCAGCTTTCGAGCGAGCGCGCGCAGTCTCTGCTGACTTGCCTCCGTCAAATCGAGAGCAAGAGTGCGGTTCCACTGAAACTATTTCAGAGGCTCCTGGGGCATATGGCATCTGCAGCCGCGGTGACGCCGCTCAGATTGCTACATATGAGACTGCTTCAGCACTGGCTTCGCGATCGAGTCCCGAGATGGGCATGGCAGTCTGGCACGCTCCGGGTTCAAGTGACTCGGCCCTGCCTAGAGACGCTCACCCCGTGGTCGAACCTCAGTTTTCTACGGGCAGGTTTACCCTTAGAACGAGTTTCCAGGCATGTTGTCGTATCGACGGATGCCTCTGCCACGGGCTGGGGTGCCATGTTCAATGGACAAGCTGCCGCGGGCTCCTGGACAGGACCCCAGTGCCTCCTGCATGTCAATTGCCTCGAGTTGCTGGCAGTACGGTTCGCCCTGCACCGCTTCCGAGCGTTGCTGAAGGGTCAACATGTGCTTGTCCGGACAGACAACACGACTGTAGTAGCGTACATTAACCACCAGGGCGGTCTACGCTCCCGCCGTATGTCTCAACTCGCCCGCCATCTCGTCCTATGGAGTCAGTCTGAGGTCCCTTCGTGCTGTCCATATTCCGGGAGTCCTGAACCACGCAGCCGACGAGCTCTCGCGGTTTCAGCCTCTCCCGGGAGAATGGAGACTCCATCCCCAGACGGTCCAGCTGATTTGGGAACAGTTCGGGGACGTGCAGATAGATGTTTGCCTCCCTCACAGCCTGTTCTATTCCCTGACCGAGGGCACGCTCGGCTCGGATGCACTGGCGCACAGCTAAACAATGTATGGTGATGAGTAAGTTCTATTTAGCAGTAGAACAAAGAGGAAATATAAAAATAAAGATTCAAACGTATTCAACGTAGATTCAAACGTAAGCAAGGCTGTACAGAGCTACAGACTTGAGCTACAGAGCTACAGGCACGGCAGGAGGCAATCCTAAAATTAAGGCCTCAAAACACACAATAGGTATCTGTTCCCAAGACTTTTGACTCCTGTCTGTATTTGTATAGAGTTTTTTCTTTAAACTGATGTGAGAATCATTGAGCCTACTCATTCACATAAAACAATACACTGATTTAAAATTTGTAAGGCAGTTTCTCTTCACAAAGCCAATATGCGAGGAGGCATGATATCTAATGAATAATGATGAGATAGCACCTGAGATAACAAAGGACTCGCATTAATGAGCTGCATAATGAATGAGCTTCAGGTAGGCCTATGTGACAGAGAGCAACAGCGCAAAGGATATATATATTTTTATAGTTTATTTGATTTGGAATGTAATCAACAAAGGCATATTTTAAATGATCAGAAGATTTGACTACACTGTAAAAAATGCTCTTCTTATTTGGTATTTTTTCTTGTTTCCCGTCCAAATATTTAAAATTCTTAAATCAAGATTAATTTACTAGATAAGTAAACATTTCTGGGGGGGGAAATCAAAATGAAGTGAGTTTTTGCTTAGTTAGTTAGTTAGTTAGTAAACTGTATTGTCCCCAAAGGGAAATTCTGCTTAGGCACAGTGCAGAGTTGCTTCATAAAGGTAGACCAGATAACTTAAAACAATCTATATTCTCTGCCACAACAATTTATGATTTATTAAACTATAATTTATGATTTATTACACCAATTGTTTTAAATAACCTTATGTGATCTCATTTGGCTTTGGATCAAAAAATCAGACAGAAAATATATTTTACAATATTCTGCATAATTATAAAAGCTTGAGTTTGCATTATAAATATAATCTTTTATGAAAACACCCAACATAGTATAAATAACACAGATAAGCCATATATTGTCACGATTGTGTGTTTATTATCTTCAAACTTGTCTATCTGCATGTTAGTCTAACATTGTTAGAGCGATTTCTGGAAACTGTTTATGTCAATGTCACATGGCGATACCATGTGACATTGACATAAACAGCTTCCAGAAATCAATCAATGAATATGAAAACCGTGGGTACCTTCTAAAGATTGTAATATGAGCGTCAGCTGCTCTCATTCATAAAAAACTCTTCATACTTCATACTGGCAGCCGGAGGGCGCTCCATGCACATGTAGTCCATATATAGCACGCATTAAGAAGATATCTATATATGGACTACATGTGCACGGAGCGCCTACTTACATCTGACAGTAATTTTGAGCTAATTTAAACAAATAAAGCTTCAGTGCGTCCTCGTGCACGATGTGTTTGTCGATGTGTTTGTTTGAGTTGATGTGTGTGTGGGGGCGTCGATTTCGCCTTTGAGCCGGCTTACAAAGTAGAGACCTGTCCTCCGTCATCTCCCGGTGGCGAGTGTCTTTTCAGCAAAATTTTGGGATTGCCACAAGCAAGAGGTTTGATCTTCTTCTCTTTCTTCAGCTGTTATGGCAAGTCCATTCTTATTTGCCTTTTAGCCAGCGGGCCAGCTTACAGTATCACAGAAAACCACACCAAAACAGACAATTAGTGACCATGCACCAGTTCCAGCAACTGAGGTGACCTCAGAGGGCAGCAATGACTCCACGGTTGGTCGCAGGATCTGTTTGCATTGCAAAGCAGTGTGTGGTAAAAGGCAATTAGCACCATGGAAATGCCAGACTTGCAAAGTTCACTTATGTCTTCAATTGAGCAGGAGCTGTTTTCAAGAGTGGCACAAAGATTCAAGATTCAAGATTCAAGAGTTTTATTTGTCACATACACAGTTATATACACAATATACAACTGGCAGTGAAATGTAAACAGGTCCGCTCCATGGACAGTGCAAATAACAGTTACAAGAAATTAAATAGAAATAGAATAAAATTAGAATAAAAAGTATTAACATAAGTAGAATTATAAATAAATCAAGTTAAGATAAAAATAGGAAATAAGATAAAAATAAAAATATAAAAAATATGTGGATATGATAAGTGAGATAAACTGTAGACTTAAAAATAAGTGGTTAACATAAAATATATAATATGTATATATAAAGAAGTATAATGTGCAAGGTTTATTACAGGTTGTTACGCAGTAACAATAGGGACGTAAAGTGCAGTGCAATTGCAGTATGTGGATGTTAATGTTAAAAGACTGGATGTTTATGTGTGTGCGGGGGTGAAGTGAGTCACGTGACTGAGTTCAGGAGTCTGATGGCCTGGGGGAAGAAACTCCTCCTGAGTCTTTCAGTCTTTGCCATCAGGCTACGGAAGCGCTTACCAGATGGCAGCAGGGTGAAGTGAGAGTTTGCAGGGTGATTAATGTCTCTGATGATTTTAGTAGCTCTACCTCTGCAGCGTTTGGTGTAGATGTCCTGCAGAGACGGGAGAGCTGAGCCTGAGATGCGCTCGGATAAGCGCACCACTCTTTGCAGGGCTTTGCCATCGTGACTGGTGCTGTTCCCGTACCACGCTGTGATGCACTGAGTCAGGACACTTTCTATCGCCCCTCGATAGAAAGTTTTCAGGATGGCTGGTGAAACCCTGAATTTCCTCAGCTGGCGCAGGTGGTACAGTCTTTGCCTGGCTTTTTTCACCTGTGTCTGGATGTGTGTAGTCCAGGTCAGATCCTCGGAGATGTTCACACCCAGGTATTTGAAGCTGCTCACTCTCTCTACCGGTGTCCCGCTGATCATGAGAGGGGAGTATGACCGATGCTGTCTCTTCCTGAAGTCCACAATCAGTTCTTTGGTCTTGTTAACATTCAGAGAGAGACAGTTGTCCTGGCACCATGATGTCAGTTGCTCCACTTCGTCCAAGTATGCCGTCTCATTGTTGTTGGAGATGAGACCCAGGACAACAGTATCATCAGCAAACTTGATGATCGAGGTGGAGCTGTGTGTGGACAAACAGTCATGGGTGTAGAGAGAGTAGAGCAGGGGACTCAGCACACAGCCCTGTGGAGCTCCAACACTCAGGGTGATGGAGGTGGAGGTGAACTGGCCTACTCTCACCGCCTGGGGTCTGCCAGTGAGGAAATCTTCTATCCAGAGGCAGAGAGAAGAATTCAGGCCTAGATCCAGGAGTTTGTGTGTTAGCTTAATGGGAACTATGGTGTTAAAGGCTGAGCTATAGTCAATAAATAGCAGCCTGACATAGTTCCCACTTTTGCTGTCGATGTGAGTGAGGCAGGAGTGAAGGACGTGAGAGATGGCATCTTCAGTCGATCTATTGGGACGATAGGCAAACTGAAGAGGGTCCAAAGTGTCAGGAATGGAGGAGCAAATGTTGTTTTTAATGAGTCTCTCAAAGACCTTCATGACTAAAGATGTGAGAGCCACTGGACGATAGTCATTTAGGCAAGAGGGTTTACTGATCTTAGGTACAGGGATGATGGAGGATCGTTTGAAGGAGGTGGGGACAACAGATGTAGCAAGGGACTCGTTGAATATGGATGTAAAGAGCCCTGCGAGCTGATCAGCACAGGACCGCAGAACACGACCTGAAATACCATCCGGCCCAGCAGCTTTCCTGACATCCACACGTTTGAGTGCCCTCCGAACCTCGTCCTCCGAGACAGAGATCACGTGACCGTTGCTGCTCTGAGGGACTCTCTCTGACGCGTCACTCGCCGGAGTCGCGCTGCCGCGATTACCATCAAAGCGAGCGTAGAAAGAGTTTAACTCGTTCACCAGTAACGGATCAGCTCTCACCTCTGCAGAGGATTTAGTTCCAAAAGCACAGATGGTTCTTAGTCCCTGCCACATCCGCCGGGAGTCGTTGAGTTGGAAATGAGATTCCACTCGGTCTTTATAGCGGAGTTTTGCGGCTTTAACGGCGCGCCGGAGGGCGTAACATGACGCTTTGTACTCCCTCATATCCCCCGTTAGGAGACCGGCATTGTAAGCGGTGGTGCGCGAGTTTACTGCAGTGCGAATTGAACTGTCCACCCACGGTTTCTGATTAGGGAAGGACGTTATAGTTATTGTTTGTGTGGCTTGCTCTGTCAGTGTGTTAATAAAGCAGAGCGCCACTTCTGTGAACTCGCTGACGTCTTCAGAACTCGCGCGGAACATGTCCCAGTCGACGTCATCAAGAGCTGCCTGTAGCGTGATCTCTGAATGGGATGACCAGCGTTTGACTTCCCTCCTCACCGGGGGCTCTTGAACGAGCCTTTGTTTATATTCCGGTGTGAGGAAAATGGCGGCATGGTCCGATTTGCCAAAAGCTGGCTGTGAACGAGCTTTGTAGGCGTTCTTAAACGGAGAGTAGCAATGATCCAGTGTGTTTGCTCCTCGTGTGGGACAGGAGACATGCTGGTGAAAGTTTGGCAATACTTTCTTTAGGTTTGCTTTGTTAAAATCACCCGCGACGATGAAAGCAGTGTCGGGGTGTTTGTTTATGAAGCCGCTGGTCACATCATGGAGGGCAGATAAAGCCAGCCCCGTGTCTGCTTGTGGTGGAATATAAACGGCAGTGGAGATGACCGAGGAAAACTCCCTCGGTAGGTAGAAAGGCCGGCACATGATAGTTAAATGTTCCAAGTGAGGCGAGCAGGATCGCGAAAGAATGGAGATGTTCCTAGGATCGCACCATTTCTTGTTTATCATGAAACACACTCCACCGCCTTTAGATTTCCCGGCCTCGGCTGTTCTGTCCATCCGAAAAACAGAGAAGTTCTCGGACGGCGTCACGGCTGTATCCGGGACCGCTGGCGTGAGCCATGTTTCGGACAGACAATAGATGTTGCAGTCTCTCATGTCCCGTTGAAAACTTATCCTGGCTCTAAGATCGTCCATCTTATTCTCCAAGGATTGGACATTTGCGAGCAAAATGCTCGGGAGAGGAGGACTGAATGCTCTTTTTCTCAGTCTGTTGCGGATCCCAGCGCGTTTCCCGCGGTGTTTTTTGAATCTTCGCCGTCGACTCGAGTGGCCATTGTTCAACTCGGCGTCCCGGCGAATCTCAGATGGAAGATTGGAGAAAGTGTCCTGAAACAGGTCAGTGTAGCGGTAACCAATTTCCAGAAGTGTTTTGCTGTCGTAACAGATCAAAGCAGATGATCCGTTGGAAAAAATAGAGAGTAAAAGAGAGTAGAATAATAAATAAAAGCAAAGTCTTAGCGGAGCGACCTGAACGGCGACCGAGCACGGCGGCGCCATCTTGTTTTTGTGTGACTGTGTGTTTTTGTGAGATGTGTGACTGTTCAGATGTTGATTACCTCCCACTGACCATCGGGCTGCAAAGATCATCTGTAATACTCTCGTCTCTCCCTACTGTCTTCTGCAGCACTACATTGTGTTATGTGTAAATTAGTATACTGTACAAATCTTATATTGTTAGGAAAGATTTCTATTTTAAATAAATGCTGTTCTTTTAAACTTTTTCTTTATCAATTATTCATGAAAAAAGTATCACCGTTATAAAGAAATATTACACCGCACAACCGCTTGCAACATTGATAAATAACTGCGTATATCAAATCATCATATTAGAATGATTTCTGAAGGATCATGTGGCACTGAAGGCTGGAGTAATGATGCGAATAAACGATAATATAATAAACGAACAACACGGGTAACATAACTGTTCATAAAAATCGTTTTAATTTTTTTAAAATTATCTTTTATTGGAAAAGCATGTTGAATTTTACATATTGTTGGGCATATGAAGTACAGTACGTTGCTTTAACATTTTTAACTTTTTAACACAGGAACAACAGAACTCAAAAGAGCGGGTGGCGGGGAAACCAAATTACTTCCATATTATTTATATTGTTCATTTAAACTTTTAAATCAGTGCACAATTCGTAAGAAGCAGCAGTGTTTACAGAAAATCAGATCTAACCGGTTTAACATATTCCGTCCACTTGGACCACATCATATAGAAAGTGTCTCTTTGCACTTTCATTGAAAAGGACAGTTTTTCCATTATGTAGATCTCGTACACAATGTTTATCCAGTCCTCAGTTGTTGGTGGTTCTGGTTTAAGCCATCTCCTCATTAAAGCCTTTTTACTTGCTGCCAATAAGATGTACAGAAGTTTCTTGTCCAGTTTAGTCCAGTTTATCCGATGATATATTGCTGAGATATAAGGTATCAAAAGCAAATGGAAAAACAAATGCAAAAATATTCTGTATATGCTCATGAATTCTAGACCAATACTGAGAGATAACTTTGCAGTCCCAAAAAATGTGGAAATGGTTAGCACCACCCCCTCCACATCTCCAACAAGCATCACCAGTGCCCCGATACCTCTTCTGTACAGGGGTGATGAAAAATCTCATTATACTTTTCCAACAAAATTCACGCCATACATTAGATCCCGCTGTAACCCATTGTATCTCGCATATATGTTCCCAACATTCCTCGGTGATTATCAAATTACCCTCTTTTTCCCACTTCTCTTTAACATAATGGCCCTCATTTATCAAAAGTGCGTACACCAAATTTCCAGCGTACACCTGGTGTACACCCAAAACCACGGTGACTTTGAGATTTATCAATATGGCCGTTGGCGTACGGCACGCTCAAATCCTACGCCAGCTCAGGAGGTGGTGTACGCACGTTTTGAGTTAGTGCGAAAATGCGCAGAAAAACAATTCCTAACACCACAAAATGCACTGACAAAGATATGCTATATTATGACCCACAGTGAAAACAACAACAACAACAACTAAAGCCCTATTCGCACGGGATAAGTAGGCTATTATCTGGGGACCTCGTGTGATTTAGAAATTACTCCCCACATCTGAATTTTGCGTGGCGCATTCGCACAGGATAAGCTGTGATTTTACTCGAATTTACTGACTTATCTCCCGGATATGATGTAAAGTTATATGTTTTTTCGTTATAGATATAGCCTAGCTGTATATTATAAACAGTCGTATCGATATCATTTTGATTGTTTTATAGTAATAAAAATAATTTTGTTCAGTTAGAGAACAGACGCAATTAAAAACGTAACTGAGCAATATAATAACAATATACGACGGAAGATTCAGTTTCAAAGCTATATGTAAAAGTGCCCATTTAAGCGAGTTTGTCATTGTACTGTTCTGTGTTTGTGTTTTTCATTATGAATAATATTAAACACACCATTCAAGCAATTTACTCCCAAATTGGTGCTGATTCTAAAGTGAAAGTAATCCACGCGGCCGCACGGGAATTCATAACGGTGCACATATGCAGCCTAGCTCCATTCTTCGTGAAAGATAAAGATAGAAATGCGCACAGGACACAAAAACCTTGCAAAAATAATATACGATCCGCCTAATCCCGGCCAAATAGATGCCGATTCGCACGGGACTAATATTATCACAGAACCTCGGTGTTCGGCGAAATATGGTAGGTCATTTGCGGAGGAATTTTTACTTTACATATTACAGACATGGCCGATTTGCACGGGATTAAGATCACAGACATTCTCTGCGATTATTACAAATCACCAGAGCTCCCCACATATACTAATCCCGTGCGAATAGGGAAGTAATTATAAACTTAAGTGTTTATTTTTGTGAAACATGGACTTCAATGTTTAATTTGTGTGACTTTACCAAAGCATTTGATATGTATTCCTCCAGTTGCGAGCCTGTGCGCTTTACCTGACGTTGGTTAGGCCCGACAGCTGCGCACGGACTGGGACTGAACATAATTCAGACTGACAAAAGAATAAAAATGACATTCTTCTTCTTTTAAATAATAATAAAATAAATAATAATAATAACGAAATTCTTCTTCTAAATAACAATAAGCGTCATTGATAATACAAATCATAATAATAATAAGAATCTAACATATTGTCATGCAATTATATTAATGTGAATGAATGGTACTCCACATCACATCATCATCACTATTGTACACCCCAATACAGGGAGTGCAGAATTATTAGGCATGTTGATTTTCTGATCATATTTTTTTTCCAGGCACATTTGACCAATTCCAAACCACAGTAATCCTAATAACTACTATTGATTTAGTATTTAATAATGTATAAGTGATATATAATTGTTCATGAAGGCTGGAAATGAAAATCACCTTATATTCAGGTGTGCAGAATTATTAGGCATGTTTTCTTTTACAGATAAATTGAGCCAAAAAAGAGATTTAACTCAGACTGAAAAGTCAAAAAGTATTAAATGCCCATGAGAAGGATGCAATACTAATGCAATACTAGACATTGCAGTTAAGGCATGGCCATTGGACAGTGAAATGCTCGTTGGGTCAGCAGGATCTGACGAAAACAGGTGGTGAAGAAAAGACACCTGTTAACTGCAAAGGAATTAAGAATTAAGGTGAAGAATTAAGGGTGAAACCATCAGGAACCCTTTAGTCTCCAGCGCCACCATTTTCCAAAGCTGCAACCTACCTGGAGTCTCCAGAAGTGCAAGGTGTCAGGATCTCAGAGACTTCAGTTAGGTAAAGAATCCTAAAAAATGACCCCCACTAGTTAAGATTAGATTAGATTCAACTTTATTGTCATTACACAAGTACAAGTACAAGGCAACGAAATGCAGTTTAGGTCTAACCAGAAGTGCAATAGCAGCAAGTGCAGGATATACAATGGATGCGTAAGTGCAGGACATGGATATGTACTGAATATGTATAAATATGTATAAATAGAGAGACGTTATTACTATAAACAGAACTGAATTTACAGGTGAATATGTACAGTGAATAAATATACAGATGGCTATAACTATAAACAGAATTTACAGGTGAATATGTACTATGAATACAATATACAGATGGCTATTACTATAAACAGAATTTTACAGATAGAGGTATACAATAATATGCTAGGCTAATATGAGGAATAGCAGTGGATTAGGGTAGTGCAATAAATTATGGACAGAGCTATCCGAAAAAAAAAGAAAAAAAAAAAGTGGAAAGTGCAGTGGAAAGTGGTTGCATATTACAGTTAGAAGTACAGTGCAAAATGCAAATGTAAACATTGGTACTATAAATACAGTCGGCAGTGCAAATGAGCATAATCCAGTTAAGATATGGCAGTGCAAGATGCATATGTAAACAGTTGTTACTGTGATAAACAGTCGGTAGTGCAAATAACAAAGTGAAGGAAGATGTGAGGTAGGAGAGTTATCAGTTTATGAGGGAAGTGGATCAACGGGGGTTTGAGTTCAATAAAGAGACAGCTCTGGGGAAAAAACTGTTCTTTAGTCTGCTGGTCCTGGTCCGGTGGATCCTGAAACGCCTGCCGGAGGGCAGGAGAGAAAACAGTCTGTGGGCTGGGTGAGAGGAGTCCTTGAGGATGCTGCGAGCTCGATGCAGACAGCGTTTCCTCTGGATGTGCTCGATGGCAGGTAGTGGAGTCCCTGTGATGCGCTGGGCAGTTTTCACCACCTGCTGCAGTGCCTTCCGCTCCGCAACAGAGCAGCTCCCATACCACACTGCCACACAGTTGGTCAGGATGCTTTCTATTGCGCAGCGATAGAAGTTCACCAGGATAGCCGAGGAGAGCTGATTCTTCCTCAGTGTCCTCAGGAAGAAGAGGCGCTGGTGAGCCTTCTTGACCAGGCTGGAGGTGTTGGTCGTCCACGACATGTCCGCCGAGATGTGGATCCCCAGGAACTTGAAACTGGAGACACGCTCAACAGCCATTCCATTGATGTGGATGGTGTCGTGTGTGCCTCTTGACTCCTTCCTGAAGTCCTCGATGAGCTCCTTCGTTTTGGTGGTGTTGAGGAGCAGGTTATTATCAGCGCACCATGTGGCCAGGTGCTGGATCTCCTCCCTATAGGCAGTCTCATCGTTGTTGCTGATGAGCCCAATCACCGTAGTGTCGTCCGCAAACTTGACGATGGAATTAGATCCATACACAGGCTTGCAGTCGGCGGTGAAGAGGGAGTAGAGAAACGGGCTTAGCACACAGCCCTGTGGTACACCAGTGTTGAGTGTGATGGATGTGGAGCAGGTGAATCCTGAACGAACATTCTGGGGTCTGTCAGTTAGGAAGTACAAAATCCAGTTACACATTGAAGTGTTGATGCCCAGGTCTCCAAGTTTGGCTATTAACTTGGATGGGATGACAGTGTTGAATGCTGAGCTGAAGTCAACAAACAGCATGCGTGCATACGTGTTCTTATGGTCCAAATGGGTGAGCACAGAGTGCAGTGCCATGGAAACGGCATCCTCTGTGCTCCTATTGCTGCGGTAGGCAAACTGGTGTGAGTCCAATGTGGATGGTATAGAGTCTTTTAGGTGTTCCAGGACCAGCCGCTCAAAGCACTTCATGACGATGGGTGTGAGTGCTACAGGGCGGTAGTCATTAGGGCACCTCGGGTTAGAGTGTTTCGGCACTGGCACAATGGAAGTGCGTTTAAAGCATGTCGGTACAGCTGCTTGGGCAAGAGACAGGTTGAAAATGTCTGTAAAAACCCCAGCGAGCTGCTCCGCACATGCCCTGAGCACACGTCCAGGGATGTTGTCTGGTCCAGCAGCCTTGTGTGCGCTGATCCGGCTCAGTGCCTTGCAGACATCTGTGGAGGAGAGTGTGATTGGTGGGTGGTCAGCTGAGGGTTTGAGCTTGGTGGCAGTTTCTCTGTTGTCTCTTTCAAAACGAGCATAAAAGTAATTTAGCTCGTTCAGGAAGTTGACATCAGTGGCTGCGGGGGTGGAGTGGGGGGGTTTGTAGTCACTGATGGCCTGGATGCCCTGCCACATGCGTCGAGGGTCAGAGTTGGAAAAGTGACCCTCTATCTTAAGCTTGTAGCAGTGCTTGGCCTTTTTGATGCCCCTCTTCAGGTTAGCTCTGGATGTACTGTAGGCTTGTGCATCACCTGATCTGAAGGCAGTATTGCGTGACTTCAGCAGGAGTCGAACTTCCCTGTTCATCCAAGGCTTCTGATTAGGGTATGTGGTGATCTGTTTCTGGGTTGTAACACTGTCGATGGTGGTATTGATATGATCCAATACAGAGGAAGTGAATGAGTCAATGTCCGTGTGAGCGCCACTGGTGGCTTGAGAAGCAAACACACTCCAGTCTGTGTTTAGAAACCTTTCCTGGAGTGTGGAGTCAACCCCCGCAGGCCACACCTTGATGGTCTTTACTGATGGCTTCACACGGTTGATGAGGGGTGAATATTTGGGTGATAGAAACAAAGAGAGGTGGTCTGACTGTCCCAGGTGGGGGAGGGGTGTCGCAACGTAAGCGCCAGCCATGTTTGTGTAAACATGGTCTAAGGTTTTGTTTCCTCTGGTGTGGCAGGAAACATGCTGGTGAAACTTGGGTAGCACTGACTTTAGGTTTGAATGATTAAAGTCACCTGCAACAATAAACGCAGCTTCCGGGTGATCAGTCTGTTGTTTACTGATGGCTGCGTGAAGTTCTTTCATAGCAAGCTTGGCATCAGCATCCGGAGGAATATAGGCTGCAGTGATAATAGTGGAGGTGAACTCCCGCGGTAGATAAAACGGTCTACATTTAACCATGAGAAACTCCAGGTTAGCTGAACAATGACTCCCAACAATAGCAGAGTTTGTGCACCAAGCCTTGTTAATATAAATGCACAATCCGCCCCCTCTGCTCTTCCCGGAGCCATCTAGTGTTCTATCCGCCCGGAGTGTGTGGCGTCCCGCTAGCTCAATAGCGGTGTCCGGTATTCCGCTGTTTAACCAGGTTTCAGTGAAGATTAGGATGTTACAGTTCAAAAGTTTCTTACTGTGTGTAATGCTGAGTCGAATCTCCTCCATTTTGTTCACTAGCGATCGTACATTGGCAAGGAAAATGCTGGGTAAAGAGAGCCGGTAAGGAGTTAGCCTTAGCTTAGCTCTTAGACCTCCACGCCTACCCCGCCTTTGTTTACGATCACAGCGCCGCCTTCTAGCACTTCCGCCCGGCCGGGCAGAGCGCATCGCCTCGGGCGTCCTAGCGATCTCAGGAAGGAGTTGAAGATTGTCCATAAAACTGTCGGAAATTCGCAAACCAATATCCAAAAGCTCACAACGGGTGTATGATGTAAAAGCACAACTGTTCTGTATGAACAGACCCGAGATGAACAAGAAAAATACCGCAAAATTGCAGAATCTGGAGAGACGCTGAGCCTCGCGATCTACTCGCGCCGCCATCCTGGTCATGAAGAATCACATAAGAATCCTGGCCATAAGAATCACAAGCTGAAGTGTTGTAAAATACATGAAGAAGGTTTTTTTATAGGCTTTATAGGTTTTATAGGTTGAGAGTGACTCTTGAAGGACCAGCACCACATCCTCTAGTACCACTGTTTGAAGAATTCATCTTCCAGAATCTGGCAGTACGTTTTGGGAGTTCATTTTTAGTCCATCTCTGCAAAACGGACTTCAGGATGGACTAAAATGAACTCCCAAAACGTACTGCCAGATTCTGGAAGATGAATTCTTCAAACAGTGGTACTAGAGGATGTGGTGCTGGTCCTTCAAGAGTCACTCTCAACCTATCTGTCCATAAAGCCTATAAAAAAACCTTCTTCATGTATTTTACAACACTTCAGCTTGTGATTCTTATCTAGTGGGGGTCATTTTTTAGGATTCTTTACCTAACTGAAGTCTCTGAGATCCTGACACCTGCACTTCTGGAGACTCCAGGTAGGTTGCAGCTCTGGAAAATGGTGGCGCTGGAGACTAAAGGGTTCCTGATGGTTTCACCCTTAATTCGTCACCTTAATTCTTAATTCTTTTGCAGTTAACAGGTGTCTTTTCTTCACCACCTGTTTTTGTCAGATCCTGCTGACCCAACGAGCATTTCACTGTCCAATGGTCATGCCTTAACTGCAATGTCTAGTATTGCATTAGTATTGCATCCTTCTCATGGGCATTTAATACTTTTTGACTTTTCAGTCTGAGTTAAATCTCTTTTTTGGCTCAATTTATCTGTAAAAGAAAACATGCCTAATAATTCTGCACACCTGAATATAAGGTGATTTTAATTTCCAGCCTTCATGAACAATTATATTTCACTTATACATTATTAAATACTAAATCAATAGTAGTTATTAGGATTGCTGTGGTTTGGAATTGGTCAAATGTGCCTGGAAAAAAAATATGATCAGAAAATCAACGTGCCTAATAATTCTGCACTCCCTGTACATGTGATGTGATACGAAATTAAATGCTAATTATTTCAAAACACGTGCTGTAAAATAATGAATTGTGATAGGTAATTTCTCATCCAAACAGCTGTTTAAACTGGATTTCCACCGTACACCTTTTTGTGGGCGCCTTTAATCCCACTCTTTAAACTCCCAAATAAAACAATTTAGTTTTTTTTCCACTTCCCTGGTGATGGTCTCGATCTCCACGTCAGAGAAGTTTAGCTTCTTTGCCGTATTTCGAGTGTCCATGGCGTAAAATGACGGCGTGGAGGAGGCAGAGACTTGAATATATAGGGGCGTGTTATTCTAATGACGATCGTTTTCAGCCGCTGCATTTATCAAGGGCAGGTTTTGCGTACGCCTGGATTTCAGAGGTGCGCACAGCTTCATAAATCAGGCGCTGAGAGGAGTGTAAGCATAATCTTACACCAATATATACGCCAGTTTCTACGCAAGATTGATAAATGAGGGCCAATGAGTGTTGTCTTTTTTGCCCTGCAGGATGCTATTGTATAACCTAGATATAATTTTATTGTGTGCTCCTCAATTTGTAGCTAATGATATAAATGTACCCACAAATCCTAGGTCGTTTCAATTCACTTTCAGTTCCTGATTAAAATAGTGCCTGATCTGAAGGTACCTAAAGAAGTCAGCAGAGTCTAGACCATGGCTGCGTTCGAAACCGCATACTTCCCTACTATATAGTATGTAAAAAGCAGTAGGCGAGCGAAGAGTATGCTCGAATCCTTTGTATTCATAAAAGAGTAGGCGAGAACAACCAGGGTTTTGGACAATTTCTCGCGAGATTCGGACGTGCGTATACTTATGTTGCGTTCGAATATGCCTACTTACCTACTATATAGTAGGCGAAAACAGTACGTGAAAGGAGAAGTATGTTCGAAACCTCAGTAATCATAAAAGAGTAGGCGAGAAATCCCCAGATGGCTTACTGATTCCGCCCAGATTGTGAAGCACCCATCGTCGGATACTTTTCTATCCCTGCCTTCCCATGAGGCCACAGGAAAGGATACGTCAGGCGGAGAAAAGCCAATCAAATGTGAGTATTACTAACCAAAATCACCGTTGCTTGTGTTAAAATCGCATTTGTTGGACCACTGTAGAGTAACGTTAAACTGTTGAATTGTTAAAAGTGTAAAGACGACAGACAGTATAGTGTAGTTGTGATTGGGCTGTAAAAACACGTTTTATTATGTATGAGCTCCAGTAACACACACACACGTCTCCAAAGTGGATTTACATAAACGATATACTTAAAGATAAAGATGCTTATTAAATGTTTATTTAACATCTGACAGGAACATTTTCGATAAGTATTGCAGATGACATCACAGCATGAAATAGCCATCTGATCAGAGTGATGTGTGTGTGCTATAATGTAGAGTTCACTGTGGTCAACACTGCTTACTTTACATGAACGTCAGTAATGTTAATAGATCTACATAAAGTAACTAAACATAAGTTATCTTTTTTTATTTGTCCATTACTGTTGATGAATTGAGGAACATTAACACATCAGCAACTACCTCAACATTTAAGGCTATTGAGCACATAAACTTTTATGCTTTTATCAAGGTGTTGTTTAAGATAGAGGTAACATGAATGTTGTCTGATGTTACAGGGGCAGAAGAGCATGTGTGTGTTTATCTGGTGGAAACTGGAGAGAGGGTGATGAAGGAAGCCTGTCATCAAAGGCTTTGAGTATACTACAGAAATGAATAAAACATCAATTTAAATCTTAAGTCGTATTTTATTTTAATTTCAAACAGAGTTATTTCAGCACTTTTCTGATTCTTGATGTCTGTGCATTTGCTGCAGAGCTTCTGTGGTTGAGCCTTGCTCAAGGACACACTGGTGGTGACGGCTGCGGAGATCCAAGCAGAAACCTTCTGCTTATCAGTTCAGTGTTTAGCCCACTACAGCACAGAAGTCATAAAATCTAACAAAGAATGTAAGTGATATTCCCAGACTTGACCTTGAAGCTACATCAATAATTCCATCTGCCACTGTCAAAAATTTGGGTATCATTCTTGATCCTTCACTGACGTTCGACGCTTACATTAGTCAACTTTGTAAAGCGTCCTTTTTTCATCTGCGCCGTATTGCCAAACTCCGCCCCTATGTCAGCCCAAAAGACGCTGAAGCACTAGTCCACGCGTTCATCACATCTCGCCTCGACTACTGTAATGTTCTTTTTTCTGGACTACCAGCACACTCTATCTCACGTTTGCAATATATCCAAAACTCAGCCGCAAGACTACTAACTCACACTAAAAAAACTGCCCATATCACTCCAATTCTGTTCAAACTGCACTGGCTACCCGTGTTATCCCGTATCACTTACAAAATTCTTCTGCTTACCTTTAAGTCACTCAATGGTCTTGCTCCAGCCTATCTCTCTGAATTACTTTCTCCTTATATTCCCCCTCGAACTCTCCGATCTTCTGGCTGTGAACTCCTCTGTGAGCGGAGATTTCGCTTATCATCTATGGGTGGCAGGTCTTTCTTTGTTACAGCCCCTAAGCTATGGAACTATCTCCCCCTGGCTCTCAGGACAACAACCACGTTAAATGAATTTAAAAGTAAACTCAAAACACATTTGTTTAATCAGTATTATCAGTCATGACAATGTTAACTTGACATAACACAATCACAATGTTAACTGACTACCAATAATCTGTTGCATCTTTACTCTAACTGCCCACCATGCTGTCTGTAATTAATGTTTGTTGCCTTTGTTTTTCATGTTGTATTGCAAATGTAGTGCGATTTGCAACTGCAATCGCTCATTACTTGGACTGGGCAAATGTCCACTGTCCGTCTTTGTGTAAACTGCTTGTTATTTACTGTATTGTGAAGCGTCCTTGAGCTTGGGAAAGGCGCTATATAAATTAAACTTATTATTATTATTATTATTATTATTATAAAGCTACAATACAAGTAGCATGTAATAATTGTAAAAAATATTAAATCAAATATGGCAAGAAATGGGATGCTGACAACATGAATTGTAAAACGTTTTAAGTAGTCATGCTGATGGAGAGCAGGCACACGGATGTTTGGAGCAGACACATCAGCAGTTAGATTGTCCCACACATGTTCTCCACTCTTGCTTCAAGGTTGTGGGGTTCAGAAGGAACATGAGGGACGGCTGGGACAGGCGAAGGTGTTCACGTGGTCAACTGCTTCATCAAGCTGTGTTGAGATGGCAGCAGATGTGGAGTTCACCGTCTGTAAATGTGTGATGGTTTGTTAGAACAATACGTTTGAATAAAGCTTTGTTTCATGGTGACTTATTCATTTGTGATGTTTACTTTTATTCATTCTTTTACTCATTAATTCATGTTTCCTATTGTTGTCAGTAAATAAAATATTTTATTAACTCATGCATTTATTCATTGCTTGACTGAAAATTGGTATTCACATCGGCTGCATTTGTTCTAGTGTATTTTCATGCATCGCTATGTCATATGACAACAAGTTGCATTTTGCTTGTTTTACTAAAACAATATAATTTTCAGTAAAAAAAAAAAGTAATATAATTAAGTATTGGTCAGCATTTGTTATTATTATTATTGTAAGTGTTTTAGTGGGCTAGCAATGCAATTCATTCTGGGGTAATCTTAATTTTGAATAGTAATAACTTACATTTTAAGAGTATAAAATCAACAGTGTTCTCCCAAGGTGAGATCTTCGAGCAGCTGAAAGACGTCCTCCAGACTCTGAGGGAAACTGCACAGGTCGGGCTGTGGAGTTACTGATGCTTTGAGCTGTTACTGCACCTGTCACTCATAGGCCTATCTTTTATTTTATAATTACATGGTTGTATCTTTAACAATCCTAATAATAAAACAAATATCATGGGTTTGCATACATTATATACAAGGAAAAAACAATAACAAGGTGAGATATCTTTGAATAAGGGATTGAGGGATAAAACAGGAGTTAAATTTAAAAAGGAAAATATAAAGGAGATTTAGGCCAATTTTGCTTGTGGATGACATGTTTTGCATATAAAATAAAGAAATTAACAACATATTTAAGAGATCACGATTGTGGGTTTTGGTAAGGATAAAACTGGGTCAGATTAGTAGGGTTAATATCACAAAATAAATGGGCAGCTGTTTCTTCAACAAGCCCACACAATTAGCAAGTTTAATCAATATTAAGATATTTATAGATCGATGAATTAAACCTGTCACTCGTCTTTCAAGTTGTTGCGCTTGAGATAACGTCGTAGGTCACATGATAACGTCAACATGGCGCATAAAGTGCGGATCGCATTCATACTTAACGAGATCAGGCAATATAGTACCTACTCTTTTAGAGCTCGTTAAGTAAGTACTTATTGAAAATGAGTACCTACTCAATGAGTATGCGGTTTCGAACGCAGCCCGTGTTTTCTTTGCAGGGATTCAAAAGATTGGAGTGCCCCCTTGTGGACAAATGAGTAATAATCAGTCAATCCTTTTAGAGTCCAGTTCTTAAATCTATCATCATGCTGATTCGGGGTAAAATTTGAATCGTATGCACACCATTTTAGGATTTTTGAAGTGTCTTCCAAACCACAAATCTTAATTGCTTCATTCCAAGCTGCTATCATTACGTGAGAAATGGTTTTGTCTAATAAATGAATCTTATTCTGCAGTTTGATATCTGCTAATAAAGCTTCAACTGGTATTGCTTCAATAGTTGTCCCCTCAACGTCCTTCCATCCTGCGGTGTAATTTGAAGAACATAAACATATTAATGGTCTTAACTGTGCCGCACAGTAATATTCTCGTAGACCAGGGAGACCACGACCTCCTTTATCTTTCTTTAATTGTAAGGTTTTATATTTAACTCTGGATTTTTTCCCTTTCCAAATATGTTTTGACAGCATTCTATCCCATTCTACAAATTGTTTTTGAGGAATGAAAATTGGTAAACACTGGAATAAGTAGAGCATTCGGGGGAGGATATTTAATCTTATTGAATCAATCCTAGAATGTAAGTCCAAAAAAGGAATGGTATTCCATCTTTGTATATCCGATTTTATTGCTATATTCAGAGGGCCATAGTTAGCTTCAAACATTTTAGAGAAGTCTCGGTGCAATACCACCCCTAGATATCTGATATTGTCTGCCTCCCATTTCCAATTATAACTATCCTTGACTTCTTGTGGAGGGTTATAGTTCAGAGTTAATACCTGCGTTTTATTTACATTAACCTTGTACCCTGAAAAAGAGCCATAGTCTAGTAGTAGTTTAATGATTTTAGGAACAGCCTGTGTGGGGTAAGATATAGTTAATAGTAAATCATCAGCAAAAAGTGCCAATTTTTGCTCCCCTCCTACTGTTCTTACTCCAGTTATATCCTTTCTCTGCCTGATCCACTGGCTTAAAAGTTCGATAAACAAGGCGAAGAGGAGAGGCGAGATGCAACACCCTTGTCGAGTCCCGCGCTCCAATATGAATGATTCAGTAAGGTCTCCATTAATTTTTATCCTCGCAGTTGGGTTATTGTATAACCCTGAGATAACCTCAATTACAGATTTATCAGTGCTCAGCTTTTTTCTGTGACACACAGAGCCGAGCCGTGTCGCGTCTCTGAAAACACGCGCGCCCTGAAGGCAGATCTCTCTCACCTGTGTCCACACAGAGCTAGTCATTTGTATGTGGTTTAAGCCCTGCCAGTTTGAACATTAAAGCGAGTTTTGACCATCAGATGTGTATTATGTTGAATTAATGCCTGATATATTTTGACAAACGAACACTCAGACAGAAGCTGTGACTAAAGTAAAGTCACTAAACTAGCTTAGAAACTCAACAGTTAGGCATATATTTTAATACCCTTGAAGTACAAACCTCAGCTTCATAATGAATAGAGACAGTGGCCCTCATTTATCAATCTTGCATAGAAACGGGCGTATATATTGGCGTAACATTATGCTTACACTCCTCTCACCGCCTGATTTATGAAGCTGTGCGTACCTCTGAAATCCAGGCGTACGCAATACCTGCCCTTGATAAATGCCGCGGCTGAAAACGATCGTCATTAGATTAACACGCCCCTATATATTCAAGTCTCCGCCTCCCCCACGCCCTCATTTTACGCCATGGACATACGGAAGACGGCAAAGAAGCGAAACTTCTCTGAAGTAGAGATCGAGACCATCACCAGGGAAGTGGAAAAAAACAAAATTGTTTTATTTGGAAGTTTAAAGAGTGGGATTAAAGGTGCCCACAAAAAGGTGTACGGTGGAAATCCAGTTTAAATAGCTGTTTGGATGAGAAATTACCTATCACAATTCATTATTTTACAGCACGTGTTTTGAAATAATATGTGTACAATAGTGATGATGATGTGATGTGGAGTACCATTCATTCACATTAATATAATTGCATGACAATTTGTAAGATTAATATTATGATTTGTATTATTAATGACGCTTATTGTTATTTAGAAGAATGTCATTATTATCATTATTATTATTTATTTTATTATTATTTAAAAGAAGAAGAATGTCATTTTTATTATTTTGTCAGTCTGAATTATTTTCAGTCCAGTCCGTGCGCAGCTGCCGGGCCTAACCAACATCAGGTAAAGCGCACAGGCTCGCAACTGGACGAATACATGCCTACAAATCAAATGCTTTGGTAAAGTCACACAAATTGAAGTTCATGTTGCACAAAAATAAACACTGAAGTTTATAATTACTTATTCGCACGGGATTATTAGTATATGCGGGGACCTCTGGTGATTTGTAGGCTAATAATCGCAGATAATGTCTGTGATCTTAATCCCGTGCGAATCGGCCATGTCTGTAATATGTAGGCCTAAAGTAAAAATTCCCCCGCAAATGACCTACCATATTTCGCCGAACACCGAGGTGATATTATTAGTCCCGTGCGAATCGGCATCTATTTGGCCGGGATTAGGCCGATCGTATATAATTTTTGCAAGGTTTTCGTGTCCTGTGAGCATTTCTATCTTTATCTTTCACGAAGAATGGCGCTAGACTGCATATGTGCACCGTTATGACTTCATGAGCGGCCGCGCGGATTATAGGCTACCACTTTCACTTTAGAATGAGCACAAATTGGGAGTAAATTGCTTGAATGGTGTGTTTAATATTATTCTTAATGAAAAACACAAAAACAGAACAGTACAATGACAACTCGCTTAAATGGGCACTTTTACATTTAGCTTTGAAACTGAATCTTCCGCCGTGTTATTATAGGCTATATTGCTTAGTTACGTTTTTAATTGCGTCTGTTCTCTAACTGAACGAAATTATTTGTATTACTATAAAACAATCAAAATGATATCGATACGACTGTTTATAATTTCATACAGCTATATAACGAAAAAACATTTTCAAGTAACATCATATCCAGGAGATAAGTCAGTAAATTCGAGTAAAATCACAGCTTATCCCGTGCGAATGCGCCACGCAAAATTCAGATGTGGGGGAGTAATTTCTAAATCACACGAGGTCCCCAGATAATAGCCTAGCCTACTTATCCCGTGCAAATAGGGCTTTATTTGTTGTTGTTGTTGTTGTTGTTTTTGTTTTTTTTACAGTGGGTCATAATATAGCATATCTTTGTCAGTGCGTTTTGTGGTGTTAGGAATTGTTTTTCTGCGCATTTTCGCACTAACTCAAAACGTGCGTACACCACCTCCTGAGCTGGCGTAGGATTTGAGCGTGCCGTACGCCAACGTCCATATTGATAAATCTCAAAGTCACCGTGGTTTTGGGTGTACGCCAGGTGTACGCTGGAAATTTGGTGTACGCACTTTTGATAAATGAGGGCCAGTAAGAGTAATTCACACAAACAATCACTCTTTCATTAATGCATTCAAATAAATGTAATGTAGGCCTACAGTGTTAATTTATCTGTATCTTATGTACAACAAACAGAAATCTGCTCCATAGACAATAACTGCTGAAAGTTTCCTTCAAGTATTTTAAAATCACAATGCACTTTTTCATTAGAAAAAAAAATTCCACCTTTAATAGTAGAAAATATTTACAGTACAAACCTTAGCAGGAACTTACTCAAAAACCTTATGAGGGCAAAAAAATAAATTAAAAAAAATAATCGTTCATTAATCGTAGTCAAGGTCAAATGTTCAAATAATCAAGGTTTTTATTTTTGGTCAAATCGTTACAGCCCTAGTCCAAACTCAACACTAAGGTCTCTAATTTTTGCTTATCCACCCGCCTCATTATGTGTAAAACCCTCCTAATGTTGTCTTGAGTCTGTCTGTGTTTAATGAAACCCATTTGATCCTTATGTATTAATCCTGGTAAAATAGTTCCTAATCTTCTTGACATAATAGAGGTGAACAACTTATAGTCTATATTCAGAACACTAATTGGGCGATAGTTACGACACTGCAATCTTTCCTTTCCTTCTTTTGGGATGATAGAAATTATTGCTTCCCTCCATGATGGTGGGACTATCTTATTTGCCAACACCCAATTAAATGTTTTCAGCAACGTTGGGACCAAAAAAACCTGCATTGTTTTGTACCATTCCGGACCAAATCCATCTGCCCCTGCCATCTTCCCTCCCTTTAATCTTTTAATTGCTAATTGGATTTCTTCTTTAGTTATTGTAGTTAATAACTTTTTATTTTGTTCCTCCGTCACTTTTGGTAACTCAAGTTCAGACAAAAATATATTGATGTCCTGGTTGTTGTCTATATGAGGTTGAGAATATAATTGCTTATAATAATCCAAAAAGCATTGTTGAATTTTTCCCTGTTCAATTTCTATTTGATCATTTAGGGGATTCTTAATTTTATGAATGGATCTCTCTGCTTGCTGTTTCCTAAGCTTACAAGAGAGAAGTTTCAGTGATTTCCCCCCTACCTCATAGTACTGTTGCTTTATAAACATGAGTTTTTTCTGTACATCTATTGTGTTCAAATCCTCTATTTCTTTTTTCAATTTCATTATATCCGATTTAATATTACCATTATGAGACCTCGAGTGTTGTCGTTACAGATCTAGCAACTTATCTTAAGTGCCGAAGTTTTTGCTGACCAATTTTTTTCAGATGGGAGGAAATACCAATTATTTCCCCCCTAATCACTGCCTTAAGTGCATCCCATAGTATTCCCGGTGACATATCGTCCTCATCGTTATTTTCTAAATACTCCTCTATTTCTTTCTTCAGACGTTCTTTAATATCAGGGTAATTAAGAATGTTTGTGTTCAACCTCCATAAGGTAGATCTATTCTTTCTGTTCAGACAGACATTAGCATAAACTGGGTTGTGATCTGATATAGTACAGGGGCCTATTTCACAATCTTTTAACCTTCATTCTGAAAATGAAGATATAATCTAACCTTGAATAGACATTGTGTGCGCAGGAATAGTGGGTATATTCCCTATCAGTTGAATGGCGATCTCTCCACACATCAACTAATCCTAATTCGTCCAAAAGGTGTACCATTTTTCCTCCAATATTTCTCGCATCACCTTTGCCATTCGAAGAATCCAATTTAGCATTTAATGTGAGGTTAAGATCACCACAGCATAGTAAAATTACCTGACTCCTTGTTGTTGTTAATTCTAGGATCTGTTTATACAAGGACCAATTGCTTCCTGGGGGAATATACACGTTTAAGAGACTCAGAATAATACCATCAATCTTACCAGTTGCCATTATATATCTACCCTCCTTATCCTTATATTCTGATAAATGTTCATAATTTAGAGCGCCGTGCTGTCACATGTCTGTCCTGTCTTGTGGAGCACATGTGGTGTGTTGTTGTTTTGGGCTGTGCTCATGTCTTTGTCTGATCCCTCCCCCTTGTTATCTGATTAGTGTTTGATTTCCTCCACCTGTGTTCCCTCGTTACCTGCCTTATTTGTCCCCTTCATAAGTTCCTTTGTGTTTGCAGTCTTTGTGGTATCGTTGTAATGTCTACGTCTCCCTTCCCTGTGTTCCGCTCCCTGACTTAGTTTGGTATGTTGTTTGGTTTATTTATGTTTTCCCCCTTGTGGGTTTTTGTTTTGTGTTTCTGTTATTTTGTTAAAATAAACCTTTATCTGCACTTGAGTCCTCGCACCTCAGTTTCCTTTAGACGAACGTGACACGTGCACCAGGATCGCCACGCCTCTTCGCCTTCCCGAATTGAGAGGAATAGAAAACATGTTTAAAACCAAGTTTGTTAAATTTTTCATGTTCGCTATCAGACAGATGTGTTTCCTGCATAAAAACAATCTGAGCTTTATCTCTTTTGAATTTAGGTAGGGCTTTCCACCTTTTTACCGGATTATGTAAACCATTAATATTGATTAATACCATTTTCACTGATCTGCTATTCATCTAAATTATAGGATGAATACACACATTTTTATAGGCTCCCCGCACACCCTTGTAAACTTTGAACAAGAAACACTTGAACAAATAGCATGAAAAATCCAAAACAAAATCAAAATCAAACTGAAGTAGTTCTAACTTCCAAGGTAGGGGTCCCTGAAGTGGACCCTGCTTGTCTTTAAAGGCAACTTCTTCATCAGTCAGTGGAGGAGGCCCTTAATGGCTAAGGCCTCACAGAGAAGAACACCCTCCAAAAACCTTACTAATCCACTTTTTACACACCATTAAACTAAGTAATAGCTTTGTTTTTGTTTTTAATTAAAGAGAACAACAAAGTGGTTAAACCTCAATTTCCCGAAGGCGCAGGTGAGGTCCTCTTGAAGGCTCTGAGTTTGTCTTTGTAAACTGGGTCTCGCCTCTTATTTGTTACGCTGCTCCCCGCTCCTCTGCCAACTCTGGTCCAGGTCAGCTGCTTCAGTTGCTCCAACGCTGTTTCTGGCGATCTGATGACCTTCACCGCATAGCCTCTCCTGGACATATCTGCAGTAGCTTCTGCCACTGTGTTGTAAATCTTAGTTTCTTCAGTGTATTTCACCTTCAGCCTAGCTGGAAAGAGAGTCTGAAAGGGGATCTGCTGCTCTTTCAGAATCTTGCGCACCTCTGCATATTCTTTTCGTCTCTTTAGGATGAGAGGAGGATAGTCATGGTCTAAACTTACTTGTTTGCCGTTCCATGTGAATCCTTTTTTCTGCCATGCCTTGCGGAGCAAAAGTTATTTGGTCTTAAAGCTGAGGAATTTCACAATAATCGAGCGCGGGGGGGCATCGTCTGGTGGTCGGCCTAGGGAGCGATGCGCCCGTTCGATGCATATGTCAAGCTCATCTTTGGCGAGCCCCAAACCGTCATGCAGCAGCTTCTCCACAAAATCACTCATTGTTGGAGAGTCCCGCTCTGCTGTCTCGGGTACCCCATAGATGCGAACGTTTTCCCTTCTTGTACGGCTCTCCAAGTCCATTAATTTGTCCTCCAACCTTATTTGTAACTTTATTATTTCCGTCATGGCATCCTCTGTGTTCTGAATCCTCTCCTCCGTCTTCTCAATCCGCCCTTCAGCCTCGTCCATTCTCTCGCTCATCTTAGACATTTCTTCCTTAATTTCCCCCAAACTCGCACTGTTTTCTTGGCGAAAGTCCCTCAGTTCCTGAAGTACCACGTCTATGCTGGCCATGTCGTTTCACCGAGCAGTAGCAGTCCACCAGTGAGCGGCCTCGTGTCGAGCAGTGAATCACATTAACGTTAACAGGGAAGCTAGCGCTATTCTCCCAGGTTTAAGCACCCACTATGTTGCTTCGTCGATGCTTTAGTTTAGGTGTATTTCGCTTACCCCCTCACTTATCTACCTCCAGGCATTAAATTGCGTTGTCTTAACGGGGTAAATTAAAAAATTTCATAGGCTTCTTTGGGAGCCCGTTCACAGTGCTGCCATCATGTTGACGTTCAAACCGGAAGTCCGTTTTCATTATTTTTAAGACGAGGTCTTAGTTACAATGTTTGTTTTAACGGCACAAATCGAGCACAAACAAATGGAGCAATTTGCACTGCATGGGGTGGAGAGTAACGTCACAGCACCTGAAATATATTTGTTATTACTAAAGTGGGGAAATAGATACAGTGTTAATTTTAATGGCACAAATCAAGCATGTTGAACATTTTACTTCAGACACCAGATTATCAGCAAACTGCCCAGAGAACTGCTAGCTGGCTACTCAAAATAAACTAGCAATCTATTCAGTCAGCATATTTGTGTTAGATCTGTGTGAATTAATACTTGCTAGACCTACTTTTCGCTACCAAGCTACGGTGATGCATTGCTGCCACATAGATATAATTTTTTCCACTCAATTATGTTGTAAAAACGAGATCTTATGTTGTTAAAACAACATATTTTTCTTAATAAAACGATATATATTTTCTCCTAATAAGGACATGTGTTTTACAGTGATGTGTACAAAATATGCCCGTATCCACATTAGAGAATTCATATAGCCCATGTGCCTTCGTCACACTTCCATTCTTAGAAAAGCAGAAGCAAGCTCAGATTAAAATAGGTTCATCTGCCGCCTGTTTCAGTGGCAGTGCCCATAGCACGAATGTGTTGTAATTTATTGATGTAGCCTAAAGTTCATAACAGACAGCCATGGGTAACAGGTGCCATGGACCCTCATGATTAGCCTCAGTGGCGTAACTTTAACCTAGTTATGACAGACCCCAGTGCACAAATATCATAACTATCTATAATAGGCCTACTGTAATAATTCAAGAAATATAGTTTCAGCCTTACTCAAAGGCCGCGGAAACATGGCCAGTTAGGAGCGTCAATCCACTCCCGACGTTCTTGAGAGCTCTCATGTGACGCTCTCACATGACGTTCTTGTCATATTGTGCGTAGAAAGAGCGGTAATATTTTCTCCAGGAGAGAGCGCCTTTCTGAAGATTCTGTTCATTTCTGAAGCTCATGCGCTCAGCACCGCACTCAACCCAGAATGCCCTTTGTGACATGCTGGTTTGAATATAGGCCTATCTGACATAAGTAGGGCTGCCCCCAACTGAAGCTTTTTTAAGCCGTTGTTCACACGGCGCTGGCGCCTCCATGCCATTGTCTGCTTATTATTTATTAAATCCAGCCATAAAACAGGTTGATAAAACATTTCTTGACATTAAGATACAACTTATACACAACGAAATTCACTTTAAAGAAAGGCTTTCAACATAACAAAACTTAATGAAGTGATCAAAATAATAGTCTTCTGACATATTTCGCTCTTTTCATGATCAACGTAGATGAAATAAAAAAGAACATTATCTAAACATGAAACTAAATACGTCTTTTAATGGCTACAACAAGTAGCCTGTATTCTACAGTAGCAGATACATTTCATGTTGGAGCGGGATTTGAGCGCACCTGGTTTTTACCGGTGAGCCGTTCTCTGCTCACATGCTTTGGTAAGGTAGGCAGGTTTTTTGCATTCATATTATTTCCTGTTGCTGTGCAGGCTCTTTTATTATGTATGACAGTGTAAACTGCTCAATAACCCCTTTATTTAAAGGTTTAATGTAGGCCCTACACAAGTGTCCTCACCGATATGCTTGTTGTGTTACGTTGAGTTTTGACGTGTCGACTCGATATTGTTTCTTATTCAAATTAATTCACTGCCAAGACCATGAGAATATATCTCTCCTTTCCTACCACTTACATATGTGAATCATCATTCTCAACTATGTACAGGGCTCGTTTGAATGTGGAGAATGACCGAGTCTGCCTGTCACTCCAAGAATAAATCAAATTTGCTCTGAGAGAGAAGCACACCCATCTCATTAGTTCATGTTAGCTCATCAAACAAGTTACTGTAAAACGTGAGACTATAAGATGCGGCCTGATTAGGATGTGTTCTGCAACAGTGTTCATTCTGTTATGATTTGTTGATTGTTCTGCCATTGATATATAAGGTGCGATGAGTTCATTGCCTCATGGCAAGCACCTGGCAAGCACCTGATAACTTCATTGAACTGAACCTTTTAAACCCTTCTGGATATAGTTACCTGACAAAACCTAGACTTAGTGGTAGAGGTGGTGGTCTGGCTGTGATCTTTAAGAACAATTATAAAGTGACTAAAATTGATGTTCTTGATGTTTCCAGTTTTGAATGTCTATCACTTAAACTTGCTGGTCCTGCTCCACTCCTGATTATATTGATTTATAGACCCCCGAGATATAACACAAACTTTCTATCTGAATTGACTCAACTTCTCACTCTTGCCTGTGCCCAGCATGATAGAATCATGATGCTAGGTGACTTTAACTTACATGTTGATTCTGATTGTACCTCTGCAAAAGACTTTATGTCTGTTTTGGATTGCTTTGAAGTGTCTCAGCATATTGATTTTCCCACACATTCCCATATTCCCACTCTCATACTCTTGATTTCCTTTGTACTGTTGGTATTGACAATGTGCATGCTCATGGTCATGATTTGGGCATTTCTGATCATAAATTAATTGTCTTTGATTTCTCACTCCCTTTTGTAAAACTAAACACCAAAACTACAATATCTTACCGTAACCTGAGATCTATAACCGTTGACGATTTCTCTGCTGCTATTGCTGTCTCTGTTCTTCCTTCTTCACTCGACCTCCTGAATCCTGAGATATTATAGGTTGAAACTCAATCTATTTGTGATGTTTTCGATGCTCTTTCTCCATTAAAAACGTCTCGGTTACGTATGGTAACCCTCGTTCCCTGAAGGAGGGAACGGAGACGTACGTCGGACGTACCGACGAATTGGGATCACTTCTGGGAGCCCCTATCAGCTTCGAGCTATCTAGAACCGGCCAATGAACAATTGGCGTGCGAGATTTGCATCTCGCGCTCCGCCCCGCGCCGCGGGTATAAACAGGAAGCGAGAGCGAATGCACGCTGTTTTTCACTGAGGAGCCACACGTAGTGGCTCGACCTGCAGTGATGGTACAGCAACTGTGGCGACGGGACGTACGTCTCCGTTCCCTCCTTCAGGGAACGAGGGTTACCATACGTAACCGAGACGTTCCCATTCAGTCGGTCACGTTCGACGTACGTCGGACGTACCGACGAATTGGGATCCCCTATGGAAAACGCCATAGTTACTACCAATTCCAGCGCCCAGCGAGAGCCCCACAGACCCCGATCTGATGCGGGCGGGTAGGTTCACGCAGGGAGAGCCAAAGCTGCTGTTCCGCAAGACCCACTCATCTGACTGTATTGGATAACGCTGGGAAAGCGTGCCTGTGAAGGCAGCTGCGGAAGCCACATCATGCCCAGAGGGAGTTAACATGTGGAGAATACACGTATGGGCTGGCCGTGGGCAGCACAACATACGGAAGTCCCAGGGGTGGCCCCGGCCAATTAGGAGGGAGACAACACGTACCTGGGACGGCAGAGGAACTCTGCCGAGGGAAAGACACGGGCTCGCCGTAGGGAGCCGTATCGTGGAAGAATACACATATGGGACCGCCGTGGGGGTCACTACATACGGAACCCAGCCTAACACAAGTTCCACCAATGCATACGAGTGTTAGACCTGGCGTCGAACGCTCCGCCACGTCCGACTGCCGCGGGTTGCGGAGGACTCAACAGGGTTCGCCGTTCCGGGGAACTCGACTGGAGCAGAATAAGCGCACGCATCCGTCTACCATAGGGGAGGGAATGGCGCAGCAAGCCGACACTAGAACGGGCACTTCGGTGTTACTGACTATGGGAAGTGAGCACACAGGAAGAAACCGGCTCTACACGGAGGCTATAGAATCTAGCGAACGTGTTAGGTGTCGCCCAGCCCGCAGCTCTACAAATATCTGTCAGCGAGGCGCCACGAGCCAGCGCCCAGGAAGAGGCAACACCCCTAGTGGAGTGGGCTCTTAACCCGAGCGGGCAGGGCACGTCTTGGGACTGATAACTATCCAGTGGGCCATCCTCTGCTTGGAGACAGCCTTTCCCTTCTGCTGTCCTCCGTAACAGACGAAGAGCTGCTCTGAGGTCCTGAAGCTTTGCGTTCTGTCCACGTAAGTCCGGAGAGCACGGACGGGACAGAGAAAAGCTAGGGCTGGGTCTGCCTCCTCCGAAGGCAGCGCTTGCAGGCTCACCACTTGGTCCCGGAAGGGAGTAGTGGGAACCTTGGGCACATATCCAGGCCGGGGTCTCATGATCACATGAGAGTTAACGGGCCCGAATTCCAGGCACGATTCGTCGACCGAAAATGCCTGCAGGTCCCCTACCCTCTTGATGGAGGCCAACGCAGTCAGGAGTATTGTCTTTAACGACAGAACTTTCAACTCAGCTGACTGCAGAGGCTCAAAAGGTTCTCTCTGTAGTGCAGTTAGCACCAGAGTTAAGTCCCAAGAGGGTATGGAGGGAGGACGAGGCGGATTTAATCTCCTCGCTCCCCTAAGGAACCTGACGATCAGATCGTGCTTACCTAGAGATTTTGCATCTACGAGCTCATGATTAGCGGCGACATAGACTTTGAGGGTGGAGGGAGACAGCCTTCGCTCCAACCCATCCTGTAGAAAGGTAAGCACAGATGCGATCGAACATCTTCGGGGGTCTTCTCGGCGAGAAGAGCACCAGTCGACGAACAGGTTCCACTTCAACGCATAGAGGCGCCTCGTAGAGGGGGCTCTAGCGGAAGTAATGGTGTCAACTACCGCTTGCGGTAGGTCACCTAGAACCTCCGCGTCCCGTCCAGGGACCAGACATGGAGTTTCCAGAGGTCCGGACGCGGGTGCCATAGGGTGCCCCGTCTCTGAGTCAGGAGGTCCTGTCTCAGAGGAATGGGCCAGGGAGGTGCTGTCGCAAGGAGCACTAGTTCCGGGAACCAAGTCCGGTTGGGCCAATACGGAGCGACCAACAGGACCTGCTCCTCGTCCTCCCTGACTTTGCACAGAGTCTGCGCAAGAAGGCTCACTGGGGGAAACACATACTTGCGTTCTTCCCGGGGCCAGCTGTGGGCCAGGGCATCCGACCCGAGGGTCCCCTAGGTCAAGGAATAGAAACACTGGCAGTGGGTCGTCTCTGGGGAGGCAAACAGGTCTACCTGTGCGGCCCCGAAACGACTCCAGATTAGCTGGACCGCCTGGGGATGGAGTCGCCATTCTCCCGGAAGTACCTGCTGACGTGACAGCTCGTCGGCCGCACGATTGAGCAGGCCCGGAATGTGAATGGCACGAAGCGACCTCAGATGCTTCTGACTCCATAAGAGGAGATGGCGGGCGAGTTGCGACATGCGACGGGAGCGTAGACCACCCTGTTTGTTGATGTACGCTACGGCCGCAGTGTTGTCCGTCCGGACCAGAACGTGCTTGCCTCTGAGCGGAACTTTGAAGCGGCTGAGTGCAAGACGAACTGCTAACAACTCGAGGCAATTGATATGCCATTGCAGTTGAGGCCCCGTCCACAGACCCGAAACTGCAAGCCCGTTGTACGTGGCACCCCAACCCGTGGATGAGGCATCCGTGGAGACAACGGAGTGCCTGGACACTTGTTCTAGGGGTACTCCCGCCCGGAGAAACAGAGGGTCCGACCACGGGCCGAAGGTTTGGCGGAACCTCGGAGTCACTTGGACGCGGAGGGAACCGCTGTGCCACGCCCATCTCGGGACTCGATCGTGTAGCCAGCGTTGAAGCGGTCTCATATGAAGCAATCCGAGCGGCGTTACTGCGGCTGCGGATGCCATATGCCCCAGGAGCCTCTGAAAATGTTTCAGTGGAACCGCTGTCCTGCCTCTGAACGAATTCAGGCAGTTCAACACCGACTGGACGCGCTCCTCGGTGAGGCGCGCAGTCATGGTGACCGAGTCTATCTCCATACCGAGAAAAGAGATCCTCTGCGTGGGGCAGAGTTTGCTCTTCTCCCAGTTGACCCGAAGTCCCAACTGGCTGAGGTGACTGAGCACCTTGTCCCTGTGTTCGCACAACTGCTCTCGCGACTGGGCAAGAATCAGCCAGTCGTCGAGGTAGTTGAGGATGCGAACGCCATGCTCTCTCATGGGAGCAATGGCCGCCTCCGCAACCTTCGTAAAGACGCGGGGCGACAGGGACAGGCCGAAGGGTAAGACGCGGTACTGATATGCCCGTCCCTCGAACGCGAAGCGCAGAAAGGGCCGGTGTCGAGGGAGAATCGAGACATGAAAGTACGCGTCCTTCAGGTCGATCGCTGCAAACCAATCTCGGGGACGGATGCACCTGAAGATGCGCTTCTGCGTTAACATCGTGAATGGCAGCCTGTGAAGGGACCGGTTCAGGAATCGCAGGTCCAAGATCGGTCGTAACCCGCCGCCTTTCTTGGGTACAATGAAGTACGGGCTGTAGAACCCGGACCTCATATCGGCTTGAGGGACCGGCTCTATCGCGTCCTTCGCCAGTAGGACAGCGATCTCCGCCCTGAGCACGGGGGCGTTCGCCTCCACTACAGTCGTGAAGTGAACGCCCCTGAACTTGGGGGGACGCCGGGCGAACTGAATCGCATAGCCGAGTCTGATGGTACGGATGAGCCACCGAGACGGGCTGGGAAGCGCTAGCCAGGCTCCCAGACTCCGAGCAAGGGGGACCATCGGGACCACAGACGTACCCGCAGCGGGGCAGCGAGGCGGAACGCAGGGATCCGGCTCGGACGGCATGGGAGCGGCCCGCAGCGGGATCTGAGTGTGCTGTGCAACACTTACCTGCATCCGCGGAGGGGACGTGCGAGTGTGGGGAGGCCGCTTGTGTGCGTCCCGACAGCCGGCGTCCCCTGCTGGCGAAGGGAGAGGTACTTGAGGGTGGCGAGGCATGGGAGCGTCGACCACCGCCAAGCGCGCTCTCTTGGCACCCAGAGATATTGGAAACTGCTCTTTTATTGATGTTTTGGGTGCCGCTGACACTGGGGCCAGCGGCGGAACAGAAAAACAAAAGATTTTCCCCCGGCCCTCCTCCGGGGGAAGGAGTGGTGCTGCAGCCATCTCCCTCAGAGCAGTCTCCTCCATCTCTGGGCGGCCCGTCTCAGGGTCGCTTGCGACAACGCTTGCCACCTGGCTTGGCAGCGGCCTGAGCGGGCTGGACATCCTTCCCACGGCCGGCCCCACGCCGTCGGCTGGGGGGAGGCTGCTGCGGTGCCTTGGCGGGGGCGGAGGCGGCGGCGGGTGGACGTCCTCGGCGACGAGTAGTCGGAGGCGCTGCCGCCGGCGGCGGGGTGGAGGCAGCAGCGGGCCGCCGGGGCAGGATGTGCTTGATCGCCTCCGTCTGCTTCTGGGCGGCCGAGAACTGTTGGGCGAAGCTCTCGACCGCGTCGCCGAACAACCCAGCTGACGAGATGGGGGAGTCCAGGAACCGATATTTATCGGTCTCCCTCATGTCAGCCAGGTTGAGCCTGTACGTACTTCGAACGTGACCGACTGAATGGGAACTAGAACTGTTCCATCTACTCACTCCTCTCCCTGGTTCACTCCAGAACTAAGAGTTTTGAAAACAAAATGTAGGCGTCTCGAAAGACTTTACAAAAGAAAACCCATTCTTGTGCATTCCATGGCTTATTCCTGACTATCTGTCTACTGTCATCAACAAAGCTAAATGCAAACCGAAAGCTCTCTTTTCTAAATCATCATAATTTTTTCAACAACAAATGTACAACATTTATAAATCGTTTTCTCCAACGTAGCACAAGACACCACAGGTGTCGTAGCACAACTGCAATCTCATCTAGAGCAAAATAATCTTTTTGAACCACTTCAATCTGGTTTTCGTCCCTATCACAGCACAGAAACAGCACTTTTAATTGTGCTAAACAATCTCCTTTGGTTTCTGATTCTGGTGCACACAGTATCCTAGTTCTGCTCGATCTCAGTGCAGCCTTTGACACTGTGTGTCATTCCTCACTCCTTTCATGACTATCTGCAATAGGCATCACTGGTGCTGCTCTTCAGGGGTTGACCTCGTATCTATCTGATAGACAGCAGTTTGTAAGGATAGGTAAAGTTCTATCACTCATGGTGTAACTCAAGGTTCTGTACTTGGTCCTCTTTTATTTCTCATTTATGTGCTGCCACTAGGTCAGATAATCAGACGACATGGTCTTGCCTTTCATAGTTACACTGATGATCTTCAGATTTATTTCACAGTTAAACCCAACTCAGTTTATCCTCTCGCTTCTGTTAACTCCTGCCTTCAGGAACTTAAAACCTGGATGACTGATAACTTCTTACAGCTTAATACTGATAAAACTGAAATCCTGTTGATTGGCCCTAAATCACAAAATCTGCCACGTGATGACGTTTTTATTGACATTGATGGTGTCCAGATTACACCTTCAAAAACGGTGCGAAATCTGGGAGTATTGCTTGACTCCACGTTATCTTTCGACTCACATATTGGTCAGACAGTTAAGTCATGCTTTTTCCACCTGCGAAATATTGTTCGTATCCGTCGATCCCTCAACTTTAACAATGCTGAAACTGTTATTCACGCTTTTATAACCTCCAGATTAGACTACTGTAACGCCTTATACAGCGGTTTACCAACTAAGGCTATACATCGCCTACAAATGGTGCAAAACACTGCTGCTCGAGCCCTAACATTTTATAAAAAATCTGTACACATCACTCCCATCCTCAACCAACTTTTCCAACTATCCAGTTTAAACTGTTAGTTTTAGTCTATAAAGCCAATCACGGCCCTGCACCACAATATCTTGCTGATTTAGTTCAACCATATGTTCCTGCCCGGACCCTCAGATCCAGCAATGAAAACCTGCTTGTCGTCCCTAAGTTGAAACACTCGACTGTCGGAGGAAGGGCTTTTAGTGTTATTGGCCCTAAATTATGGAATAAGCTGCCCTCGACTATCCGTAACGCACCTACTCTCCAGATTTTTAAATCCCAATTTAAAACTCATCTTCTTTCTCCGTGCAGTAAAAATTTTTTTTTCCGCCTCTGCCTTCAAGTGATCTCACACCTCTTCATGTTATGCTACATGACTAGCTACTGTTAATTGTTCTTTTGATTCTATAACTTCTTTGTTGTTGTTGGAGTTATTTGTTATACACCTGCTTGTTTATTTGCTATAATGAACAGGTTGACTATCTGATTGTAATTGATTGTACTCTTGTACTCCATTGTGAAACGACCTTGGGTTCTTGAAAGGCGCTATAAAAAAAATAAATGTATTATTATAATTATTATTTTAAAGTTGATGCACGTAAAGTAACATATGAAATACTTACAGGGCTATATGTGAAGTGTAGGCTGGCGAAATGGTTACATGAAAGGACTGATTACCATTTTTGAATATTGTGCAGCATTATGAAAGAAGTCTCTTATGTTAATCAAGCCTGCATTTATTTGATCAAAAACAGCAATATTGCGAAATATATAAAAATAATGGTTTTCTATTTTAAAATAATTTAAAATATAATTTATATATTTATATATTGCCCCTTTTTTTACATTTGAGCCCCTGCCCCTGACGAACTCTCTGCACGGCCCTGCACTACGCCCTCATGGATTAAAATCCTGAAGCACACGCAAGGTCCCCCTGCTCAAGCCATCGCATGTCCAGGCCCATCTGAAGTTTGCCAATGACCATCTGGATGATCCAGAGGAGGAATGGGAGAAGGTCATGTGGTCTGATGAGACAAAAATAGAGCTTTTTGGTCTCAACTCCACTCGCCGTGTTTTGAGGAAGAAGAAGGGCGAGTACAACTCCAAGAACGTCATCCCAACTGGAAGCATGGAGGTGGAAACATCATTCTTTGGGGATGCTTTTCTGCAAAGGGGACAGGACGACTGCACCGTATTGAGGGGAGGATGGATGGGGTCATGTATCGCCAGATCTTGGCCAACAACCTCCTTCCCTCAGTAAGAGCATTGAAGATGGGTCGTGGCTGGGTCTACCAGCATGACAACAACCCGAAACACACAGCCAGGGCAACTAAGGAGTGGCTCCGTAAGAAGCATCTCAAGGTCCTGGAGTGGCCTAGCCAGTCTCCAGACTTGAACCCAATAGAAAATCTATTAACTTAAAAGGATCTGGAGAAGGTCTGTATAGAGGAGTAAGCCAAAATCCCTTCTGCAGTGTGTGCAAACCTGCTCAGGAAACATATGATCTCTGTCATTGCAAACAAAGGTTTCTGTACCAAATATTAAGTTCAGCTTTTTCTGATGTAGCTAATACTTATGTCATGCAATAAAATGCTAATTAATTACTTAAAAATCATACAATGTGATTTTCTGGATTTTTGTTTTAGATTCCGTCTCTCACAGTTGAAAGAGTACCTATGATAAAAATTAATAAAAATAAAAAAAAATTAAAGACCTCTACATGCTTTGTAAGTGGGCAAACCTGCAAAATCAGCAGTGCATCAAATACTTGTTCTCCCCACTGTATAAGTGGTATTAATTATTTAATGATTTAAACTGAAATGTTTCTCTGTTCAATAAAACAGCTCTTAATTAGGGTGAAAAAGATTACATTGCAATTAATTCCGATGGCATTTAAGAGTACAAATAGTTTTAAGCATATTAATCACTGTTATTGTTATGAGGGGGTCCTTGTAAAAATGTCTCCACTGTAAGGGGTCCCTGGTCCCAAAGTGTTTGATAACCCCTGCCTTAAAGGGACTCCCCTTCGGTTTAAGTGGTTGGTGGTTGCTCTCCCTCAGCATGGCGGAGTGGTTATATCGTTCCCCAAAGCATTCTAGGACCCAGTGCGAGTTCCCTGTTTTCACATACGCAACCTGAGACGATTTCTGGTGAGATTAGGTTGAAAAAACCTAAACTTTATTTATTTATTTATATATTTGTCCTTTATTTACCCAGGATATCCCATTGATAAAGTTTCATACATAACCACAAAAACAATAATCCTGCAAAACAATTAATAAAGATAAAATCAAGAAAAGCACTTACAAGACTCATTTTATAGCACATTTAGTATATCTAGTTAACTATATTTTGCAGAATTTTCTCAAATTCTGAGTATACATTTGGAACTTTTAATCAAATGTAAATATATAAATATGTGATGAAATATATATACTTTTTTCAGATGTAATGTAATTGATAAGTGAATAAAAAGAGCCAAAAAATCATTCTACAGTACATTTTTGTGAGATTTTGTTTTTTGATTCTTTGATCTTTTGGAACAGCTTTCCATTCGGCTGCTCCTGCCACACCACCTTAACATCCGCTGGCATTCCCTGCTCTCTCAGCTTCTGCTGGACCTGAGGACAGAACCAATGCATGAAAAAGAATAAATCATTATAGGTTCATTTGAATCTCTGAGACTCCAGAGAATAGGTGTGGTGATCAGCATATGGCTCACTTCCTTCAGCACAGCGTCTGTAATCGCTTGATCGTTGACATCATCCCCTGCTTTCACCTCCAGTCTTAATATCTGTTGCTTCAGCCGTTCTGAGTCTAGCACTGAAACACACAAAAACACACAACAACACAGACATCTCTATCAAACAGATCAGTCACGCTGTGATTGCTGGGATATTTTAAAGGTACAGTAAAGGCAAAGCACAACGTGCAGAACCATCATTCTTTCATGCACTGGTCAGTTTGGAGATTTTAGGATTATTTTGCTTAACATTAAACTAGAGGAAAGAAAACATCCGAAATACACATTTAAGTGTTTGTTTTATTGCACTTTGTCTGTTTGCGTCTGTATATTACGATGCATATTTTTAATCCTCTAGTGCTCTTAGTCATTTTTGGCCGAAAAATTTTACATTGGTTTTTTATAGTTTTTACTTCATCTGATTGGTATGAAACTTGGTCAAGGTTTTGGCACTGGTTGTGTGAACACACACACACACACACACACACACACACGGTCATTTATTTTAGACATTTTATACAGACATTTTATTTAACCTTTATTTATCCAGGTAAACAGTTTGAGAACCACTTCTCATTTACAAACATGACCTGGCCATGACTGCATTGCGCCCAAACAAAAGCTAATTTTTTTGAGATATCAAGCTTAACTTTGGAACACAACTTGATTCGATTAATGGCTTTGATTTTATTGCAGGTTTAGAGTTAAATGTTTTTGAAAATATATATTTAATATAAAAATTCAAAATAGTATTTTTGTGCATTTTTCATAACAATAAAAATAATTTTGTGACTTTTCCTCCACTTCAGTAAAACTTAAATACACCAAAACTTACAGTTTTCTTCATATCTATATTCTGAAGGTTTCTACTGAAGGTTTTGTTCATATATCACCCAACCTGATTTATAGAACATTTAATTCCTAATTTTATTTTATTTTTTACATTTACATTACATTTAGTCATTTAGCAGACGCTTTTATCCAAAGCGACTTACAAATGAGAGCAATAGAAGCAACTACAACAGTCAGAGGCTACAGTATGCAAGTGCTGTAACAAGTCTCAGTTAATCTAACACAGAACACACAGTTTTTTTTTTTTTTTTTTTTTTTTTTTTTTTTTTTAATAAATTAGACAGACAGAAAAATGAATAGAATGTTAAGTGCTATTCTTGATTGGTCAGGTGCTGCTGGAAGAGATGCGTCTTTAGATGTTTTTTGAAAATGGCTACAGACTCGGCTGCTCGAATTGAGATAGGCAGGTCATTCCACCAGGTGGGGGCAGTCCAGGAAAAGGTCCGTGACAGTGATTTCATGCCTCTCTGGTATGGCACCACAAGGCGTCGTTCACTGGTAGAAGGCAAACTCCTGTAGGGTGTGTATGTCTGAACAAGCGAGTTAAGGTAAATTGGTGCAGAGCCAGTGGTTGCTTTGAAGGCGAGTACCAGTGCCTTGAATTTGATGCGAGCGGCTATTGGTAGCCAGTGGAGTCTGATGAAGAGAGGCGTGACGTGCGCTCTCTTCGGCTCGTTAAAGATCACCCTCGCCGCTGCATTCTGGATCAGTTGCAAGGGTTTGATAGTGCATGCCGGAAGGCCTGCTAGAAGAGCATTACAGTAGTCCAGTCTGGAGAGAACAAGAGCTTGGACCAAGAGTTGTGTGGTCTGCTCAGATAGGAAGGGTCTAATCTTCCTAATGTTGTATAATGCAAATCTGCAGGACCGGGTTTTCTGTTTGTTCACAGTATTTTCTGATTTATGTAGTGATAAAAAAAGAAATCCCAAATCCCCTCACTAAAAACCATTAACTCTAATAGGTCCACAAAATCAAACAAGAGTTTTGAACCCGGCTTTATCCAGTGTTCAGATTTATGTTCAGGAAATGTATGCAAACGAGTGTATATTTAAGTAAATAGTGCATCACTATTTTATAAAATGTGTAATATAAAGCAAATGTCTTGGTGTACGCTGTGATTAATCAGCTGGAGATATCTATATTACCCTAATCACCTGTGTTGTCTTGCTTTATAAAAGGTTATGTTTTCAGAAGAAAATGCGAGGGGTGTTTGTCATGCAAAACCCACAGGAATCGTTCATGCCTTGCACACCCCAAACTTTAATGCCTGTGTTATTCCAATCCTGTTAGTATGAGCAATAATATAAATACAATAATAACACTTTCAGACAGCTGCTTTGATTTTTATGGCTAAAAAAGTATAAAATGAAAACCCGAAACAACCTCAAAATGCTTTAAAATAAAGACACTTAAACTTACCGTTGCAAAAGAAGAAAAACTGTGTGGTGCAGTTCTCATCAGCAATCTGACCGTCACTATTTACAGCAGCACAGATTTCACTGGGAAACTTTTTATCCGGTTGTCCTGGAGCCCATGGCAGGGGAGAAGGGCTCGAGCTGGTCTGATCCGACCACTTCCACGAGTCTCTGAACAGACCGATCCAGGTAAAAGAGTCAATCATCCTGGCTAGCTGTTGATTCTCATTAGTGCTCCTCACAGTGATCAGGTCTGTGTAGTGTACTCTGCAGTAACTCTGAGCTTCGTTCCAGGTCATCTCTGGATCAGTGACTAGCACCGGCTGTCCTGCTGTAAAACATCACAATAATGCACTTATTAACTAATGATGGCATTATAAAACCCACAGGACTTTTTGATGTTTTTGTTTTTTTCAATGTACAGTTGCAAGAAAAAACGTGTGAACCGCTCGCAGAATCTGTGAAAATGTGAATAATTATAATAAGAATAAGAACAAAATAAGAGAGATCATAGAAAATGCCTGTTCCCTTTCGTTCAGTCACTACGACGTACGTTAGTGACTAACGAATGGGGGTTTCGCTTAGAAGCCAATCATCTTTGAGAATTTAACAACGCCCAATGGCAGTGCCAATGCCATGGGCATGCGGAATTTGCATGCGTAACTCCGCCCCACCGTGTGGGTATATAAGGAAGTACGCTGGCAATATCGCATTATGTTTCTGCTTTGGACCCAAGAGCATCTCTTCACTCCTACAAGCCTGAATTCTGAAGTTCTCTCTTCAGTCTTCGAGACGAGCGGTTCTCCAGGGTGTTGGTGTGACGGCGCGTTCCAGCGATCTCACATTGCCTGCCTGCTGATCTGTGCAGTGATCTGCAACAGCTGTGTGTGTTTTCCCTGGGTGCTTCGGCACTCTGCAGAGCTTTCCTCTCACAAAAAGAGCTTGTGCGTGGCACGTTATTTTATATGAGAGATGGTGGTCCAGTGGGTTAAACCATGGAACTGATATGCAGAAGGTTGCTGGTTCGATCCCAGCGGTCACCACCAGTGTGTCCTTGAGCAAGGCACTTTACTCCATGTTGCTCCAGGGGGATTGTCCCTGTACTAAGGGCACTGTAAGTTGCTTTGGATAAAAGCGTCTGCCAAATGCATATATGTATATGTATATTTTTTAAGACGGTTCACCCGTGCACTTCCGGGTGCGATCGATCTCCGTTGCTGTCTATGGGCACATTCACTGCTCGACGTGTTTGGGCTTCAGCACGTTCGGGCAGTGTTTGTGGATGTGTCATGTTCCCACTGCGGAAACATGACCATCGCGAGGTTGCAGTTGAGAATCAGTGATCTCCGTGAGGAGAGAGAGTCCCCTCTGCCACACCCCAATCTACCGTCTCCGAGAGAGGTGGTGCTTTGGCTAGTGGCCAGGGTGACCTGAGGGCGGTGCCGTAGTATTAAGAACCCCGACGATCATTCCTCGGGCCACGCCCCCCTCTCGCACATTGCTTCCCGCGAGTGCTGGACTGAAGCAGCGGGACCGTCTCTGATGCCCCGTTCGTTTCGTTCACACTCCAGATAGCAACGAGATGTCGATCGCCGCATCTCAAGGTGGGCTAGAGTCCTTTGGGGATGACGATTAGGTTGTGCTCCGCCTTCGGGTGTGTCAGCGCTGCCTGATCCGACCTAAAGTTGACAGCCATGTTATCTCCGGCAGCCGCGAGCCTCGCGCTGGTGTGGAACTCCGCCCTGTCGCGAGTGCTCGTTGTTGTGCGATTGGTTTTTGGGGGCGGCACCCGACAGCTGTTGGGCCCCGACCCCAATGCCTTTCACTCCCGAGGTGCATGAGGAGATCACGTGGTCCCGGAAGTCCCCGTGCTTCCCGTGACCGTTTGGTGGCCTCCTCCGCCTTCTCTGCCCTTGATGGGGCCGCGGCCTAAGGGTGCACTGGGGTCCCCCCCCACTGTTGAACTCTCTGTTGCGCACTACGGTGTCCACAGAGGGCTTTGACGTGGCTGTCCTAGCACCCTCCCAAAGCCTGTGGGCTCGTCTACTTCGGTGGCGTGATCCTGCAGAGCTACGGGCAGGCCGCCGTCCCTTTGCACATGCACAAGGTTGGAGCCAACCCAGGGCTCTTCAATGAGCCGCCACTGCGTCTCCTTCCCCCGGTGGAGGGCCGGAGGAAAATCCTTCTGCTGCTGGCCCCCGGGCTGGCGGCACTTGGAAAGAACTGGTGTCCCCATCTCTGAGGTCCCAGAGACCGGTGATGGCAGTGTGTGCCGCCCCCGGGCCGCGCCGCTCTCGTCCCTCTCTGTCGCCAGCCTCCTCTCAGAGCAGACCCCAGTGGAACGTGCGTCCTTCCCTGGTCTCCTCTGTCAGGACGCAGCTGCTGACTGTGCCCCTACACCGGGACGCTACGCCTCCTACATCCGGGCCAGTCACGCTGCCTCGCTGCCCCACCCGGAGTACGTCTGTGGTTCGAGTGACCCCGCTGGTCAGTTCCTGGGAGCCTGGCTTCAGTTTCAGAGACTCTCCGCTGGGTCGCGAAGGCCATCAGACTCGGCTATGCGATTCAGTTCGCACAGGCTCCTCCCCGCTTCCGGGGAGTCCGCGCTCCATGGTGGGGCACAATAAAAGGCCCCAGTCATGCGTGCGGAGGTTGCCACCCTACTGGCGAAGGGTGCGATCGAGCCTGTCCCTCCAGCCGAAATGAAGTCCGGCTTCCTCAGCCCTTACTTCATTGTACCCCAGGACACCGGTGGGTTACGGCCAATCCTGGACCTGCCCGTCCTGAAACGATCCCTTCTCAGGCTTCCGTTCAGGATGTTGGTAGCGAACGCCTCCTCAGACGCGTTTGTCCGGTAGATTGGTTGCAGCGATCAACCTGAAGGACGCTTACTTCCATGTCTCCTTCCTCGACACGGACCGTTCCTACGGTTTGCTTCGGGGGGCAGACATTCAGTACGCAGTCCTCCCATTCGGGCCAGCTCTGTCCCCTCGTGACTCCACGCAGTCTATCGAGGCAGCCCTTGCGCCACTCAGGCAGCACGGGGTTCACATCCTTGACTACCTCGACGACTGGCTCATACTCGGTCACTCTCGAGAGCAGGTGTGCGAACACAGAGTCCAAGTGCTCCGGCACTTAGCCCGTCTGGGCCTTCAGGTTAACTGGGAGAAGAGCGACTCTGCCCCGTGCAGAGCATCTCTTTTCTCAGTATGGTTTCCAACTCGGTCGCCATGTGCGTGCTGCTTACCAGCGAGCACGCGCAGTCACTGCTGACTTGCCTTCGTTAGTTCGAGAGCAAGAGTGCGGTCCCACTGAAGTTATTTCAGAGGCTCCTGGGGCATATGGCATCTGCAGCCGCGGTAACGCCGCTCGGATTGTTCATATGAGACCGCTTCAGCTTTGGCTTCGCAATCAAGTCCCGAGTTGGGCATGGCATTCGGGCACGCTCCGGGTCCCAATGACTCGGGCCTGCCTGCGGACCCTCACCGCGTGGCCGAACCTCACTTCTACCGGCCGGGGGCCCTTAGGACGAGTTTCCTGGCATATTGTTGTCTCAACAGATGCCTCCTCCACGGGCTGGGGTGCCATGTGCAATGGACATGCTACTGCTGGCTCCTAGACAGGACCCCTGCGCCTCCTGTATGTCAATTGCTTCGAGTTGCCGGCAGTGCGGTTCGCCCTGCACCGCTTCCTAGCGTTGCTGAAGGGTCATCATGTACTAGTCCCGTCCGATACGTGCCATTATTCTCCTCAGGTGAGCTCCCAGAGAGCCCCGAGTTCCTCCAGCACTGTCGACGCCGACATCAGTTCAGTCTGCCCTTTCGAGCCCAGACCCTCATGTCTGGCCAGGTGCCCCATGTGCATGGTTCCCCTCCGGCGACCCCCACACGAGTATTTCCACTGTAAGCCTCTGCTTGAGCAGGTGTCTTTCCCTTGGCAAGCCCCTGCCACCCCTAGGGTTAAAAGTCCACCTTCGTCTGGTACCCTAGAGTTCTTCCATATGCAGCCCTTAGCGGGTCATTTGTGTACTCTCTAAGTCCCCCCCACGGGTAGGGACTTTTGGCATATCTCCACTGGAATATGCTTCCCAGTGTACCTTGGTATTCCTGTGATAAGTGGGGGTCCTTCGTCCGTACTAGTCTTAAGACAGGGTACTCGCACTTGCGAAGGGCACTGGAAGACAGCCGAGTGGCGTTGTTGTATTGGGACCCCCATTCGTTAGTCACTAATGTTACGTCGTAGTGACTGAATGAAAGGGAATGTCTCGGTTACGTATGTAACCCTCGTTCCCTGAGGAGGGAACGGAGACGTAACGTCCCTTTGCCACATCCGCTGCACTGCTGGAACGGCCGGGAGTTCAGTCTTGGCTCCGCAGCAGGTAACATAATGCGATGTTGCCAGCGTACTTCCTTATATACCCACACGGTGGGGCGGAGTTACGCATGCAAATTCCGCATGCCCATGGCATTGGCACTGCCATTGGGCGTTGTTAAATTCTCGAAGATGATTGGCTTCAAAGCGAAACCCCCATTAGTTAGTCACTAACGTTATGTCTCCGTTCCCTCCTCAGGTTTTCATATAGTCCACCCCGGCTCTGAATGCGTCAGGTTTCCTTCTGGAGCGTCAGTGAATGTGTGTGAAGCTTTTCTAACAGTTGTGTTTGAGTCGCTCAATCCAGTATTTACTATCTTATTATTTGTCAGTGTGAACTAGTGAAACGATATCATCTGACGCTTGGCTGATGTGTTACTCCACCTACTCTACTCAACTATAGTATATAAACTCATTCAAACACATTTACACACACCTCCACTCCTCATTGCATCTTCATTATTGAGTGTTGGATTCTGTGTAGAAAGTCTATGTATCATTGTATCTCCTTCTATAATATATGCTAAGAAACTTTGAAGGGTGGGGATTTGTGTCTCAACGATGTATCTCAAGCGGTCTAGTATGGCAGCTCGAGCACCTTGGAGCCTAAGCCTTTCGCCAAAGCCAAAGATTGTCAATAAATTTCATTCTCAAAGTCCAGACTGAAATAAAAAATAACATGCTTTTTGTATGATCTCTCTTATTTTGTTCAAATTATTCACATTTTCTGCAAATGGTTCACATACTTTTCCTAGGACCTGTAGATGTAAAATAAAGTTTGTGGATACGTGAACGTTTTCCTGTATGATGTGAATTACACACTCACCCACATCGAAAATTTCATTTTTAAACATGTTTCATATAAGTTATTAGATATGAATATTTAGGTTGAGAGTGTCTGCAGTTTCTATTGTTGAAACAAGTATTGTCACATTATGTGCACAGAGATTATTTTACTCATAAATGGAAAAAAAGCTTCACGATTTGAGTATTTGTAATTATTTGTATGAAATGCACGATTTGTACCATTACACTCATAAGAAACACTGGTGTAGCATTTACCTTAAAACTATTCTCATTTAGAAATTGCTAGTAAATAATTGCAAAGAAACAGCAACACATTGAATTAAAAGTGAAATGTTGAAAAAAAAAATTCTTACCGCTTTGACAAATAAAGGGAAGTTTCAAATCACATCTTTTGTCATCCCAATATTCATCTGAATAAATATGTGCACAATCTTCGTTTCCCATATAATTATCTGGCTGACTCGCAAACCAGTTCACAAACGTCATGTTTTCATTTTGAAAAGACCAGTGCCAGCTGTTCACGTCGTCATACAGTCCGATCCAAGTGTTCAGTTGTAGTCCAGCTCTTGACTTGTTTAATTCAATCCCCTCTTCATCAGTCTGTACAGTGGCCAGGTCCCAGTGGTTCTGTCGACAGTATTCCTGAGCCTCGGCCCATGTTTTATTCTCTCGGATCAGAATATATTCATGTGAACTGCACAGAATCACTGAGAGAAACCCTGATGAACAAACAGAAAACAAAACGTTAGCATTTTCTAAAAGCAAATACAATTATTCAGCTTTCAGATGTGACTTAAATAGACAAAGAATTCATTCAGAGTCCATCTTGCATGTGAAAAAGACAAATGTAGGTCCTCCAGAGATGCAGATTATCTTAGTGTTGTTAAATGTTGTAATGTCTGGACTGTCTCACAATGGTCGGTTCCGTTTGATACAGAGATGATTTCAGCCTTTTGACATTTGCATACAAATCAACATCCTGGCACCAAGCAGTCTGTGTTGAATTGCCGTTGTGACACTTTTGTGGCTTGGCCGATGCTAAGCAGTAACACCGTTAAGGTCCTTTGGATGCTTCGAAGAGAGCGTTATCAACACATGTTCCCATCTCCACGAAAGCCAGAGTCACTGAGAACTCCTCCAATACACATAGCACAGACATTTTCTTCATGTACCTCATAATTAGACTATTCCCCAATGTATTTGATATATTCCTGCGTGTACGCATGTTCCCTAGGCAGGGTTCTAAATGAACTTTTTTGATCACCAGCCAATCAGAATTACCACTAGACAATTTTTCAATTTTCCCGGTGAAAATAATTATGGTGAAACTATGAGTGCCACTGAATGCATTTGATCATTGTATTAACATTGTTGGCATGAAAAACGCATATAAAGTACAATGCAAACAATTTTTGTTTTATGACATTTTATGAATGAAGGCCAGTACTGATACTGATATACTGATGTCTCTATGAAATAACCTTTTATTGACACTTCAATGAAATAACAGCTTAAAAAATATATAACAACTTTTAATATAATTTAATCCTCACATAAACCCATAATACATTCCATATGAAGGCTACCTGTGTCCTTCCTACCTGTATAGGAAATGTACAGAAATTGAAAAGTTAGTTAGTATAAATTATAAATTATATATAGTAATCCTTATTAACCCTCTGGAGTCTGAGCTGTTTTGGGGCCCTTTAGAAGTTTTGACATGCTCTGACATTTGTGTTTTTTTCAGTTGCTTATAAACAAAATAATGGCAAAAGTGTAATTACACTGTATTTGTGACACCCTGTAGGTTAAGTCACAGGAATAATTATTTATTTTTCCTTTTTCTAAGCATTTGATTTTCTAAGCATTTGATTGTTTTATCGTGTTCATGATATTGTTTCTATTAGGCCCCGTTCACACTGCAGGCAAAAGTGGCCCAAATCAGATTTTTTTGGGGTCAAGTGACCAGGTCAGACTTCTTCAGAGGTAGTGTGAACACTCAAATCTTGCCCAGATCTGTTTTTTTCAAATCAGATTTAGACCACATACATATGTGGTCCTGAATCAGACCCAGATCTGATTTTTTTCAATGCGGCCGCAGTGTGAACAACCAAGGCGGATTTGATGCGACTTTTAAGTCAATCTACGTCGACATTTGTCACAATTATGCGCCGGCGAGTTAGCCCTAGACACAACAGACACAGACAGTAACATTAAAAACTTGACTAGATATGGAGAACAGCGATGGAGCGAGTCAATGGAGGGAGAGTGAGGTGTTCAGCACATATTCAGCACAAACTGGGCTAACATAATATGTGAGCAACATGTATTTACATGCTTGTATTTTTGAGGGGAAAATGTTAAGGCATGATTTTTGAAACAAAAAAAAATATTAAATTAAGGCCTCAAAACACACAATAGATGTGTCCACAAGACTTTTGACTCCAGGGTGTATTTGCATTGATTTTTTGCTTCAAACTGATGTGAGAATCATTGAGCCTACTCATTCACATAAAACAATACACTGATTTAACATTTGTAAGACAGTTTTTCTTCACAAAGCCAATATGCGAGGAGGCGTAATATCTAATGAATAATGATGAGTATCACCTGAGAGGACAAACATAATAGCCCACATTAATGAGTTGCATAATGAACGAGCTTCAAGTGTGTGACTGAGAGAGCAAAAAAATGCTCTTCTTATTTAGTTGAAAATTGTACTTATCTAGTAAATGCATCTTGATTTAAGAATGTTTAAATATTTAGACCAGAAACAAGACAAAAATGACTAAGAAGAGCATTAAAAAAAGACATTTATTGTACTATTATTTATGTTTTTGAAAGTAGTCTCATGCTAAAAAAATATAATAATAATAATTAAAATTAAGATACAATTTATACAAAACGAAATTCAATTTAAAGAAAGCAATTCTCTTTCAACAAAACAAAAAATCCCTTTCCACAAAACAAAACTCCAGAATCATTTCTGACAAACTTTGATATTAAATAAAAAAAATACCATTAGGCTATACTATTTAAACATCAATATGAAGCAAAATATGTTTGACTGGTACTATATTTATAGCATCTGAATAGACATGTGAAAATAAAAGCTTTATTGATGTGACACTATGCTCTTTTACAATAAACACATTATAATCTGTCCAAAACAAGCCAAATAAATATTGTCTAAACAGTCTTGCGTGTATGACATTTAATGTTGCAACAGGATTCATTTTTAAACGGTCTTTTTGCATTTAATATTCACTGATGCTAACTGAATAAACTGACCTTACAATCAGCGGCGGACACTGCATGAAAAAAGGTGTATCCGGACCAGTATACTCCTGTATACACTGCTGAAATTCGGAAGAATCCAGGAGTATACTGGCCGGATAGGTCAAATTCCATGGATCCGTATATGTCCGTATTCATCCGAAATGGTACCAAATCGGATGTATGTTGTGGCCGTATACTCCCATGCTACAGCCATTTGTTGCCATGGCAAATAATCCCATCAAGTTTTTCCCAGGAGACATTTTCACACCTCTAAACAGCTTTGCCTTCTATCCCCTATTGGACCTTCATCTCAAACTGGATTGGTTGTTTTTTTTAAAACCACTCCCAAAACCCAGACTGCTATTGGAGGACAGGACGCATTGAAAACCCAGTCAAGTGACTTTATTGGTTACTTCTAAGGCTAAGGGTGGGCTAGGTTTTGTAGCATAGGGACTTGATTGGTTATAGGCCAGCTATGCAGATTTTGCTAATTAATATATAATATATATATATAAAAAATAATCCCCTCTCCCTCCCAAAAGAAAAATACACACAAAACAATTTGCGAAAGTCTGAAATATTTATTAAAAAGGTATTAAAAAAAAAAAACATTCTTAACAGCATTATAAACGAACATTAAAACAATGGTGAAACAAAAACAAGTGAACTAAATGTATTTAAAAGGGATGAAAATGTAAAGGAACAAATGTAAAAATATAAACAGTCCAAAGAACATAAATATACGTTAAATTGAATTGGTAAAGAAACAAAAAGGGAAATTTTTTTTACAAAATGCATTTAAAAGACAGAGATGTAAAGGAATAAAATACACAGTGAACATAAAAAGGAAAAGAATAAATATACAAATTAAACAATATAAAATGAGAACAATAAATTTATAAGACAAAAAAAGTGTATATAAAATACACATAAATATTCCAAGTAAACAATATAACCAAATAAAAAGAACAAAGAGCATTATAAACATACATTCAAATGAATGGGGGAAAAGATAAGTGAACAAAATGTTTCTAAAGGAAGGCGACGTAAGAGGAACAACAATACAAAACGTGGAGATCAAAAGCAACATGGACATCTAAAAAGGAACAAACATACAAAGTATACAATATAAAACGAGACAAAGAAATCTATAAATTAAAAAGTGTATATAAAATATATGTAAATGTTCTATATATGGGAACCAATAAAAGTATAAGTATATAAACATAGGAATAAAGAAAATATAAAATGAAACAATTGAATATTAAAATTATAATTATAAAATAATTGTGACCAACTCTAACACAATGTTGTTTGAGCTAGCCAAACCATCCACACTGGCCTTCCATCAAAAACAGCATCATCTTCATCTTCATCAGGTCTATAGTTGCGGTCTTCCACAGGTTCTGTGTTGGTTTGTGCAACCCTGGACCTGGTCTCCAGCAACTGCAAAACATGACAGTAAATTAACCACTAAAACTCAGAGAGGAGTATAGTAACATTCTGGAGGGAAAAAGCTTAACCGGTTTCTTAACTTACCCATCTCTTTCTCTGACGGTTCTGTGTGATGTTCTTCATAGTGTTTCTTTTCTGGGCCTTTTCAGACTGAGCCAAAGAATACTTCCTCAGCAAAGTCTCACAAAATAAAATACATCTTGCGACCTGCCAAATAATACATTAATAATATATAGTTAATGCCAATAAAAGTAAGTAAAACAATTCAATTAAAATGTATTTGTATAGCGCTTTTCACAATACATATTCAGGGTTTTTCCTGGGTCAAAAATGGTCTTCGGTGGTGGCTGACAGACATGGTCATCCACACACACACACACACACACACACACACACACACACACACACACCGCGAAAGATTTGTCAACACACAGAAAACACTTCATAACCGGATAGGATTTGTTTCCTGTTTATTTAAAGTATGCTTTATGCAGCTGGTCAGAGAATCAGTCAATGTTTTTTGAGCGCATTTCACACCCAGCGGTAATTAAAGGAAGACGTCTGATAGCGCCACGTCTGATAGCGCCACGTGCAACATGGATTCGGTCTTCCGACCTTTTGATTTTGATTAACGTAATATGTGAAACATTAGAAAGCTAAGAATGCTTATTTTGAAGACAGAGCGTGCGAGCGGGGGAGGAGCTCTCTGATCGTTCTATCTGTCACTCAGTTAACGCAAGTGCAGCAGTCATCTGTTCTACATCACTCATAAATCACAATAACTGATCAAATAAGGCTTTGGCGGGACAAAAATTTGTTTTGGCGGCCGGCAAAAAAATTTCAATGTAGGAAAAACCCTGATATTGTTTCAAAGCAACTTCACAGAAAATGCATGTGTCTACATTACAGAAAAAAACAGAGAACATTAAAATAATTTTTAAGATTACCTTTTACACATTCAGGGTCAACATCTGTAAAAGTTCTTCAGGATCATGGATCCAAAACTTCTGGATCATGAGGGGGGAAGAAACATGCACACACACAAATGAATATTAATTTGTTTGATAAAACATTAATATTAATTATCAACTTACGGACAAGGACTTGCAAAACATACTCACCAGGCCCATACAAAAACTTCACAGTAGATCCAAAATCCTGGTTTGCCTATAATTTTTCAGAGTCCAAGTATTCAATTCAATTCAATTCAAATTTATTTGTATAGCGCTTTTCACAATACACATTGTTTCAAAGCAGCTTCACAGAAAGTGCATTTCATAAATGTACATTGAAAAATGTTAGAAAAGAGAATGTTAAAGAAAAAATGTTAGGATAAGTTAATCAATCATGTATTATTTTAGGCCATAACAACGCTGGCGTTGAGTCGTCTCTTCACAGGCGTCGAGTCGTCTCATCACAGGTGTTGGGGCATCTGAAGTCTCCATCAGAGGCTGGATACAAACTGGAGCTGACGAACTAGTTACCTCGGGACTAGTGTCCCGAGATAACAACAGAAAAGCAGATGGGAAATAATTAGCATAGCTGCTGTTCAGAATATTAATGCTGTTGGTGCGATTTAACTGTAGTATAAAACTTAATTATAATGTGAATGCTTGGCTAAAGAGATGCGTCTTTAATCTAGTTTTAAACTGGGACAGCGTGTCTGAACCTCGAACAATATCCGGAAGACTATTCCAGAGTTTAGGAGCTAAATGTGAAAAAGCCCTCCCTCCTTTAGTGGACTTAGATATCCTAGGAATGACCAGAAGCCTCGAGTTTAGTGATCTTAAAGAGCGCGATGGATTGTAGGGCGATAAAAGATCAGTTAAATACACTGGAGCTAACCCATTTAGGGCTTTATAGGTCAGTAGCAATACTTTGTAATTGATACGGAACTTAATAGGTAACCAGTGTAGGGATGATAAAATTGGTGTTATATGATCATATTTTCTTGACCTAGTAAGCACTCTAGCAGCTGCGTTTTGGACTAACTGCAGTTTGTTTATCGATGATGCAGGACAACCAGCTAATAAAGCATTACAGTAATCTAGTCTCGAGGTCATGAATGCATGAACTAACTTTTCTGCATCAGAAATAGATAGCATGTTACGTAGCTTGGCAATGTTTCTAAGGTGGAAAAATGCCGTTTTTGTAACATATGAAATATGACTTTCGAAAGATAAGTTGCGGTCTAATATAACACCCAGGTCTCTTACTGTAGTGGATAAAGCGACAGGACATCCTTCCAAGTTAAAGTTGTATTGTGAGAGGTTTTGTGGGCAATTTTTTGGACCAATAAGTAACACCTCCGTTTTATCTGAATTTAATAGCAGAAAATTACACGTCATCCAGTGTTTAATATCTTCAACACACGCTGTCAGTTTAGATAATTTAGCGTTTTCATCTGGTCGTGATGAAATATATAATTGAGTGTCATCAGCATAACAGTGGAAATTAATTCCATGTTTTCTTATAATATTACCAAGTGGCAGCATATATATTGAGAATAGCAGAGGGCCTAGCACGGATCCTTGCGGCACCCCATAGTCTACTGACGTTATCTTTGATTTTTCCCCATTTAGACAGACAAAATGGTAGCGGTCTGATAAATACGATCTAAACCAGTTTAATGCCTGTCCCTGAACACCAGTGTAATTTTGAAGTCGATCTAATAGTATTTTATGATCTATAGTATCGAACGCAGCACTAAGATCAAGTAGAACTAGTATTGAGATACAGCCTTGGTCAGAAGCTAGAAGTAAATCATTTGTGATTTTAACGAGTGCAGTTTCTGTGCTGTGATGCTGCCTGAATCCTGATTGAAATTTTTCATAGATATCATTTTCTTGCAAGAAAGAGCACAATTGAGCGGACACAACTTTTTCTAGTATTTTAGACATGAATGGAAGATTTGATATTGGTCTGTAATTTGCTAGGTTATTATGATCTAATTGTGGCTTCTTAATGAGAGGCTTTATGACTGCCAACTTGAATATTCTTGGAACATGACCTAAAGATAAAGACGAGTTAATAATATTGAGAAGAGGCTCTTCCACTACAGGTAACAACTCTTTCAGTAGTTTAGTGGGTATTGGATCTAATAAACATGTTGTTGGTTTAGATGCAATGATAAGTTTATTTAGCTCTTCCTGTCCTATGGTTGTAAAGCGGTGTAGTAATTCTTGAGGGGCGATAATTGCGGTTGAATCATAAGACATCATTAATGATTGTACATTTACAATTTTGTTTCTGATGCTTTCTATTTTGTCAGCGAAGAAGTTCATAAAATCATTACTACTAAACTGTAACGGAATATTTTGTTCAGGCGATGCTTGTTTATTTGTTAGTCTAGCCACAGTGTTAAATAAAAACCTTGGGTTATTTTGGTTATTTTCTATTAGTTTGCGGAGATGCTCAGCCCTGGCTGCTTTCAGGGCCTTTTTATAACGTGACATACTTTCTTTCCATGCGATTCTAAAGACCTCTAAATTAGTTTGTTTCCATTTACGCTCTAAGTTACGAGTTTCTCTCTTGATAACATGTGTAGCACTGTTGTACCATGGTGCTTTAGTTTTCTCTTTAACCTTTTTTAATCTAATTGGTGCTACAATTTCTAATGTACTAGAGAAAATGGTGCTCATACTGCTAGTCATTTCCTCTAGTTTATCTGTTTGTTTGGGTTCACTGAGCAGCTGAGACAGATCAGGTAAGGTATTTGAGAATCTATCTATAGTGGTTGGAAGGATTGTTCTGCCTGGTCGATAACGTGGCGCAACATGACAGATTTCAGCAGTACGCAGTATGCAAGTTACCATGTAATGGTCAGTGACATCATCACTTTGTGGTATAATATCTATATCGGTTGGGTTGGTTCCATGTGATATAATTAAATCTAGTGTGTGATTAAGACGATGAGTGGGACCAGTGACGTTTTGCTTGACCCCAAAGGAATTTAATAGATCTGTAAACGCAGCCCCTAACGCGTCATTTGTGTTATCTACGTGTATGTTAAAATCTCCAACAATTAATGCTTTATCGACGTTGACCAATAGATCTGAGAGAAAGTCTGCAAACTCTTTTAGGAAAGCAGCATAGGGCCCTGGAGGTCTATATACAGTAGCTAAGGCTAGAGATAATACAGATTTCTTTCTTACATCTAATAGCGTGACATTTAGCACTAGTACTTCAAATGAATTAAACCTGTGACCTGTTTTCTGGGTAACATTAAGAATATCTCTATATATTGTTGCAACACCGCCGCCACGACCAATCAGACGGGGCTCATGCTTATAACAGTATCCTGGCGGAGTAGACTCATTTAGACCGAAATAATCATTTGGCTTAAGCCAGGTTTCAGTAAGGCAAAGTACATCGAAACTATTATCTGTGACCATTTCATTTACAATAACCGCCTTAGGTGTGAGCGATCTAATGTTTAGAAGACCTAGTTTTAGAAATTGTTTTTGTTCACTAATATTGAGATTTTCTGGTTTAATCACAATTAGATTTTTCCTAGATCCTACAGTAGATTTAATGTTTGACCTCACTAAACGAGGAATAGACACAGTTTCTATATAATGTTCTACATTGGTACTTATGTCAATTAAGTTAGTACAAAATTGGTTTTGTTCACTAATATTGAGATTTTCTGGTTTAATCACAATTAGATTTTTCCTAGATCTTACAGTAGATGTAATGTTTGACCTCACTAAACGAGGAATAGACACAGTTTCTATATAATGTTCTACACAGTTATGTTCAGACACAGTTTCTATATAATATTCTACATTGGTACTTATGTCAATTAAGTTAGGACAGCAAATACTGTTATTTGGACTTTGACTTACTAGTCATATGATGGTGTGCAGCGCTCTGGAGATGTTGTCCGACAGAAGAGCCGCTCCGATTCTGCTGGGGTGAAGGCCATCAGGACGGAAGAGCCTAGGTCGCTCCCAAAACAGATTCCAATTATTTACAAAGAGCAGCTTCTGTTCATTACACCATGACATTAACCATTCATTTAGAGCAAATAATCTACTGAACTTTTCATGTCCTAGTCGGTACGTGGGAAGCGGTCCGGACACGATGATCGCTGCTTCAGGCGATGTTCTGCGCACCGTCTCGATCAGGCTCCTGTAGTCCTTCTTCAGAACCTCCGTCTGCCGCAGCCTGGTGTCGTTCGTTCCCGCGTGCAACACGACAGCTCCGATGCGCTCGTCACCGTTCAGGATCTCGGGAACCTGCGCAGCGACATCGAGAACTCGAGCACCAGGAAAGCAGTGAGTGATAACCTTGCCTTTACCTGAGGTAGCGTGGACATGCCGGACGATGGAAGTACCGATGACCACAGCGTCGCGTTCCGTCTCGCGAAGAGGGGAGAAGCGGTTCCGGGTGGAGATCTCGAAGACCGGGAGGGGCGGAGAGGTCCTCGCTCTGGTCCTGGCTCGCGTCTTCCGCTGTGGAAACACCCAGGGTCCATGGCGCAGTGTCGGTGCCGGAGTGAACGAAACCAGGGATGATGATCGCGTCCTGGGTGCTTGGGTCCTGTGCAGAGAAACACGCGGAGTAGACGAGGTCGGAGTCAAAATGTTAGTATCCACTGACTTGTGCGCATCGGCGCGTGATGTTTCAAGCGCCGTTCGCCGCTCTCTCAGCACAGCTTGTCTGTCTAGAAGGCCGCGAATCTGACTCGCCAACGACTCCAACTCCAACTGCACCGAATGCAGCTCGAACGTGTCCTCACCTGCACTCAAAGGTAACATTAGACACACATCCGAGTTATTCGCCATTGTAGCGGAAGTGCTACGATGGCGAATTGTAGCTATCAGTGTTTACCGGGTGTAACGTTAAACAAGTTACCACGCGTGCAAGGCTAGCGGGCTACCGGTGTAAACAAGTTACCACGCGTGCAAGGCTAGCGGGCTACGGCTAGTAGCGGAAGTTCGGATATAAGTAGCGATATCAAAGCAATCCGATTGTTTTTTATAGAGAATCGTATCGGATGTTCACACGCTGTAAATAATAGAAAGTATTCGTTTGTAAGCGAGTATTAAGAAGAAAATCAAGGATTATGAATCAATTTGACGGAGCTCAAACACAAACAACGCGCTCACAACCCGCGCCTAACGAAACTGCCGAAAAAGTATGGTGGATTCCTGTCCTCTCTGTTGAACAAGTGTACATGACAGTGTTTTCAGATTACTCATTCCAAAACTCTGTTACATTTTATGACAAGCTTGATCTTAAAACTAGCTGACAGTAGGGATGGGTATTATGACCATATAATTATACAAACATGAGAAATTTTATTTTACAATAACGATATCACAATATATTTATTTTGATGGATATTTTATTAAAATGCTACAGAATAATACTGCTTTAAAAGTCTTCACTGTATGATATTCAATTAATTAATATCCCTTGATTCTTAAAGAAGCAGAAGGTCTTCTCTATTCTTTTGTTTTATTAAAATGATGACAAAGCTGCAGCCCCTTAAAGAACGGATGCACAGAATGACACGCATCTGGGTTTCCCCACGTTAACTTGAACTGTTTAACTTACTTTAGACATAACTGACTGTTTAAATCAAGTGAATACCTCACATGACAAGGTTTCTGAGATAATTGTGTGCATTTTACAGAAAGATTTTTGATTTCGGGATCGCATGCTGTCTGAGAGAGGCTTATTTTAACACATGCATGTCCCGCTCATTATTCTACATTCATGCATGTTTCCTTGTCAAAATGTCAATAAGTTTTAGTACAGTCAGTGCTGCGTTATATACGCTATATTCCCATTCCGCAATATAAAAAGATAATGTTAACGTTTAACGTTACAGCAAAATCGCAAACAATAGTCAGTATCATCAGATCGCCATAACACCCAGCCCTATCTTAACAATATTACAACACAACAAAACACAGAAACAGAATATGTAAGTTAATCACGATTAGCATATGACTTTAATGCACTAACGTTATATCTTGATGAGCAGTAGAAACAATATAACGTAAAGGGATTAACGTTACCTTCTGCCGTCTGCTGTCCGCCATTGGAAACTTAGTCTCTGTTCGTATTCATGTTTTTTCGTTCTCAGTCGACATCCCACCATCAAAATTCGTCCAAAATAAGATTTTAACAGGTTTAAATGGTCCATGCAATGCCATTAATAGACCGACGTGAAGATTAGAAGCCGCGATCGCGTCGCGTCCCCGCGAACCACGAGCAACGGCAACGGGTGTATAATTCAAACTGAAGGCGCGCACTGTCATTGGCCAGATTTCTGGATGACGTTCAGATTGACCAATCACGCTCAAAAGAACACGGAAAGACAGCAAATAGCCTTGCAAATATAGAAAAAAACTTGTTTTAAACAACAGTTAGAAAATGTGTATATTTATTTTTATTTGCTGTTATATTTTATTAATTGGTCAAGTGGTGTTTTGTGGTGTGGGCAGAGGCCTGGAAGTTTCAACCTGGAGAGCAGTGCAGATTTGTACTCTTTAAAAACAATTATTGTTTGATATTTAGTTTGCTATATATTTTGTTATATTTGTATCCAGAATTGAATGTAAAACCAGTTTGAATGTAAAAATACACCTTCACTGTAAAACAGAAAATTAAAGTAAAATATCTTAATTTAAATAAGGAAAAATCTGTAAACTAATAGTGTTTTCTCTAAAACGTTTAATGTAAATTTCTGTGAAGTTTTTTAACTTTATTTGACTTAAGATATTTGACTTTAATTTTACGGTTTTTGTTTTGCAGCTGTAGCTGATGTTTTTTTAGGTTTTTATTTTTACAGTGTAAATATAAAACTAATAAGATTTACTTTAAAATGACAAAGAATAATGTTAAATTGGACATAAACATAAACCTTTAATATAATGAGCTAAATATTGTATTACAGTTGTTAATTTACAGATATTGTTTGTAATTTTGCATGAATTTGTTATTTATGAAAACAGAAAAATAATACAGTGATGTTCCTGTATAAAAAAATGAGAATTACTGTAGTTTGTCATTAATGATATAATCCTTAAAATAACAGTCAAGTTGTTTATTTAGATATTGTTTGTAATTTTACATCGTTTTAAACATAATTCAAAATTACAAGAAAATACTGTAAAAAAACTGAAGTGTTTTTCTGTAAAATTAGGATTATTTTTTTTGGTTGCCTTATTTTTATTGGTAACCTTATTGGTTGCACCTACATCTATTGTGAGTGGTGGATTTCAAACCTCAAAACGCCCCTCTTTTGCAGCGTGTTAAAGTTAAGAATCTTGGAGTGACACTTTTTGTGAACAGTTGCAGAGCTGAAAGATCTGCTTGTGTTTCTGTTTTTCTTGAGCAAGTGAATCCCTGCTCTTTTTTATTCCATATTTTTATTTTGAGCATATCAGTTTTTGGTGTTTTTAAAACAAACTTTTTCATTTTCCACATTTCATCTCCTTTTTATTTAATTCTATTATTGCCTACAATTTGTAAAACTTTGCAAAAATTGTTTGGGGATAGTCTAAAATGTTTGGTTAATTATCCTTTGTTAATTCCATTACATTTCTTTGTTTATTTCATTACATATTCAGATATTTTTGTGAACGTATATGTTCAGACAGGGTTTTTATTTTGTACTGTTTTTATAAAAAATATTTGATTAAGAGACTCTTTTCATGCAGTGGTTTTAAGGCCCTGACACACCATTCTGATGGTTTGGCTCAGACCCAGACAACGTGAACCAACCCCACAGTCGGCTTTAGTCATTGCTAGTTCAGTTTAGTGTTTCAGGGCCTTAAAGAGCACCTATCATGGAATTTTGAAATTTACCTTTCATGTAGTGTGTAACATAGATCTAAGTGAACAAAAACATCCTGTGATAGCTTGAAATATGACAGTGCACCGTATATATAGTTATTTTCTTTCAAAAGTAAGAGTCGACTCTGAGTCATTTTTAAGAATCGTTAGAAGACCGAAGCTTTTTCTCTGACTAGATGACGTCAACTTGTCAAGTTATTTGAATACGATACGCCCACTTATTGCGCTCCAAGACGCCAGTGAAAACTAGAAAACATCATGGCCACGAGACGCCAGTGAAAACTAGAAAACATCATGGCCACGAGACGCTGTGTTCTGAAGTGCCACTCAAAAGCAAACTTCTTTCATCTGCCCAAGGATGAGCATTTGAAGACTAAGTGGCTTGAAGACAAACCATACATCGTCGCGATTGTGTGTTTATTAGTCGTCAAATGTATGTTTCGCGATCTCAGGAAGATTTTATTATGGACTTCTATTATGGCACATGGTTCTTCTTCGTCTGTCTGTACATGGACTACATGTGCACAGAGCGCCCTCTGGCTGCCAGTATGAATTGAAAACAACACATAAGAGACTCAATCGCTCATGATTAGGCTATAACTGCCCATTTTGAGGAAGTATTGAATAAAAAATACTCCTCTGTTTAGAAATTTGACACAGACATATGAGAATCTATCAATATGTCTCCTCATCTGCACACTTTTGAACTAAAAGCCCTGAGGGATGTTGATTTGTCGCGAGTCTTCGTGAGGAGAATGGAGGAGTTTTTTATGAATGAGATCAGCTGAGGCTCATATTACAATCAAACAGTACCGACGCGGTTTTCATATTCATAACTCCTGACACATATTAACAAATTACTGTCACTATAAGACTTTGATGGGCGTTCCGTTTCCGAAAATATCTGCACAGACCATAGACGGCACAGACTATACCAATCACAACTGACTGGGTCATCGGACCAATCACCGCAGATTAGCGTCACGTAAAGGCGGGGTTTTGAAAAGGAATCATTTGAGAATCGCTGTCAAAACAGGTAAAAATAAATGCATATTATAAGAAAACTAAAGTCTTTTTTGTCATTGCATGCATGCAAAACTGTTGTTGGGGACTTCTAAAACAATATTTGGAACATTTTAAATGCCATGATAGGTGCTCTTTAAGAATTCTTTTTTCTGTGCAAAAAGCTTGTTTGCTGTAGCCTACAGTAGACCAGAGATAATTCTCAATCCTGAAGTCCTCCCTCTGAGAACAGCCAGCACTAGTGTCAGTCATTAACATATGAAAGGTCTTCTTCACACCTAACAGTCTTCAGTCCTAGCACACCCAGCAGTGTTTCAGCTGTATATGTCCGTGAAATTTCACGGATTCCTGTATACGTCCGCATTCGTGAGGTTTCCGGGTTTTTCTGGAAATATACTGTTCCGTGTTACTCTGATCCGCTTTTTCCCACATACATCCGGTAAACATCAAATTACACAGGAGTATACCATGCCCGGATAGTGCCGGATTTCAGTGTTTTCATGCAGTGGGAGTCCAGCTTTGCATGAGGAGAATAAATCCAGGATTACTGTCTCAAGCGCGTCTCAAAGCGATGTAGCTGTAGTAACGTTAGAGCGCTTCACTAGATGTGTTTGTATGAGTTGATGTGAAGCAGTTGGATCAGTTTGAGCATTTCAGTGTCTCAGACTGTCTGACTTACAGCAGCAGCGGTGGTGACAGACCGGTCTATGTGACAGACACATCCATGCTACTAAAGGTATAGGCCTATAGGTTTGTTTTTAATGGATAATTATTAATAAAATATTCCGTACATTATCAGAGCTTGGCAGACAGAATTATAATTTTTTTGTCAGGTTAATTAATAGATTATAGTCTAATAAATGTTATTATTAATTTATAATTTAGCTAGGCTATATTAATCATACATAATAAAAAATCCTGTCATACAAAGTTTATGACATTTAAAAAAATATTTAGATAAAAATGGGACAAATAATTACATGATAATATAGTCATAATTTAAGTAAATTAGTTTAAAAAATTAACATTTTTGAAATTCAAAAAATTGATTACTGGTTCAGAATGACTGCTTAAAGGGACAGTTCACCCAAAAAATGAAAATTCTGTCATAATTTACTCACACTCCCAAAGAACTCGTGAATGGGTGTCCCTTATTTTGCCACACTGAAGGTGGCAACCCTAGGCGCAACTGGGTTGTAGGTTGTCCCAAATGGGTTGAATGTAATTTGAAACGTAGGAAGTGCTGCTAGGGGGATAATTGACCGAGAACAGAGCCTTATGTATCATACATGTAATGCCTCATGCATCACCGGCCAAACTGGCTAGTAAGTTTTTATTAACACCCGCCAAAATGAATTTTAACACGCATTTGGAACACTGTCCCTATGTATACTAGCCTAGTGATGATGTGTGGGCATGTCAAGGTCATTTTAAATGCTTGTGTTCATGTGTAAGAATATATCTCATCACATAAGCCACACACTTCCTGCTATCGACAGAAAGCTCTATGTGAGGCGGAACTAGAGAATATATTGTGTTGCTATAAAATACATTACACTATTGTTACCATCCCTTTGAATTAAAAATGACCCAATCTGACATAGGCATAGGCAAATGAAGTCATCAAAAAGACAAAAGAGACTTTCTCCCGCCTAAAGTTCACACATATGATTGCTCATTTCAGAAAAGTTGGGCATATGTTGCCTTTAAAAGCCAACTACCTTCAAAATCCCTGCAGATCGACCATGGAAGAACCAAGAGAAAGCTTCAGCTCACACACACTCTGAGAAGCTCAACACACACATCTCACTTTACTCAGCACAAAACCCATGCAAGTTTCCACTTTTACTGAACTTTAGATGCGTTTAAGCTGTGCCTCCTTTTTAAGGTGATTGTTATTCATTGCTGGCTCTCGAGGTTAACTGTTTGTGAAATTGCCGTTTCTTGATTCTTTGTTTAGTCGTATGTATTTGTAGTATCAATTATTAAAACCACAAAAAACAGTTCAGATTTTTCTAAAGGCTTTCATATAGTATCGTTGAGTACACTAATTAATATTAATTCTAATAGATCAAAAAGTTATTCTTCACGGCCAGAAGGATAATCGTCCTGAGGATTTGATAGAAAGAATAAAACTTCATAAGAATTGATAAGAAGATTGTACGGTTCGTTGGACGAACGGATCAGTCAATTTGAAATTAATTCTTTAAAGGTTATTCTGTACTGATTGAGCATATATATATATATATATACATGTATATGTAATGTAAAATCCATTGTTATTAATTATTTATATATTGTACAAATACCTAGGTTAGGTATTTCCCTTTTGGGTGATTTTAAATATTTATAATTCGATCATAACACGTTACGATTAACTAGTTAGTCGATCTGCAAGATGGCGCCATTGTGTGTGGCTTGCCGTCTGTCACTGTCATTGCTGTGTATGTTTTTGCTGTTTGTTTTGCTTTTTGCCCGGGATGTCGACTCTCTACTGGTGTATGATCGCCAAACACTGCTGGATCTGCGATTTTCGGCCGCAAATATAGTAAAATTGGATGATGGTGGACGTGAAACTGTGCCCCCGCTCCTGGGGAGGCCCCCGGCTCACCTTTGGTGCGCCCAGGCTCCATCTCCTCGGCGTGAGCGCCGACGAAAGCGCACTCGCCGCCGGGGAAAACGCAGCGGCCGGCTGGTGAGGTTAAAGGCCCGTTTTGCATGTTGTTCTAGGCCTTCTTGGACTGAGTCTGGAGTCGTGCCTAGCCTCGTTATTCCTCGATGCCCGCTGGACCCTGTCGACGCCTGGCTGATACCTGTCGTCGGCTCAGAAGAGGTGTTCCAGCCCCGTGGCACCTGCTCTCCTTGTCGCCGCTGGCGCGGAGTAAATCACAGCAACTTGCGGTCTCTGTGTCGGGTTTCGCGAACATCCAGCGCCGTGGACCCGCCGGTTACTGCCAGGTTTGGGCTGGTAAATGCTAGATCCCTAGCTAATAAGACTTTTGTATTAAAGGATTTTTTCACGTCCCGAGGATTGGATTTCCTCTGTGTAACTGAGACATGGCTGAGTGATGGTGAGTCTAGCGCTTTCACTGAATTTTTACACCATGACTGCTGCTATTTTAACTCCCCGCGAAAATCTGGCCGAGGAGGAGGAATAGCGATTGTATATAAGAGTCATTATAAATGTAAGCAGATATTGCTGTCATCCGCTTTCAGCAGCTTTGAACTGAGTTTATTTGAGATTGGTCGCTCTCACACAGTGTTGTGCGCTGTGGTCTATCGGCCCCCCAAGTACAATAAGGACTTTTTAAATGATTTTTCTGATTTTTTGGCTGAAATCATGCCTAAATATGATCGTGTACTTATTGTTGGGGATTTTAATGTTCATGTGTGTTGTCCTGACAAGCCAATGGCAAAGGGTTTTTTAAACCTCATTGATTCTTTTAATCTTGTACAATCTGTGTCTGGACCCACACAAGAACATGGACACACACTTGATCTTGTTTTATCATATGGTTTGCCTGTTATTAGTCTAGAGATCTGTGACGCAGTGTTTTCTGACCATATGCCTGTATTATTTGAGACTACTCTTGCCTGTCATACAGTTAAACCTCGCGCTATTGCACGGCGCTGTCGCATGATTAACCCTTCCACTGCTGTTCAGTTCTCGGTTGCTTTCAGTCAGAACTCCATCACTCCTCAGTCTGTATGGCACACAGATGAGCTTAGCTCATGGTTTCACTCCACCTGCCAAACTGTTTTAGACACTGTGGCTCCATTAAAATCTAGGCAGCCTAAAACTAAATCTGAGCCCTGGCTAAATGACATGACTCATGCTGCCAGACGTGAGTGCCGTAGAGCTGAGCGCAAGTGGAAGAAGGACAAACTGCAGGTGTCTCTTCAAATGTTAAGGGATTGCTGGCGTCATTACCAGGAAACTGTGAAAGATGCTAAAAGAAAACATTTCTCAGATATTATTCTGGCAAATTGTCACAAGCCCCGTGTTTTGTTTAACACCATTGACGCACTTCTAAATGCCCCGCAAAATGCTTATATGGAGGCATCCCCTGCTATGTGTGAAAACTTCCTTTGCTTTTTTATTGATAAGGTCACTTCTATTAGGTCTCAAATTGTACCTTCAGCTCCAGACCCTTCAGTCTCTGTCCCCTGCTCGGCTGTCTTTGATCGTTTTGAGCAGGTGACTTTTTCCTCTTTAGAGGAGGTTGTTGGTCATTTGAAGCCATCGGGTTCTCCAAATGATGCTGTCCCCCCTCGACTTTTTAAGGAGGTTTTTCCCACTATAGGACCATCTGTTGTTGCAGTTATAAATAGTAGTCTGACCTCAGGTGTGGTCCCTGAAATTTTAAAACATGCAGTAGTTCAACCGCTGATTAAAAAACCTGCTCTAGATCCGTCAGTTCTTGCAAATTTTAGGCCTATTTCCAAATTGCCTTTCCTTTCAAAAATCCTGGAGAAGATTGTGTACAGTCAATTATTGGCCTTTTTGGAGGAACATAATATACTCGAGGTTTTCCAGTCTGGCTTTAAAACCTTGCACAGCACTGAAACTGCTCTTTTAAGAGTTTTTAATGATATCTTTTTAGCTACTGACTCTGGTGACTATGTTATCCTTGTGCTCTTAGATCTAACTGCTGCATTTGATACAGTGGATCATAAAATATTGATTTCACGTTTAAGGCAGTGGGTGGGCATTAGTGGCATAGCTCTGGAGTGGTTTAGGTCATACTTAGCGGATCAAACTTTTTGTGTTAGCTTAGGTGACTCTGTATCCTCCTCTGCTCCTTTTTTGTGTGGGGTCCCACAGGGCTCAGTCCTCGGCCCTCTACTTTTCTCTCTGTATTTGCTGCCACTTGGTTCCATACTTAGAAAGTACGGCATTTCATTCCACTGTTATGCAGATGACAGTCAGATTTATGTCCCTCTAAAAAAGAAAAATGATAATTCAGTTGGACAACTGCTCGATTGTCTCGACGACATAAAGGCCTGGATGGCACTTAACTTTTTAAATTTTAATGATAAAAAAACAGAAGTGATGGTTTTTGGAGGCACCACTGGGACCCCATCTGTAGATCTGGGCTCCTTGGCACCCTATATTAAACCTAGTATCACAAATTTAGGAGTAAAAGTGGATCCTGAGCTTAAATTTGACAGTCAGATCAAAGCTGTTGTCAAATCAAGCTTCTTTCATTTGAGGCAACTGGCCAAAATAAAGCCAATTCTGTCAAGACAACATTTTGAAACTGTAATCCACGCCTTTGTAACTACACGGCTGGACTACTGTAATTCGTTATATGTGGGGGTTAGTGGGTCCTCCATCACCCGTCTCCAGATGATACAAAATGCAGCAGCACGTCTTTTAACGGGCACACGTAAACATGAGCACATTTCCCCTATTTTAGCTTCTTTACACTGGCTGCCTATTCAATTTAGGATCCGTTTTAAAATTCTGTTATTTGCTTTTAAATCACTAAATGGTCTTGCCCCGCCATACCTCTCTGAGCTTCTACACTCTTATAAACCCGGCCGCTCTCTCAGATCAGATGAACAGCTGCTCTTGACTGTGCCTAAAACTAAGCGTAAGCTCAGAGGGGACCGTGCCTTTGCTGTGTCGGCCCCAAAACTATGGAATGATCTCCCTTTGCATGTTAAGCAGGCCTCTTCTCTATCTGTTTTTAAAACCCTTCTTAAAACCCATCTTTTCTCTTTGGCTTTTGACACTTAGTAAGAGGTTGACTTTATTTTATTTAAATGATATAATTTGTTATTTTGATTGCTTTTATTCTGTGGTTATTAATTGTACAAATGTGTTTTCTGTACAGCACTTTGGTCAACTGTGGTTGTTATAAAGTGCTTAACAAATAAAGTTGGTATGGTATGGTATGGTAACTATGAATAAATAAATTTGACTACATTCCCATTCTGAGCTAATTTAATTTATTAACATATTAAGCCGAGTCGTTAAAATGTTATGCATATGATAGACAAAGGACACATAAAGACATCCATAAAGTTTCTTATTCTTTAAATATTTATAAAACACTCATTCATAAAAGACAAGTTTATTTATACAGCACATTTGTGCACAATGGTAATTCAAAGTGCTTTGCAATTCAAAAGTAATCATAAAAACAGATGATTAAGTAATAAAATTAACAATAATTTGAAAAGTGTAGGCTATTAAAAATATTTATAAAAAATAATAAAGAAAAAAATGATAAAATAAAGGGTAATAAAAACTGACCTGAAAACAGAAAGAGCTGAATCAGTCTTCGTTCCATCGCTGAGTAGACCATGATGAGCTCCTCTCATCCACTGCTAAAAATGGAAGATTCTGAAGATGTTCTGAAATATAGCCGTGACTGAGCTCAAAACACACCCAATTTCACTTGTGTATTTAAACCAGCTTCATCAAAAAGCAGCACAATTACAAATTCATGATGTAAAATATTTGCTAAGCTAATTACACAAATCGGGCAAAATCAGAGCAAGAAGGACATGGTTTGAATGGGAAATCATCAACATGTGTTTGGGAGAGGCTTTGGCCCTGCTGGCAGCATCACACCATCATAGAATTCAATTCAATTCAATTCAAATTTATTTGTATAGCGCTTTTCACGATACATATCGTTTCAAAGCAGCTTCACAGAAAATGCATCTACATTACACTTTAAATTGATTTGTACATGTTATGCATTTCAGAATTGCACATATACAAAGCACACAGATTAGCTAACTGTCTAATATTAATCAATATAGTAACTATGGCACAGAAATAAGAATACATGTTGTTAATGAGGTATATAGAGATGAGCATGAGTGCGTGTTGATGCAGAGCTGCGTCATCTGAAGTCCTGCAGGAGTTGAGTCGTCTCTTCACAGGTGATGGTCATCTGAAGTCCTCCAGGAGTTGAGTCGTCTCTTCACAGGTGTTGGTCATCTGAAGTCCTCCAGGAGTTGAGTCGTCTCTTCACAGGTGTTGGTCATCTGAAGTCCTGCAGGAGTTGAGTCGTCTCTTCACAGGTGTTGGTCATCTGAAGTCCTCCAGGAGTTGAGTCGTCTCTTCACAGGTGTTGGTCATCTGAAGTCCTGCAGGAGTTGAGTCGTCTCTTCACAGGTGTTGGTCATCTGAAGTCCTCCAGGAGTTGAGTCGTCTCTTCACAGGTGTTGGTCATCTGAAGTCCTGCAGGAGTTGAGTCGACTCTTCACAGGTGATGGTCATCTGAAGTCCTCCAGGAGTTGAGTCGTCTCTTCACAGGTGTTGGTCATCTGAAGTCCTCGCAGGAGTTGAGTCGTCTCTTCACAGGTGATGGTCATCTGAAGTCCTCCAGGAGTTGAGTCGTCTCTTCACAGGTGTTGGTCATCTGAAGTCCTGCAGGAGTTGAGTCGTCTCTTCACAGGTGATAGTCATCTGAAGTCCTGAAGGAGTTGAGTCGTCTCTTCACAGGTGATGGTCATCTGAAGTCCTCACAGGAGTTGAGTCGTCTCTTCACAGGTGATGGTCATCTGAAGTCCTGCAGGAGTTGAGTCGTCTCTTCACAGGTGATGGTCATCTGAAGTCCTCCAGAAGTTGAGTCGTCTCTTCACAGGTGTTGGTCATCTGAAGTCCTCCAGGAGTTGAGTCGTCTCTTCACAGGTGTTGGTCATCTGAAGTCTTGCTGGAGTTTAAGTCGTCTCTTCACAGGTAATGGTCATCTGAAGTCCTCCAGGAGTTGAGTCGTCTCTTCACAGGTGATGGTCATCTGAAGTCCTCCAGGAGTTGAGTTGTCTCTTCACAGGTGATGGTCATCTGAAGTCCTCCAGGAGTTGAGTCGTCTCTTCACAGGAGATGGTCATCTGAAGTCCTCCAGGAGTTGAGTCGTCTCTTCACAGGTGGTGGTCATCTGAAGTCCTCCAGGAGTTGAGTCGTCTCTTCACAGGTGTTGGTCATCTGAAGTCCTCGCAGGAGTTGAGTCGTCTCTTCACAGGTGATGGTCATCTGAAGTCCTCCAGGAGTTGAGTCGTCTCTTCACAGGTGATGGTCATCTGAAGTCCTCCAGGAGTTGAGTCGTCTCTTCACAGGTGATGGTCATCTGAAGTCCTCCAGGAGTTCAGTCGTCTCTTCACAGGTGTTGGTCATCTGAAGTCCTCGCAGGAGTTGAGTCGTCTCTTCACAGGTGATGGTCATCTGAAGTCCTCCAGGAGTTGAGTCGTCTCTTCACAGGTGATGGTCATCTGAAGTCCTCCAGGAGTTGAGTCGTCTCTTCACAGGTGATGGTCATCTGAAGTCCTCCAGGAGTTGAGTTGTCTCTTCACAGGTGATGGTCATCTGAAGTCCTCCAGGAGTTGAGTTGTCTCTTCACAGGTGATGGTCATCTGAAGTCCTCCAGGAGTTGAGTCGTCTCTTCACAGGTGATGGTCATCTGAAGTCCTCCAGGAGTTGAGTCGTCTCTTCACAGGTGGTGGTCATCTGAAGTCCTCCAGGAGTTGAGTCGTCTCTTCACAGGTGTTGGTCATCTGAAGTCCTCGCAGGAGTTGAGTCGTCTCTTCACAGGTGATGGTCATCTGAAGTCCTCCAGGAGTTGAGTCGTCTCTTCACAGGTGATGGTCATCTGAAGTCCTCCAGGAGTTGAGTCGTCTCTTCACAGGTGATGGTCATCTGAAGTCCTCCAGGAGTTCAGTCGTCTCTTCACAGGTGTTGGTCATCTGAAGTCCTCGCAGGAGTTGAGTCGTCTCTTCACAGGTGATGGTCATCTGAAGTCCTCCAGGAGTTGAGTCGTCTCTTCACAGGTGATGGTCATCTGAAGTCCTCCAGGAGTTGAGTCGTCTCTTCACAGGTGATGGTCATCTGAAGTCCTCCAGGAGTTGAGTTGTCTCTTCACAGGTGATGGTCATCTGAAGTCCTGCAGGAGTTGAGTCGTCTCTTCACAGGTGATGGTCATCTGAAGTCCTCCAGGAGTTGAGTCGTCTCTTCACAGGTGATGGTCATCTGAAGTCCTCCAGGAGTTGAGTCGTCTCTTCACAGGTGGTGGTCATCTGAAGTCCTCCAGGAGTTGAGTCGTCTCTTCACAGGTGTTGGTCATCTGAAGTCCTCGCAGGCGTTGAGTCGTCTCTTCACAGGTGTTGGTCATCTGAAGTCCTCGCAGGAGTTGAGTCGTCTCTTCACAGGTGATGGTCATCTGAAGTCCTCCAGGAGTTGAGTCGTCTCTTCACAGGTGGTGGTCATCTGAAGTCCTCCAGGAATTGAGTCGTCTCTTCACAGGTGGTGGTCATCTGAAGTCCTCCAGGAGTTGAGTCGTCTCTTCACAGGTGGTGGTCATCTGAAGTCCTCCAGGAGTTGAGTCGTCTCTTCACAGGTGATGGTCATCTGAAGTCCTGCAGGAGTTGAGTCGTCTCTTCACAGGTGATAGTCATCTGAAGTCCTGCAGGAGTTGAGTCGTCTCTTCACAGGTGATGGTCATCTGAAGTCCTCCAGGAGTTGAGTCGTCTCTTCACAGGTGTTGGTCATCTGAAGTCCTCCAGGAGTTGAGTCGTCTCTTCACAGGTGTTGGTCATCTGAAGTCTTGCTGGTGTTTAAGTCGTCTCTTCACAGGTGATGGTCATCGGAAGTCCTCCAGGAGTTGAGTCGTCTCTTCACAGGTGATGGTCATCTGAAGTCCTCCAGGAGTTGAGTCGTCTCTTCAAAGGTGTTGGTCATCTGAAGTCCAGCAGGAGTTGAGTCGTCTCTTCACAGGTGATGGTCATCTGAAGTCCTGCAGGAGTTGAGTCGTCTCTTCACAGGTGATGGTCATCTGAAGTCCTCCAGGAGTTGAGTCGTCTCTTCACAGGTGATGGTCATCTGAAGTCCTGCAGGAGTTGAGTTGTCTCTTCACAGGTGATGGTCATCTGAAGTCCTCCAGGAGTTGAGTCGTCTCTTCACAGGTGGTGGTCATCTGAAGTCCTCCAGGAGTTGAGTCGTCTCTTCACAGGTGATGGTCATCTGAAGTCCTCTAGGAGTTGAGTCGTCTCTTCACAGGTGATGGTCATCTGAAGTCCTCGCAGGAGTTGAGTCGTCTCTTCACAGGTGATGGTCATCTGAAGTCCTGCAGGAGTTGAGTCGTCTCTTCACAGGTGTTGGTCATCTGAAGTCCTCCAGGAGTTGAGTCGTCTCTTCACAGGTGATGGTCATCTGAAGTCCTCCAGGAGTTGAGTCGTCTCTTCACAGGTGGTGGTCATCTGAAGTCCTCCAGGAGTTGAGTCGTCTCTTCACAGGTGTTGGTCATCTGAAGTCCTCGCAGGAGTTGAGTCGTCTCTTCACAGGTGTTGGTCATCTGAAGTCCTCGCAGGAGTTGAGTCGTCTCTTCACAGGTGATGGTCATCTGAAGTCCTCGCAGGAGTTGAGTCGTCTCTTCACAGGTGGTGGTCATCTGAAGTCCTCCAGGAGTTGAGTCGTCTCTTCACAGGTGATGGTCATCTGAAGTCCTGCAGGAGTTGAGTCGTCTCTTCACAGGTGATAGTCATCTGAAGTCCTGCATCAGTTGAGTCGTCTCTTCACAGGTGATGGTCATCTGAAGTCCTCCAGGAGTTGAGTCGTCTCTTCACAGGTGTTGGTCATCTGAAGTCCTCCAGGAGTTGAGTCGTCTCTTCACAGGTGTTGGTCATCTGAAGTCTTGCTGGTGTTTAAGTCGTCTCTTCACAGGTGATGGTCATCTGAAGTCCTCCAGGAGTTGAGTCGTCTCTTCACAGGTGATGGTCATCTGAAGTCCTCCAGGAGTTGAGTCGTCTCTTCAAAGGTGTTGGTCATCTGAAGTCCAGCAGGAGTTGAGTCGTCTCTTCACAGGTGATGGTCATCTGAAGTCCTGCAGGAGTTGAGTCGTCTCTTCACAGGTGATGGTCATCTGAAGTCCTCCAGGAGTTGAGTCGTCTCTTCACAGGTGCTGATCATCTGAAGTCCTGCAGGAGTTGAGTTGTCTCTTCACAGGTGCTGATCATCTGAAGTCCTCGCAGGAGTTGAGTCGTCTCTTCACAGGTGTTGGTCATCTGAAGTCCTCCAGGAGTTGAGTCGTCTCTTCACAGGTGATGGTCATCTGAAGTCCTGCAGGAGTTGAGTCGTCTCTTCACAGGTGATGGTCATCTGAAGTCCTGCAGGAGTTGAGTCGTCTCTTCACAGGTGATAGTCATCTGAAGTCCAAGCAGGAGTTGAGTCGTCTCTTCACAGGTGATGGTCATCTGAAGTCCTGCAGGAGTTGAGTCGACTCTTCACAGGTGATGGTCATCTGAAGTCCTCGCAGGAGTTGAGTCGTCTCTTCACAGGTGATGGTCATCTGAAGTCCTCGCAGGAGTTGAGTCGTTTCTTCACAGGTGATGGTCATCTGAAGTCCTCACAGGAGTTGAGTCGACTCTTCACAGGTGATAGTCATCTGAAGTCCTAGCAGGAGTTGAGTCGTCTCTTCACAGGTGATGGTCATCTGAAGTCCTGCAGGAGTTGAGTCGACTCTTCACAGGTGATGGTCATCTGAAGTCCTCGCAGGAGTTGAGTTGTCTCTTCACAGGTGATGGTCATCTGAAGTCCTCGCAGGAGTTGAGTCGTCTCTTCACAGGTGATGGTCATCTGAAGTCCTCGCAGGAGTTGAGTCGTCTCTTCACAGGTGATGGTCATCTGAAGTCCTCGCAGGAGTTGAGTCGTCTCTTCACAGGTGATGGTCATCTGAAGTCCTCGCAGGAGTTGAGTCATCTCTTCACAGGTGATAGTCATTTGAAGTCCTCGCAGGAGTTGAGTCGACTCTTCACAGGTGATGGTCATCTGAAGTCCTCACAGGAGTTGAGTCGTCTCTTCACAGGTGATGGTCATCTGAAGTCCTGCAGGAGTTGAGTCGTCTCTTCACAGGTGATGGTCATCTGAAGTCCTCACAGGAGTTGAGTCGTCTCTTCACAGGTGATGGTCATCTGAAGTCCTCACAGGAGTTGAGTCGTCTCTTCACAGGTGATGGTCATCTGAAGTTCTCGCAGGAGTTGAGTCGTTTCTTCACAGGTGATGGTCATCTGAAGTCCTCACAGGAGTTGAGTCGACTCTTCACAGGTGATGGTCATCTGCAGTCCTCACAGGAGTTGAGTCGTCTCTTCACAGGTGATGGTCCTCTGAAGTCCTGCAGGAGTTGAGTCGTCTCTTCACAGGTGATGGTCATCTGAAGTCCTCACAGGAGTTGAGTCGTCTCTTCACAGGTGATGGTCATCTGAAGTCCTCACAGGAGTTGAGTCGTCTCTTCACAGGTGATGGTCATCTGAAGTTCTCGCAGGAGTTGAGTCGTCTCTTCACAGGTGATGGTCATCTGAAGTCCTCACAGGAGTTGAGTCGTCTCTTCACAGGTGATGGTCATCTGAAGTCCTGCAGGAGTTGAGTCGTCTCTTCACAGGTGTTGGTCATCTGAAGTCCTCGCAGGAGTTGAGTCGTCTCTTCACAGGTGATGGTCATCTGAAGTCCTTGCAGGAGTTGAGTCGTCTCTTCACAGGTGATGGTCATCTGAAGTCCTGCAGGAGTTGAGTCGTCTCTTCACAGGTGATGGTCATCTGAAGTCCTGCAGGAGTTGAGTCGTCTCTTCACAGATGTTGGTCATCTGAAGTCCTGCAGGAGTTGAGTCGTCTCTTCACAGGTGATGGTCATCTGAAGTCCTGCAGGAGTTGAGTCGTCTCTTCACAGGTGATAGTCATCTGAAGTCCTCGCAGGAGTTGAGTCGTCTCTTCACAGGTGATGGTCATCTGAAGTCCTGCAGGAGTTGAGTCAACTCTTCACAGGTGATGGTCATCTGAAGTCCTCACAGGAATTGAGTCGTCTCTTCACAGGTTATGGTCATCTGAAGTCCTCGCAGGAGTTGAGTCGTCTCTTCACAGGTGATGGTCATCTGAAGTCCTTGCAGGAGTTGAGTCGTCTCTTCACATGTGCTGGTCATCTTAAGTCCTCGCAGGAGTTGAGTCGTCTCTTCACAGGTGATGGTCATCTGATGTCCTCGCAGGAGTTGAGTCGTCTCTTCATAGGTTATGGTCATCTGAAGTCCTCGCAGGAGTTGAGTCGTCTCTTCACAGGTGATGGTCATCTGAAGTCCTTGCAGGAGTTGAGTCGTCTCTTCACAGGTGATGGTCATCTGAAGTCCTCGCAGGAGTTGAGTCGTCTCTTCACAGGTGATGGTCATCTGAAGTCCTCGCAGGAGTTGAGTCGTCTCTTCACAGGTGATGGTCATCTGAAGTCCTCGCAGGAGTTGAGTCGTCTCTTCACAGGTGGTGGTCATCTGAAGTCTTCGCAGGAGTTGAGTCGTCTCTTCACAGATGTTGGTCATCTGAAGTCCTGCAGGAGTTGGAGTCGTCTCTTCACAGGTGATGGTCATCTGAAGTCCTGCAGGAGTTGAGTCGTCTCTTCACAGGTGTTGGTCATCTGATATCCTCAAGGAGTTGAGTCGTCTCTTCACAGATGTTGGTCATCTAAAGTCCTCCAGGAGTTGAGTCGTCTCTTCACAGGTGCTGGTCATCTGAAGCCTGAAGGAGTTGAGTCGTCTCTTCACAGGTGATGGTCATCTGAAGTCCTCCAGGAGTTGAGTCGTCTCTTCACAGGTGTTGGTCATCTGAAGTCCTGCAGGAGTTGAGTCGTCTCTTCACAGGTGTTGGTCATCTGAAGTCCACCAGGAGTTAAGTCATCTCTTCACAGGTGATGGTCATCTGAAGTCCTCGCAGGAGTTGAGTCGTCTCTTCACAGGTGATGGTCGTCTGAAGTCCTCGCAGGAGTTGAGTCGTCTCTTCACAGGTGATGGTCATCTGAAGTCCTGCAGGAGTTGAGTCGTCTCTTCACAGGTGATGGTCATCTGAAGTCCTGCAGGAGTTGAGTCGTCTCTTCACAGATGTTGGTCATCTGAAGTTCTCGCAGGAGTTGAGTCGTCTCTTCACAGATGTTGGTCATCTGAAGTCCTCGCAGGAGTTGAGTCGTCTCTTCACAGATGTTGGTCATCTGAAGTCCTGCAGGAGTTGAGTCGTCTCTTCACAGGTGATGGTCATCTGAAGTCCTCGCAGGAGTTGAGTCATCTCTTCACAGGTGATGGTCATCTGAAGTCCTGCAGGAGTTGAGTCGACTCTTCACAGATGTTGGTCATCTGAAGTCCTGCAGGAGTTGAGTCGTCTCTTCACAGATGATAGTCATCTGAAGTCCTGCAGGAGTTGAGTCGTCTCTTCACAGATGTTGGTCATCTGAAGTCCTGCAGGAGTCGAGACGTCTCTTCACAGGTGATAGTCATCTGAAGTCCTCGCAGGAGTTGAGTCGTCTCTTCACAGGTGATGGTCATCTGAAGTCCTGCAGGAGTTGAGTCGTCTCTTCACAGATGTTGGTCATCTGAAGTCCTGCAGGAGTTGAGTCGTCTCTTCACAGGTGATAGTCATCTGAAGTCCTGCAGGAGTTGAGTCGTCTCTTCACAGGTGATGGTCATCTGAAGTCCTGCAGGAGTTGAGTCGTCTCTTCACAGATGTTGGTCATCTGAAGTCCTGCAGGAGTCGAGTCGTCTCTTCACAGGTGATAGTCATCTGAAGTCCTCGCAGGAGTTGAGTCGTCTCTTCACAGGTGATAGTCATCTGAAGTCTTCGCAGGAGTTGAGTCGTCTCTTCACAGGTGATGGTCATCTGAAGTCCTGCAGGAGTTGAGTCGTCTCTTCACAGATGTTGGTCATCTGAAGTCCTGCAGGAGTTGAGTCGTCTCTTCACAGGTGATGGTCATCTGAAGTCCTGCAGGAGTTGAGTCGTCTCTTCACAGGTGATAGTCATCTGAAGTCCTGCAGGAGTTGAGTCGTCTCTTCACAGGTGATGGTCATCTGAAGTCCTGCAGGAGTTGAGTCGTCTCTTCACAGATGTTGGTCATCTGAAGTCCTGCAGGAGTTGAGTCGTCTCTTCACAGGTGATGGTCATCTGAAGTCCTCGCAGGAGTTGAGTCGTCTCTTCACAGATGATAGTCATCTGAAGTCCTGCAGGAGTTGAGTCGTCTCTTCACAGGTGATGGTCATCTGAAGTCCTGCAGGAGTTGAGTCGTCTCTTCACAGGTGATGGTCATCTGAAGTCCTCCAGGAGTTGAGTCGTCTCTTCACAGATGTTGGTCATCTGAATTCCTGCAGGAGTTGAGTCGTCTCTTCACAGGTGATAGTCATCTGAAGTCCTCGCAGGAGTTGAGTCGTCTCTTCACAGGTGATGGTCATCTGAAGTCCTCACAGGAGTTGAGTCGTCTCTTCACAGGTGATGGTCATCTGAAGTCCTGCAGGAGTTGAGTCGTCTCTTCACAGGTGATGGTCATCTGAAGTCCGGCAGGAGTTGAGTTGTCTCTTCACAGGTGATGGTCATCTGAAGTCCTCACAGGAGTTGAGTCGTCTCTTCACAGGTGATGGTCATCTGAAGTCCTCACAGGAGTTGAGTCGTCTCTTCACAGGTGATGGTCATCTGAAGTTCTTGCAGGAGTTGAGTCGTCTCTTCACAGGTGATGGTCATCTGAAGTCCTCACAGGAGTTGAGTCATCTCTTCACAGGTGATGGTCATCTGAAGTCCTGCAGGAGTTGAGTCGTCTCTTCACAGGTGTTGGTCATCTGAAGTCCTCACAGGAGTTGAGTCGTCTCTTCACAGGTGATGGTCATCTGAAGTCCTGCAGGAGTTGAGTCGTCTCTTTACAGGTGATGGTCAGCTGAAGTCCTCCAGCAGTGGAGTCGTCTCTTCACAGATGTTGGTCATCTGAAGTCCTCACAGGAGTTGAGTCGTCTCGTCACAGGTGCTGGTCATCTGAAGTCCTTGCAGGAGTTGAGTCGTCTCTTCACAGATGTTGGTCATCTGAAGTCCTTGCAGGAGTTGAGTCGTCTCTTCACAGGTGCTGGTCATCTGAAGTCCTCCAGGAGTTGAGTCGTCTCTTCACAGGTGATGGTCATCTGAAGTCCTCCAGGAGTTGAGTCGTCTCCTCACAGATGTTGGTCATCTGAAGTCCTCGCAGGAGTTGAGTTGTCTCTTCACAGGTGCTGGTCATCTGAAGTCCTCGCAGGAGTTGAGTCGTCTCTTCACAGGTGATGGTCAGCTGAAGTCCTCCAGGAGTTGAGTCGTCTCTTCACAGATGTTGGTCATCTGAAGTCCTCGCAGGAGTTTAGTCGTCTCTTCACAGGTGCTGGTCATCTGAAGTCCACGCAGGAGTTGAGTCGTCTCTTCACAGGTGCTGGTCATCTGAAGTCCTCGCAGGAGTTGAGTCATCTCTTCACAGGTGCTGGTCATCTGAAGTCCTCACAGGAGTTGAGTCGTCTCTTCACAGGTGATGGTCATCTGAAGTCCTCACAGGAGTTGAGTCGTCTCTTCACAGGTGATGGTCATCTGAAGTTCTCGCAGGAGTTGAGTCGTCTCTTCACAGGTGATGGTCATCTGAAGTCCTCACAGGAGTTGAGTCGTCTCTTCACAGGTGATGGTCATCTGAAGTCCTGCAGGAGTTGAGTCGTCTCTTCACAGGTGTTGGTCATCTGAAGTCCTCGCAGGAGTTGAGTCGTCTCTTCACAGGTGATGGTCATCTGAAGTCCTTGCAGGAGTTGAGTCGTCTCTTCACAGGTGATGGTCATCTGAAGTCCTGCAGGAGTTGAGTCGTCTCTTCACAGGTGATGGTCATCTGAAGTCCTGCAGGAGTTGAGTCGTCTCTTCACAGATGTTGGTCATCTGAAGTCCTGCAGGAGTTGAGTCGTCTCTTCACAGGTGATGGTCATCTGAAGTCCTGCAGGAGTTGAGTCGTCTCTTCACAGGTGATAGTCATCTGAAGTCCTCGCAGGAGTTGAGTCGTCTCTTCACAGGTGATGGTCATCTGAAGTCCTGCAGGAGTTGAGTCGACTCTTCACAGGTGATGGTCATCTGAAGTCCTCACAGGAATTGAGTCGTCTCTTCACAGGTTATGGTCATCTGAAGTCCTCGCAGGAGTTGAGTCGTCTCTTCACAGGTGATGGTCATCTGAAGTCCTTGCAGGAGTTGAGTCGTCTCTTCACATGTGCTGGTCATCTTAAGTCCTCGCAGGAGTTGAGTCGTCTCTTCACAGGTGATGGTCATCTGATGTCCTCGCAGGAGTTGAGTCGTCTCTTCATAGGTTATGGTCATCTGAAGTCCTCGCAGGAGTTGAGTCGTCTCTTCACAGGTGATGGTCATCTGAAGTCCTTGCAGGAGTTGAGTCGTCTCTTCACAGGTGATGGTCATCTGAAGTCCTCGCAGGAGTTGAGTCGTCTCTTCACAGGTGATGGTCATCTGAAGTCCTCGCAGGAGTTGAGTCGTCTCTTCACAGGTGATGGTCATCTGAAGTCCTCGCAGGAGTTGAGTCGTCTCTTCACAGGTGGTGGTCATCTGAAGTCTTCGCAGGAGTTGAGTCGTCTCTTCACAGATGTTGGTCATCTGAAGTCCTGCAGGAGTTGGAGTCGTCTCTTCACAGGTGATGGTCATCTGAAGTCCTGCAGGAGTTGAGTCGTCTCTTCACAGGTGTTGGTCATCTGATATCCTCAAGGAGTTGAGTCGTCTCTTCACAGATGTTGGTCATCTGAAGTCCTCCAGGAGTTGAGTCGTCTCTTCACAGGTGCTGGTCATCTGAAGCCTGAAGGAGTTGAGTCGTCTCTTCACAGGTGATGGTCATCTGAAGTCCTCCAGGAGTTGAGTCGTCTCTTCACAGGTGTTGGTCATCTGAAGTCCTGCAGGAGTTGAGTCGTCTCTTCACAGGTGTTGGTCATCTGAAGTCCACCAGGAGTTAAGTCGTCTCTTCACAGGTGTTGGTCATCTGAAGTCCACCAGGAGTTGAGTCGTCTCTTCACAGGTGTTGGTCATCTGAAGTCTTCACAGGTGTTGGTCATCTGAAGTCCTCGCAGGAGTTGAGTCGTCTCTTCACAGGTGATGGTCATCTGAAGTCCTGCAGGAGTTGAGTCGTCTCTTCACAGGTGATAGTCATCTGAAGTCCTGCAGGAGTTGAGTCGTCTCTTCACAGATGATAGTCATCTGAAGTCCTGCAGGAGTTGAGTCGTCTCTTCACAGATGTTGGTCATCTGAAGTCCTGCAGGAGTCGAGACGTCTCTTCACAGGTGATAGTCATCTGAAGTCCTCGCAGGAGTTGAGTCGTCTCTTCACAGGTGATGGTCATCTGAAGTCCTGCAGGAGTTGAGTCGTCTCTTCACAGATGTTGGTCATCTGAAGTCCTGCAGGAGTTGAGTCGTCTCTTCACAGGTGATAGTCATCTGAAGTCCTGCAGGAGTTGAGTCGTCTCTTCACAGGTGATGGTCATCTGAAGTCCTGCAGGAGTTGAGTCGTCTCTTCACAGATGTTGGTCATCTGAAGTCCTGCAGGAGTCGAGTCGTCTCTTCACAGGTGATAGTCATCTGAAGTCCTCGCAGGAGTTGAGTCGTCTCTTCACAGGTGATAGTCATCTGAAGTCTTCGCAGGAGTTGAGTCGTCTCTTCACAGGTGATGGTCATCTGAAGTCCTGCAGGAGTTGAGTCGTCTCTTCACAGATGTTGGTCATCTGAAGTCCTGCAGGAGTTGAGTCGTCTCTTCACAGGTGATGGTCATCTGAAGTCCTGCAGGAGTTGAGTCGTCTCTTCACAGGTGATAGTCATCTGAAGTCCTGCAGGAGTTGAGTCGTCTCTTCACAGGTGATGGTCATCTGAAGTCCTGCAGGAGTTGAGTCGTCTCTTCACAGATGTTGGTCATCTGAAGTCCTGCAGGAGTTGAGTCGTCTCTTCACAGGTGATGGTCATCTGAAGTCCTCGCAGGAGTTGAGTCGTCTCTTCACAGATGATAGTCATCTGAAGTCCTGCAGGAGTTGAGTCGTCTCTTCACAGGTGATGGTCATCTGAAGTCCTGCAGGAGTTGAGTCGTCTCTTCACAGGTGATGGTCATCTGAAGTCCTCCAGGAGTTGAGTCGTCTCTTCACAGATGTTGGTCATCTGAATTCCTGCAGGAGTTGAGTCGTCTCTTCACAGGTGATAGTCATCTGAAGTCCTCGCAGGAGTTGAGTCGTCTCTTCACAGGTGATGGTCATCTGAAGTCCTCACAGGAGTTGAGTCGTCTCTTCACAGGTGATGGTCATCTGAAGTCCTGCAGGAGTTGAGTCGTCTCTTCACAGGTGATGGTCATCTGAAGTCCGGCAGGAGTTGAGTTGTCTCTTCACAGGTGATGGTCATCTGAAGTCCTCACAGGAGTTGAGTCGTCTCTTCACAGGTGATGGTCATCTGAAGTCCTCACAGGAGTTGAGTCGTCTCTTCACAGGTGATGGTCATCTGAAGTTCTTGCAGGAGTTGAGTCGTCTCTTCACAGGTGATGGTCATCTGAAGTCCTCACAGGAGTTGAGTCATCTCTTCACAGGTGATGGTCATCTGAAGTCCTGCAGGAGTTGAGTCGTCTCTTCACAGGTGTTGGTCATCTGAAGTCCTCACAGGAGTTGAGTCGTCTCTTCACAGGTGATGGTCATCTGAAGTCCTGCAGGAGTTGAGTCGTCTCTTTACAGGTGATGGTCAGCTGAAGTCCTCCAGCAGTGGAGTCGTCTCTTCACAGATGTTGGTCATCTGAAGTCCTCACAGGAGTTGAGTCGTCTCGTCACAGGTGCTGGTCATCTGAAGTCCTTGCAGGAGTTGAGTCGTCTCTTCACAGATGTTGGTCATCTGAAGTCCTTGCAGGAGTTGAGTCGTCTCTTCACAGGTGCTGGTCATCTGAAGTCCTCCAGGAGTTGAGTCGTCTCTTCACAGGTGATGGTCATCTGAAGTCCTCCAGGAGTTGAGTCGTCTCCTCACAGATGTTGGTCATCTGAAGTCCTCGCAGGAGTTGAGTTGTCTCTTCACAGGTGCTGGTCATCTGAAGTCCTCGCAGGAGTTGAGTCGTCTCTTAACAGGTGATGGTCAGCTGAAGTCCTCCAGGAGTTGAGTCGTCTCTTCACAGATGTTGGTCATCTGAAGTCCTCGCAGGAGTTTAGTCGTCTCTTCACAGGTGCTGGTCATCTGAAGTCCTCGCAGGAGTTGAGTCGTCTCTTCACAGGTGCTGGTCATCTGAAGTCCTCGCAGGAGTTGAGTCATCTCTTCACAGGTGCTGGTCATCTGAAGTCCTCACAGGAGTTGAGTCGTCTCTTCACAGGTGATGGTCATCTGAAGTCCTCACAGGAGTTGAGTCGTCTCTTCACAGGTGATGGTCATCTGAAGTTCTCGCAGGAGTTGAGTCGTCTCTTCACAGGTGATGGTCATCTGAAGTCCTCACAGGAGTTGAGTCGTCTCTTCACAGGTGATGGTCATCTGAAGTCCTGCAGGAGTTGAGTCGTCTCTTCACAGGTGTTGGTCATCTGAAGTCCTCGCAGGAGTTGAGTCGTCTCTTCACAGGTGATGGTCATCTGAAGTCCTTGCAGGAGTTGAGTCGTCTCTTCACAGGTGATGGTCATCTGAAGTCCTGCAGGAGTTGAGTCGTCTCTTCACAGGTGATGGTCATCTGAAGTCCTGCAGGAGTTGAGTCGTCTCTTCACAGATGTTGGTCATCTGAAGTCCTGCAGGAGTTGAGTCGTCTCTTCACAGGTGATGGTCATCTGAAGTCCTGCAGGAGTTGAGTCGTCTCTTCACAGGTGATAGTCATCTGAAGTCCTCGCAGGAGTTGAGTCGTCTCTTCACAGGTGATGGTCATCTGAAGTCCTGCAGGAGTTGAGTCGACTCTTCACAGGTGATGGTCATCTGAAGTCCTCACAGGAATTGAGTCGTCTCTTCACAGGTTATGGTCATCTGAAGTCCTCGCAGGAGTTGAGTCGTCTCTTCACAGGTGATGGTCATCTGAAGTCCTTGCAGGAGTTGAGTCGTCTCTTCACATGTGCTGGTCATCTTAAGTCCTCGCAGGAGTTGAGTCGTCTCTTCACAGGTGATGGTCATCTGATGTCCTCGCAGGAGTTGAGTCGTCTCTTCATAGGTTATGGTCATCTGAAGTCCTCGCAGGAGTTGAGTCGTCTCTTCACAGGTGATGGTCATCTGAAGTCCTTGCAGGAGTTGAGTCGTCTCTTCACAGGTGATGGTCATCTGAAGTCCTCGCAGGAGTTGAGTCGTCTCTTCACAGGTGATGGTCATCTGAAGTCCTCGCAGGAGTTGAGTCGTCTCTTCACAGGTGATGGTCATCTGAAGTCCTCGCAGGAGTTGAGTCGTCTCTTCACAGGTGGTGGTCATCTGAAGTCTTCGCAGGAGTTGAGTCGTCTCTTCACAGATGTTGGTCATCTGAAGTCCTGCAGGAGTTGGAGTCGTCTCTTCACAGGTGATGGTCATCTGAAGTCCTGCAGGAGTTGAGTCGTCTCTTCACAGGTGTTGGTCATCTGATATCCTCAAGGAGTTGAGTCGTCTCTTCACAGATGTTGGTCATCTGAAGTCCTCCAGGAGTTGAGTCGTCTCTTCACAGGTGCTGGTCATCTGAAGCCTGAAGGAGTTGAGTCGTCTCTTCACAGGTGATGGTCATCTGAAGTCCTCCAGGAGTTGAGTCGTCTCTTCACAGGTGTTGGTCATCTGAAGTCCTGCAGGAGTTGAGTCGTCTCTTCACAGGTGTTGGTCATCTGAAGTCCACCAGGAGTTAAGTCGTCTCTTCACAGGTGTTGGTCATCTGAAGTCCACCAGGAGTTGAGTCGTCTCTTCACAGGTGTTGGTCATCTGAAGTCTTCACAGGTGTTGGTCATCTGAAGTCCTCGCAGGAGTTGAGTCGTCTCTTCACAGGTGATGGTCGTCTGAAGTCCTTGCAGGAGTTGAGTCGTCTCTTCACAGGTGATGGTCATCTGAAGTCCTGCAGGAGTTGAGTCGTCTCTTCACAAGTGATGGTCATCTGAAGTCCTGCAGGAGTTGAGTCGTCTCTTCACAGATGTTGGTCATCTGAAGTTCTCGCAGGAGTTGAGTCGTCTCTTCACAGATGTTGGTCATCTGAAGTCCTCGCAGGAGTTGAGTCGTCTCTTCACAGATGTTGGTCATCTGAAGTCCTGCAGGAGTTGAGTCGTCTCTTCACAGGTGATGGTCATCTGAAGTCCTCGCAGGAGTTGAGTCGTCTCTTCACAGGTGATGGTCATCTGAAGTCCTGCAGGAGTTGAGTCGACTCTTCACAGATGTTGGTCATCTGAAGTCCTGCAGGAGTTGAGTCGTCTCTTCACAGATGATAGTCATCTGAAGTCCTGCAGGAGTTGAGTCGTCTCTTCACAGATGTTGGTCATCTGAAGTCCTGCAGGAGTCGAGACGTCTCTTCACAGGTGATAGTCATCTGAAGTCCTCGCAGGAGTTGAGTCGTCTCTTCACAGGTGATGGTCATCTGAAGTCCTGCAGGAGTTGAGTCGTCTCTTCACAGATGTTGGTCATCTGAAGTCCTGCAGGAGTTGAGTCGTCTCTTCACAGGTGATAGTCATCTGAAGTCCTGCAGGAGTTGAGTCGTCTCTTCACAGGTGATGGTCATCTGAAGTCCTGCAGGAGTTGAGTCGTCTCTTCACAGATGTTGGTCATCTGAAGTCCTGCAGGAGTCGAGTCGTCTCTTCACAGGTGATAGTCATCTGAAGTCCTCGCAGGAGTTGAGTCGTCTCTTCACAGGTGATAGTCATCTGAAGTCCTCGCAGGAGTTGAGTCGTCTCTTCACAGGTGATGGTCATCTGAAGTCCTGCAGGAGTTGAGTCGTCTCTTCACAGATGTTGGTCATCTGAAGTCCTGCAGGAGTTGAGTCGTCTCTTCACAGGTGATAGTCATCTGAAGTCCTGCAGGAGTTGAGTCGTCTCTTCACAGGTGATGGTCATCCGAAGTCCTGCAGGAGTTGAGTCGTCTCTTCACAGATGTTGGTCATCTGAAGTCCTGCAGGAGTTGAGTCGTCTCTTCACAGGTGATAGTCATCTGAAGTCCTGCAGGAGTTGAGTCGTCTCTTCACAGGTGATGGTCATCTGAAGTCCTGCAGGAGTTGAGTCGTCTCTTCACAGATGTTGGTCATCTGAAGTCCTGCAGGAGTCGAGTCGTCTCTTCACAGGTGATAGTCATCTGAAGTCCTCGCAGGAGTTGAGTCGTCTCTTCACAGGTGATAGTCATCTGAAGTCCTCGCAGGAGTTGAGTCGTCTCTTCACAGGTGATGGTCATCTGAAGTCCTGCAGGAGTTGAGTCGTCTCTTCACAGATGTTGGTCATCTGAAGTCCTGCAGGAGTTGAGTCGTCTCTTCACAGGTGATAGTCATCTGAAGTCCTGCAGGAGTTGAGTCGTCTCTTCACAGGTGATGGTCATCCGAAGTCCTGCAGGAGTTGAGTCGTCTCTTCACAGATGTTGGTCATCTGAAGTCCTGCAGGAGTTGAGTCGTCTCTTCACAGGTGATGGTCATCTGAAGTCCTCGCAGGAGTTGAGTCGTCTCTTCACAGATGATAGTCATCTGAAGTCCTGCAGGAGTTGAGTCGTCTCTTCACAGGTGATGGTCATCTGAAGTCCTGCAGGAGTTGAGTCGTCTCTTCACAGGTGATGGTCATCTGAAGTCCTCCAGGAGTTGAGTCGTCTCTTCACAGATGTTGGTCATCTGAATTCCTGCAGGAGTTGAGTCGTCTCTTCACAGGTGATAGTCATCTGAAGTCCTCGCAGGAGTTGAGTCGTCTCTTCACAGGTGATGGTCATCTGAAGTCCTCACAGGAGTTGAGTCGTCTCTTCACAGGTGATGGTCATCTGAAGTCCTGCAGGAGTTGAGTTGTCTCTTCACAGGTGATGGTCATCTGAAGTCCTCACAGGAGTTGAGTCGTCTCTTGACAGATGTTGGTCATCTGAAGTCCTTGCAGGAGTTGAGTCGTCTCTTCACAGGTGCTGGTCATCTGAAGTCCTCCAGGAGTTGAGTCGTCTCTTCACAGGTGATGGTCATCTGAAGTCCTCCAGGAGTTGAGTCGTCTCCTCACAGATGTTGGTCATCTGAAGTCCTCGCAGGAGTTGAGTTGTCTCTTCACAGGTGCTGGTCATCTGAAGTCCTCGCAGGAGTTGAGTCGTCTCTTCACAGGTGATGGTCAGCTGAAGTCCTCCAGGAGTTGAGTCGTCTCTTCACAGATGTTGGTCATCTGAAGTCCTCGCAGGAGTTTAGTCGTCTCTTCACAGGTGCTGGTCATCTGAAGTCCTCGCAGGAGTTGAGTCGTCTCTTCACAGGTGCTGGTCATCTGAAGTCCTCGCAGGAGTTGAGTCATCTCTTCACAGGTGCTGGTCATCTGAAGTCCTCACAGGAGTTGAGTCGTCTCTTCACAGGTGATGGTCATCTGAAGTCCTTCAGGAGTTGAGTCGTCTCTTCACAGATGTTGGTCATCTGAAGTCCTGCAGGAGTTGAGTCGTCTCTTCACAGGTGATGGTCATCTGAAGTCCTCGCAGGAGTTGAGTCGTCTCTTCACAGATGTTGGTCATCTGAAGTTCTCGCAGGAGTTGAGTCGTCTCTTCAAAGATGTTGGTCATCTGAAGTCCTCGCAGGAGTTGAGTCGTCTCTTCACAGATGTTGGTCATCTGAAGTCCTCGCAGGAGTTGAGTCGTCTCTTCACAGGTGATGGTCATCTGAAGTCCTCGCAGGAGTTGAGAGTCGTCTCTTCACAGGTGATGGTCATCTGAAGTCCTCGCAGGAGCTGAGTCGTCTCTTCACAGGGGATGGTCATCTGAAGTCCTCGCAGGAGTTGAGTCGTCTCTTCACAGGTGATGGTCATCTGAAGTCCTCGCAGGAGTTGAGTCGTCTCTTCACAGGTGATGGTCAGCTGAAGTCCTCGCAGGAGTTGAGTCGTCTCTTCACAGATGTTGGTCATCTGAAATCCTCGCAGGTGTTGAGTCGTCTCTTCACAGGTGATGGTCATCTGAAGTCCTGCAGGAGTTGAGTCGTCTCTTCACAGGTGATGGTCATCTGAAGTCCTCACAGGAGTTGAGTTGTCTCTTCACAGGTGATGGTCATCTGAAGTCCTCACAGGAGTTGAGTCGTCTCTTCACAGGTGATGGTCATCTGAAGTCCTGCAGGAGTTGAGTCTTCTCTTCACAGGTGATGGTCATCTGAAGACCTCCTGGAGTTGAGTCGTCTCTTCACAGGTGATGGTCATCTGAAGTCCTCGCAGGAGTTGGAGTCGTCTCTTCACAGGTGATGGTCATCTGAAGTCCTCGCAGGAGTTGAGTCGTCTCTTCACAGGTGAGGGTCATCTGAAGTCCTCGCAGAAGTTGAGTCGTCTCTTCACAGGTTTTGGTCATCTGAAGTTCTCGCAGGAGTTGAGTCGTCTCTTCACAGATGTTGGTCATCTGAAGTCCTCGCAGGAGTTGAGTCGTCTCTTCACAGGTGCAGGTCATCTTAAGTCCTTGCAGGAGTTGAGTCGCCTCTTCACAGGTGATGGTCATCTGATGTCCTCGCAGGAGTTGAGTCATCTCTTCACAGGTGATGGTCATCTGAAGTCCTCGCAGGAGTTGAGTCGTCTCTTCACAGGTGATGGTCATCTGAAGTCCTTGCAGGAGTTGAGTCGTCTCTTCACAGGTGATGGTCATCTGAAGTCCTCGCAGGAGTTGAGTCGTCTCTTCACAGGTGATGGTCATCTGAAGTCCTCGCAGGAGTTGAGTCGTATCTTCACAGATGTTGGTCATCTGAAGTCCTGCAGGAGGTGGAGTGGTCTCTTCACAGGTGATGGTCATCTGAAGTCCTGCAGGAGTTGAGTCGTCTCTTCACAGGTGTTGGTCATCTGATGTCCTCAAGGAGTTGAGTCATCTCTTCACAGATGTTGGTCATCTGAAGTCCTCCAGGAGTTGAGTCGTCTCTTCACAGGTGCTGGTCATCTGAAGTCCTGCAGGAGTTGAGTCGTCTCTTCACATGTGATGGTCATCTGAAGTCCTCCAGGGGTTGAGTCGTCTCTTCACAGGTGTTGGTCATCCGAAGTCCTGCAGGAGTTGAGTCGTCTCTTCACAGGTGTTGGTCATCTGAAGTCCACCAGGAGTTGAGTCGTCTCTTCACAGGTGTTGGTCATCTGAAGTCCACCAGGAGTTGATTCGTCTCTCCACAGGTGTTGGTCATCTGAAGTCCTCCAGGAGTTGAGTCGTCTCTTCACAGGTGTTGGTCATCTGAAGTCCACCAGGAGTTGATTCGTCTCTCCACAGGTGTTGGTCATCTGAAGTCCTCCAGGAGTTGAGTCGTCTCTTCACAGGTGCTGGTCATCTGAAGTCCTGCAGGAGTTGGAGTCGTCTCTTCACAGGTGATGGTCATCTGAAGTCCTCCAGGAGTTGAGTCGTCTCTTCACAGGTGATGGTCATCTGAAGGCCTCCAGGAGTTGAGTCGTCTCTTCACAGGTGTTGGTCATCTGAAGGCCTCCAGGAGTTGAGTCGTCTCTTCACAGGTGATGGTCATCTGAAGTCCTCCAGGAGTTGAGTCGTCTCTTCACGGGTGCTGGTCATCTGAAGTCCTGCAGGAGTTGGAGTCGTCTCTTCACAGGTGATGGTCATCTGAAGTCCTCCAGGAGTTGAGTCGTCTCTTCACAGGTGCTGGTCATCTGAAGTCCTCGCAGGAGTTGCGTCGTCTCTTCACAGGTGTTGGTCATCTGAAGTCCTGCAGGAGTTGAGTCGTCTCTTCACAGGTGTTGGTCATCTGAAGTCCTCGCAGGAGTTGCGTCGTCTCTTCACAGGTTTTGGTCATCTGAAGGCCTCTAGGAGTTGAGTTGTCTCTTCACAGGTGTTGGTCATCTGAAGGCCTCCAGGAGTTGAGTCGTCTCTTCACAGGTGATGGTCATCTGAAGTCCTCCAGCAGTTGAGTCGTCTCTTCACAGGTGATGGTCATCTGAAGTCCTGAAGGAGTTGAGTCGTCTCTTCACAGGTGATTGTCATCTGAAGTCCTCCAGGAGTTGAGTCGTCTCTTCACAGGTGTTGGTCATCTGAAGTCTTCACAGGTGTTGGTCATCTGAAGTCCTCGCAGGAGTTGAGTCGTCTCTTCACAGGTGATGGTCATCTGAAGTCCTCGAAGGAGTTGAGTCGTCTCTTTACTGGTGATGGTCATCTGAAGTCCTCGCAGGAGTTGAGTCGTCTCTTCACAGGTGATGATCATCTGAAGACCTCGCAGGAGTTGAGTCATCTCTTCACAGGTGATGGTCATCTGAAGTCCTGCAGGAGTTGAGTCATCTCTTCACAGGTGATGGTCATCTGAAGACCTCGCAGGAGTTGAGTCATCTCTTCACAGGTGATGGTCATCTGAAGTCCTCCAGGAGTTGAGTCATCTCTTCACAGGTGATGGTCATCTGAAGTCCTCGCAGGAGTTGAGTCATCTCTTCACAGGTGTTGGTCATCTGAAGTCCTCCAGGAGTTGAGTCGTCTCTTCACAGGTGATGGTCATCTGAAGTCCTGCAGGAGTTGAGTCGTCTCTTCACAGGTGATGGTCATCTGAAGTCCTGAAGGAGTTGAGTCGTCTCTTCACAGGTGATTGTCATCTGAAGTCCTCCAGGAGTTGAGTCGTCTCTTCACAGGTGTTCGTCATCTGAAGTCCTCGCAGGAGTTGCGTCGTCTCTTCACAGGTTTTGGTCATCTGAAGGCCTCTAGGAGTTGAGTCGACTCTTCACAGGTGATGGTCATCTGAAGTCCTCCAGGAGTTGAGTCGTCTCTTCACAGGTGATGGTCATCTGAAGTCCTGAAGGAGTTGAGTTGTCTCTTCACAGGTGATTGTCATCTGAAGTCCTCCAGGAGTTGAGTCGTCTTTTCACAGGTGTTGGTCATCTGAAGTCTTCACAGGTGTTGGTCATCTGAAGTCCTCGCAGGAGTTGAGTCGTCTCTTCACAGGTGATGGTCATCTGAATTCCTCGAAGGAGTTGAGTCGTCTCTTTACTGGTGATGGTCATCTGAAGTCCTCGCAGGAGTTGAGTCATCTCTTCACATGTGATGGTCATCTGAAGTCCTCCAGGGGTTGATTCGTCTCTTCACAGGTGTTGGTCATCCGAAGTCCTGCAGGAGTTGAGTCGTCTCTTCACAGGTGTTGGTCATCTGAAGTCCACCAGGAGTTGAGTCGTCTCTTCACAGGTGTTGGTCATCTGAAGTCCACCAGGAGTTGATTTGTCTCTCCACAGGTGTTGGTCATCTGAAGTCCTCCAGGAGTTGAGTCGTCTCTTCACAGGTGTTGGTCATCTGAAGTCCTCGCAGGAGTTGCGTCGTCTCTTCACAGGTGTTGGTCATCTGAAGTCCTGCAGGAGTTGAGTCGTCTCTTCACAGGTGTTGGTCATCTGAAGTCCTCGCAGGAGTTGCGTCGTCTCTTCACAGGTTTTGGTCATCTGAAGGCCTCTAGGAGTTGAGTTGTCTCTTCACAGGTGTTGGTCATCTGAAGGCCTCCAGGAGTTGAGTCGTCTCTTCACAGGTGATGGTCATCTGAAGTCCTCCAGCAGTTGAGTCGTCTCTTCACAGGTGATGGTCATCTGAAGTCCTGAAGGAGTTGAGTCGTCTCTTCACAGGTGATTGTCATCTGAAATCCTCCAGGAGTTGAGTCGTCTCTTCACAGGTGTTGGTCATCTGAAGTCTTCACAGGTGTTGGTCATCTGAAGTCCTCGCAGGAGTTGAGTCGTCTCTTCACAGGTGATGGTCATCTGAAGTCCTCGAAGGAGTTGAGTCGTCTCTTTACTGGTGATGGTCATCTGAAGTCCTCGCAGGAGTTGAGTCGTCTCTTCACAGGTGATGATCATCTGAAGACCTCGCAGGAGTTGAGTCATCTCTTCACAGGTGATGGTCATCTGAAGTCCTGCAGGAGTTGAGTCATCTCTTCACAGGTGATGGTCATCTGAAGACCTCGCAGGAGTTGAGTCATCTCTTCACAGGTGATGGTCATCTGAAGTCCTCCAGGAGTTGAGTCATCTCTTCACAGGTGATGGTCATCTGAAGTCCTCGCAGGAGTTGAGTCATCTCTTCACAGGTGTTGGTCATCTGAAGTCCTCCAGGAGTTGAGTCGTCTCTTCACAGGTGATGGTCATCTGAAGTCCTGCAGGAGTTGAGTCGTCTCTTCACAGGTGATGGTCATCTGAAGTCCTGAAGGAGTTGAGTCGTCTCTTCACAGGTGATTGTCATCTGAAGTCCTCCAGGAGTTGAGTCGTCTCTTCACAGGTGTTCGTCATCTGAAGTCCTCGCAGGAGTTGCGTCGTCTCTTCACAGGTTTTGGTCATCTGAAGGCCTCTAGGAGTTGAGTCGACTCTTCACAGGTGATGGTCATCTGAAGTCCTCCAGGAGTTGAGTCGTCTCTTCACAGGTGATGGTCATCTGAAGTCCTGAAGGAGTTGAGTTGTCTCTTCACAGGTGATTGTCATCTGAAGTCCTCCAGGAGTTGAGTCGTCTTTTCACAGGTGTTGGTCATCTGAAGTCCTGCAGGAGTTGAGTTGTCTCTTCACAGGTGATTGTCATCTGAAGTCCTCCAGGAGTTGAGTCGTCTCTTCACAGGTGTTGGTCATCTGAAGTCCTGAAGGAGTTGAGTTGTCTCTTCACAGGTGATTGTCATCTGAAGTCCTCCAGGAGTTGAGTTGTCTCTTCACAGGTGATTGTCATCTGAAGTCCTCCAGGAGTTGAGTCGTCTTTTCACAGGTGATGGTCATCTGAAGTCTTCACAGGTGTTGGTCATCTGAAGTCCTCGCAGGAGTTGAGTCGTCTCTTCACAGGTGATGGTCATCTGAAGTCCTCGCAGGAGTTGAGTCATCTCTTCACATGTGATGGTCATCTGAAGTCCTCCAGGGGTTGAGTCGTCTCTTCACAGGTGTTGGTCATCCGAAGTCCTGCAGGAGTTGAGTCGTCTCTTCACAGGTGTTGGTCATCTGAAGTCCACCAGGAGTTGAGTCGTCTCTTCACAGGTGTTGGTCATCTGAAGTCCACCAGGAGTTGATTTGTCTCTCCACAGGTGTTGGTCATCTGAAGTCCTCCAGGAGTTGAGTCGTCTCTTCACAGGTGTTGGTCATCTGAAGTCCACCAGGAGTTGATTCGTCTCTCCACAGGTGTTGGTCATCTGAAGTCCTCCAGGAGTTGAGTCGTCTCTTCACAGGTGCTGGTCATCTGAAGTCCTGCAGGAGTTGGAGTCGTCTCTTCACAGGTGATGGTCATCTGAAGTCCTCCAGGAGTTGAGTCGTCTCTTCACAGGTGATGGTCATCTGAAGGCCTCCAGGAGTTGAGTCGTCTCTTCACAGGTGTTGGTCATCTGAAGGCCTCCAGGAGTTGAGTCGTCTCTTCACAGGTGATGGTCATCTGAAGTCCTCCAGGAGTTGAGTCGTCTCTTCACGGGTGCTGGTCATCTGAAGTCCTGCAGGAGTTGGAGTCGTCTCTTCACAGGTGATGGTCATCTGAAGTCCTCCAGGAGTTGAGTCGTCTCTTCACAGGTGCTGGTCATCTGAAGTCCTCGCAGGAGTTGCGTCGTCTCTTCACAGGTGTTGGTCATCTGAAGTCCTGCAGGAGTTGAGTCGTCTCTTCACAGGTGTTGGTCATCTGAAGTCCTCGCAGGAGTTGCGTCATCTCTTCACAGGTTTTGGTCATCTGAAGGCCTCTAGGAGTTGAGTTGTCTCTTCACAGGTGTTGGTCATCTGAAGGCCTCCAGGAGTTGAGTCGTCTCTTCACAGGTGATGGTCATCTGAAGTCCTCCAGCAGTTGAGTCGTCTCTTCACAGGTGATGGTCATCTGAAGTCCTGAAGGAGTTGAGTCGTCTCTTCACAGGTGATTGTCATCTGAAGTCCTCCAGGAGTTGAGTCGTCTCTTCACAGGTGTTGGTCATCTGAAGTCTTCACAGGTGTTGGTCATCTGAAGTCCTCGCAGGAGTTGAGTCGTCTCTTCACAGGTGATGGTCATCTGAAGTCCTCGAAGGAGTTGAGTCGTCTCTTTACTGGTGATTGTCATCTGAAGTCCTCGCAGGAGTTGAGTCGTCTCTTCACAGGTGATGATCATCTGAAGACCTCGCAGGAGTTGAGTCATCTCTTCACAGGTGATGGTCATCTGAAGTCCTGCAGGAGTTGAGTCATCTCTTCACAGGTGATGGTCATCTGAAGACCTCGCAGGAGTTGAGTCATCTCTTCACAGGTGATGGTCATCTGAAGTCCTCCAGGAGTTGAGTCATCTCTTCACAGGGGATGGTCATCTGAAGTCCTCGCAGGAGTTGAGTCATCTCTTCACAGGTGTTGGTCATCTGAAGTCCTCCAGGAGTTGAGTCGTCTCTTCACAGGTGATGGTCATCTGAAGTCCTGCAGGAGTTGAGTCGTCTCTTCACAGGTGATGGTCATCTGAAGTCCTGAAGGAGTTGAGTCGTCTCTTCACAGGTGATTGTCATCTGAAGTCCTCCAGGAGTTGAGTCGTCTCTTCACAGGTGTTGGTCATCTGAAGTCCTCGCAGGAGTTGCGTCGTCTCTTCACAGGTTTTGGTCATCTGAAGGCCTCTAGGAGTTGAGTCGACTCTTCACAGGTGATGGTCATCTGAAGTCCTCCAGGAGTTGAGTCGTCTCTTCACAGGTGATGGTCATCTGAAGTCCTGAAGGAGTTGAGTTGTCTCTTCACAGGTGATTGTCATCTGAAGTCCTCCAGGAGTTGAGTCGTCTTTTCACAGGTGTTGGTCATCTGAAGTCTTCACAGGTGATGGTCATCTGAAGTCCTCACAGGAGTTGAGTCGTCTCTTCACAGGTGATGGTCATCTGAAGTCCTCGCAGGAGTTGAGTCGTCTCTTCACAGGTGTTGGTCATCTGAAGTCCTCACAGGAGTTGAGTCATCTCTTCACAGGTGATGGTCATCTGAAGTCCTCGCAGGAGTTGAGTCGTCTCTTCACAGGTGTTGGTCATCTGAAGTCCTCACAGGAGTTGAGTCATCTCTTCACAGGTGATGGTCATCTGAAGTCCTCGCAGGAGTTGAGTCGTCTCTTCACAGGTGTTGGTCATCTGAAGTCCTCACAGGAGTTGAGTCATCTCTTCACAGGTGTTGGTCATCTGAAGTCCTCCAGGAGTTGAGTCGTCTCTTCACAGGTGATGGTCATCTGAAGTCTTTACGAGAAGCTGGATCCAGACTGGAGCTGCGGACTCTCTAGTTACCTCAGGATGGGCGTCCTGAGATAAAACAGAACAGAAAAATAATTAGCGTAGCTGCTGTTCAAGGCATTAAGCAAAGACGATCATGTGCACTGATATAACTATAGAGTACAAGGTTAGGAGATGCATCATGTGAATGCTTGGCTAAAGAGATGCATCTTTAATCTAGATTTAAACTGGAGGAGTGAGTCTGAGCCCCGAACATTATTAGGAAGGCTATTCCGTAGTTTAGGTGCCAAATATGAAAACGGTCTTCCTCCTTTAGTGGACTTAGATATCCTCGGTATTACCAGAAGTCCAGAGTTTAGTGATCTTAAAGATCGTGATGGGTTATAAGGCGATAGAAGATCAGTTAAATACACAGGAGCTAAACCATTTAGGGCCTTATAGGTCAGTAGCAATACTTTATAATTGATACGAAACTTAACAGGTAACCAGCGTAGAGATGTTAGAATTGGTGTTATGTGATCATATTTTCTTGACCTAGTAAGAACTCTAGCAGCTGCATTTTGGACTAATTGTAGCTTGTTTATTGAGGAGGCAGGACTGCCATCTAGTAGTGCATTACAGTAATCTATTCTAGAGGTCATGAATGCATGAACCAACTTTTCCGCATCAGAGACAGATAGCATGTTTCGTAGCTTAGCAATGTTTCTAAGGTGGAAGAAGGCTGTTTTTGTAGTATGTTAAATATGATTTTCAAAAGACAAGTTGCTGTCTAATATAACACCCAGGTCTTTAACTGTAGCAGATGAAGTAACAGTACATCCTTCTAAATGTAAGTTATAATTTAACAGATTCTGTGTACCAGTTTTTTGTCCAATAAGTAATACCTTAATCTTTTTGAGAAAATTGAAAATTACAGGTCATCCAATATTTTATATCTTTAACACACTCTGTTAGCTTGGATAATTTAGAGATTTCATCTGGTCATGCTGAAATATATAACTGAGTATCATCAGCATAACAGTGGAAACTAATTTCATGTTTTCTTATAATATTACCAAGTGGCAGCATATATATTGAGAATAACAGAGGGCCCAACACAGAGCCTTGTGGCTCTCCATAATTTACAGACGTCATTTTTGATTGTTCCCTGTTTAAATAGACAAATTGGTAATGCTCTGATAGATACGATCTAAACCACTTTAATGCCTGTCCCTGGATACCAGTGTAATTTTGTAGACGATCTAATTTTATGATCTAACGAGTATTTTATGATCTATGGTGTCGAATGCTGCACTAAGATCAAGTAAAACTAGTATTGCGATACAGCCTTGGTCAGCAGCTAAGAGTAAGTAATTTGTGATTTTAACGAGCGCAGTTTCTGTGCTATGATCGGCTCTGAATCCAGACTGAAATTTTTCATAGATATCGTTTTCTTGTAAGAAAGAGCATAATTGAGCAGACATAATTTTTTCTAGTATTTTAGACAGAAATGGAAGATTTGAAATAGGTCTGTAATTTGGCAATTCATTTGGATCTACAACCCCAAATAAGAAAAAGTTGGGACAGTATGGAAAACGCAAAAAAAAAGAAAAAAAGAAGTGATTTCTAAATTTACTTTGCCTTGTATTTCATTGCAGACAATATGAACACAAAATATTTCATGTTTTGTCTGGTCAACTTCATGTCATTTGTAAATATGCATCCTTTCCTGTCATTCAGACCTGCAACACATTTCAAGTGTGTTCATTTGTAGTTGTGGTTTCTTAATGAGAGGTTTTATAACTTGAATGGTCTTGGGACATGACCTAGAGTTAAAGATGAATTAATAATATTGAGAAGAGGCTCTTCTGCTACAGGTAACAGCTCTTTCAGTAGTTGAGTTGGTATTGGATCTAATAAACATGTTGTTGGTTTAGAAGCAATGATTAGTTTATTTAGCTCTTCCTGTCCTATAGTTGTAAAGCACTGCAGTTGTTCTTCTGGGGTGATAACTGAGGCAGAATCGTAAAACCCTGTTGTACATTTATAATTGTTTTTCTGATGTTTTGATTTTTTTAGTGAAGAAATTCATAAAGTCATTACTACTAAACTGTAGTGGAATATTTTGTTCAACTGATGTGCGTTTATTTGTTAACCTGGTCACTGTACTAAAAAAAACCTGGGGTTGTTTTAGTTATTTTCTATCAGTTTACGGTAATGCTCAGCCCTGGCTGCATTTAGAGCCTTTTTATAACGGGAAGTGCTGTCTTTCCACGCGATTTTAAAGACCTCTAAACGTGTTTGTTTCCATTTGCGCTCTAGATTACGAGTTTCTCTCTTGATAGCGTGAGTAATATTGTTGTACCACGGTGCAGTACTTTTCTCTCTCACCCTTTTTAATCTGATCGGTGCAACCCTTTCTGCACCGATGCAACGTGGCCGCTAGTCAGTGTGGTATAAGAGCTTTGTTTGTTTACACTTGAGTTAGAGAGAAGCAATCGAACTTCAGGGAGAACAACTAGTCTGTGAGTACTGTTTTCATTTTCTCATTTGATCTGTAGTTCAGCTGTTAGTTAAAACATTGTCTGTGTGGTGTAGTTGGCTGTCTGTTTGTTGGAAGTCTCGTTTGTTAATCACCCAACGCGTTTCACTGGGCGTGGCCGCTAGCCAGTGTGGTATAAGAGCTTTGTTTGCATTTCCTTTTCTAATGTACTAGAGAAAATGGTGCTCAAACTGCTAGTCATTTCCTCTAGTTAATTTGTGTGATTGAGTACACTAAGCAGCTGAGATCAATCTGGTAGGTTATTTGTGAATTTATCAATAGTGTTTGGGAGAATTGTTCTACCTGGTCTATAACGCGGAGCAGTAAAATATCAGCAATGCCCAGTGTGAACGTTACAAGGTAGTGATCGGTGACATCATCACTTTGCAGTATGATGTCTATATCAGTAGGATTGATTCCATGTTATATAATTAAATCTAGTGTATGATTAAAACGATGAGTGGGCCCATTTACATTTTGCTTGACCCCAAAGGAGTTTAATAAATCTGTAAACGCAACCCCTAGCGCATTGTTTGTATTATCTACGTGAATGTTCAAATCACAGACAATTAGTGCTTTATCGACAGTAACCATTAGGTCTGATAGAAAATCTGCAAACTCTTTTAAGAAATCAACATAGGGCCCTGGCGGTCTATATATGGTAGCCAAAGCAAAAGATAATAGGGATTTTTTTCTTATATCCGAGAGTGTAACATTTAGCACAAGCACTTCAAATGAATTTAACCTATGCCCTGTTTTCTGAGTAACATTTAGAATATCTCTATAGATAGTTGCAACACCGCCGCCACGACCAATCAGACGGGGCTTGTGCGTATAACAGTAGCCTGGTGGAGTAGACTTATTAAGAACGAAATAATCATTACGTTTTAGCCAGGTTTCAGTCAGACATAGTAAATCAAAGCTATTATCTGTGACTCTGTGGCAGATCTGGCCGCGCTGCTCGTAGCAGGAGCAGATGCGGTGTGACACGGGACAGAGGGGCTATTATCATAGTCTACTTGTGTTTGTGTGTCATATGAATAATATATATGTGCCCCATACATGGAATCAGAGTGCCTACTGTATGTAGTAAATGGAAAATCTCTACAACGAAAGGCCAACCGCTACATGCATTCGGTTTGTTTCTACCATTTATTAGTAATGATTTACACAGTTTGTTTACTATTTACTATTTACCTGAGCATTCAGTATTGTGCAATATAGCATACAGAAGGTGAAGGACATTTTGGGGGGAAAGAAGTGCAGGATTTTATCATTTAAACATGTGACTTTTCATGAAAATTCTATAATCCAAGATGACCACCACCATAAGACGTCATAATATGCAAATTAGATGGGAAAATGTAATCCCTACATAAACTTTGGGTCATCCTCAATATTTCTCTAATTTACAGAAAGTCTCTATCTTTTATCACTTTTAAGATATAGCCTTTTGAAATAAAAATGTCAAAATCGAACGTTTTAGGAAAAAACATCTGGCGCCTAAAGAGTTAAGAATATTGGTGAACTGGTCAGACTTGGGACTCAAATTTAATGTGATTTTGATGAAGCCAAGAAGTATTGGAATCAGGTTCATTCCGAAGAGCAAAGAAGAAAACATACGCCAGCAAGTACTAGAGTGGTACAGTCCATTGAAATGCAGTGTCCCACTGTAACAAAGACGGTCAACATACCTGTAATCCTCCGTGATCGTTTTCTTTCGGCCATGTTTGGACACTGGTAATTCGTTGTCCTTAAAGGGTAACTTCAGTGATTTAACATTAGGCTTTGTATCAGTAGAAACCCAGTAGTATATTCAAATTATGGTACTTTCCCCCCTCATATCCCCCTGAGACGAGAGAATTATGCATTTTATTTCTGGAAAAAATCCTCAGGTGACGCAAATATCGTCATTTTGTGTCATCAGAGGATTTTTTGGCCAGAGGCTAAAAACTACAGCCACTAGATGGAGCTGTTCCCCATATTATCAACCCGCCCTTTGCAATTCAAAAATAACCATAAAAACAGATGATTAAGTAATACAATTAACAAAAATTTGAAAAATGTAGTCTATTAAAAATATTTATAAAAAATATTAAGAAAAAAATGATAAAATAAAGGGTAATAAAAAATGACCTGAAAACAGAAAGAGCTGAATCAGTCTTCGTTCCATCGCTGTGTAGATCTCGATGAGCTCCTCTCATCCGCTGCTAAAAATGGAAGATTCTGAAGATGTGACTAAGGGGTCAAAACACACCCAATTTCACTTATGTATTTAAATCAGCTTCATCAAAAAGCAGCACAATTACAAATTCATGATGTAAAATATTTGCTAAGCTAATTACACAAATCAGGCAAAATCAGAGCAAGAAGACAGTGGTTTGCATGGGAAATCATCAACACATGTTTGGGAGAGGCTTTGGCCCTGGCAGCATCACACCATCATAGAATGAGGAGTTACATCATGAGGTTTTCACTCCGCAGTGCATTTCAGGAAGGCTCCTCCATATTAGCAGGATCACCATCTGATGTCCTGCACAAAGACTGCACAATCACCAATGCATGTTCTTCCAACAACAGGAATTCCCAAACATTCCCAAAACACTCAGAGATGCAGGATGATCGCAGAACGTTTAGGTTTATATGGAAATGTGATGTGTACATTGATTCACACACACAAATGTGATTGAAGGACCTAAATAGGACCAAAAGATGACATTTTAGGTTGGTCCAGCAAACATTATGGGAATGTAGTGTAGAGACTGAGCACTGAACAAGATATGTTGAATCACAGTCCCGAATGAAACGAATATCCCTATAAACCCGTCTCCGGCATGGTGACTTTTTGAATATTCCTGTTTAATAATTGCCTCACCGACACGGCATCCTCAATAAACCTGTCTCTGGCGTGATAACTCCGATCTTTCGAATATTCATATCTAATAATATTCATATCTAATAATTGCCTCATCGACATGACTTCCTCAATAAACCTGTCTCAGGCGTGATGATTCCGATGCGTTATATAGTAATCTATATATATTAGGGCTGAACGATATGGACAAAATTTCATATCTCGATTTTCATGCCAGATATCTTGATATCGATACAATCCGATATGACTACGTGTTCGGTGAAAACCAGAATCTGAATCAAAATGTGTTTGATTTAAGCCAACATTTCAAAAATGTGTGTCAGAAAATGTATTGTTTTTAAGCCTTTCGCATGTACGATCACACAGGTGTAATCAGTCTAGGCTGGTCCCTGGAGCGGATGATCAAGTGCATCACATGATCAACTAGAGACAGGCGCGCTCAGAGCTGTCATATATCACAACTCTTCAGTGTTTTCAACCACATACTGTTTATTTTAGGTTTCAAACATATAAATTCACATAAGTACTAAAAAAACAATACATTTAGAGTTTGTAAAATACACACTGATGTCTATGGAAGAGGTAATAATAATCCTTTCCATTATAATTCAACACGTTTTATTCATATCAGATACACATTGTGTAAGTGACTTCAATGTTTACTCTATTCTATTCCCAGTTCACCAGCCACTTACTTTTAAATATTTCGGGAAAAGTGGATGAATTCACGTGTTGTAAACATAGAGGTTGTAAATCAAACAGATCCGATTCTCTGAACTGCGTCTGCGGCACAAACTAATGCTACCTTCACATGCTATCGGAAATTTGATGATTCCGACTTCTGAAATCGTGATTACGAGCGCATTGCATTCAAGTTTTAAAATGTGAGGGCGTTCATGTGCAATGTTTAGGAAACTCGTATTTACGATAATTCCGAGAGCACGTGAAGGCAGCATTACACGGCGGCGCCCATCGCGCATACAGCTCAACTAACGCGATCGTTATAAAGGTGTTTAAACAACAATATACTTCCACTTGCATGTATTTGACAATCGGAATATCAGATATTTCATGCCATAGCTAACACATTTGTGAATATTCTGAATAAAAAAGGAAAAAACGACAAAAGCAAATCTTCATTCATTCAGCGCTGTTGCTGCTGCGGTGTGTCACGTGACAAGCAATGACGTGTCACCATGGAAACGCCGCCCCCCCTCTCACAATATAGTTCCCGCGTCCCTGTAGTGTGCACGCGCTGGCTTTAGCGGTGCCTTCACGGGCACTCGCAAAACTGATGTTTGTTGTGACTGCCAGAGTTGTATGCAGGGCAAGCGCGGAGAGGGGAAATCTATATCGTCTATATCGTTGCTTTTTTCGATAGTAATATCTTGAAGGTTCATATCTAGATATAGATACGATAACGATATATCGTTCAGCCCTAATACATATACTCTGAAAATGAAAGTGAAGCCAGCATAGATGATGACCCTGACTTAAACTTACCACCACCTGCAGTAGAAAGAGAGACACTTCCTGAGTCTGTTACCAACCTCATAGAACAACTTACTGATAAAGTCAGTGCGCTGGAAGGACGGGTTGCTAAAGACAATACTCCTGATTGCATTGGCCTCAGTTAAGAGGGTAGGGGACCTGCAGGCATTTTCGGTCGACGAATCGTGCCTGGGCCAGGTGAGACTCAGGTAACCCTGAGACCCCGGCCTGGATATGTGCCAAGGTTCCCACTACTCCCTTCCGGGACCAAGTGGTGAGCCTGCAAGCGCTGCCTTCGGAGGAGGCAGACCCAGCCCTGGCTTTTCTCTGTCCAGTTCGCGCCCTGCGCCTATGTTGACAGAACGCAAAGCTTAGGACCTCAGAGCAGCTCTTCATCTGTTACGGAGGACAGCAGAAGGGAAAGGCTGTCTCCAAGCTGAGGATGGCCCACTGGATAGTGGACGCCATCGTCTTGGCTTATGAAGCCCAAGACGTGCCCTGCCCGCTCGGGTTAAGAGCCCACTCCACTAGGGGTGTTGCTTCTTCCTGGGCGCTGGCTCGTGGCGCCTCGCTGACAGATTTTGTAGAGCTGCGGGCTGGGCGACACCTAACACGTTCGCTAGGTTTTATAGCCTACGTGTAGAACCGGTGGCTTCTCGTGTGTTCGCTTCCCATAGTCAGCAGCTGAAGTGCCCGTTCTAAGTGTCGGCTTGCTGCGCCATTCCCTTCCCCATGGAACGGATACGTGCGCTTATTTTCTCCAGTCGAGTTCCCCAGGATTGGCGAACCCTGTTGAGTCCTCCGCACCCCTCGGCAGTCGGATGTGGCGGAGCGTTCGACGCCAGGTCTGGCACTTGTATGCATTGGTGGAACTTGTGTCGGACTGGGGTCCGTATGTCGTGACCCCTAAGGCGGTCCCATACGTGTATTCTCCACGGTACAGCTCCCTATGGTGAGCTCGTGTCTTTCCCTTGGCAGAGTTCCTCTGCCGTCTCAGTTCGGTGTCGTCCCCCGCCTGTATAGGCTGGGGCCACCTCTGGGACTTCCGTATGTTGTGCTGCCCACGGCCAGCCCATACGTGTTCTCTCCACATGGTAACTCCCTCCGGGCATGATGTGGCTCCCGCAGCGTCCTTCGGGCACGCTTTCCCAGCGTTATCCAATAAGTCTGCTGAATGGGTCTTGCGGAACAGCAGTATGACTCTCCCTGCATGAATTTCCCCGCCCGCATCAGAACGGGGTCTGAGGGGCTCTCGCTGGGCGCTGGAAGTGGTAGTAACTGTGGCGTTTTCCATAGGGATCCCAATTCGTCGGTTATTACCGACGTACGTCGTAGTGACCGACTGAAAGGGAACGTCTCGGTTACGTATGGTAACCCTCGTTCCCTGAAGGAGGGAACGGAGACGTACGTCCCGTCGCCACAGTTCCTTACCATCACTGCATGGCCGAGTCACTAGTTCGGCTCCTCAGTGAAAAACGTCAGTGCGATGCTCTCGCTTCCTGTTTATACCCGCGGCGCGGGGCGGAGCGCGAGATGCAAATCTCGCACGCCAATGGCCCATTGGCCTGTTCTCTAAATCTCGAAGCTGATAGGGGCTCTCTAAAGTGATCCCAATTCGTCGGTTATTACCGACGTACGTCTCCGTTCCCTCCTTCAGGGAACGAGGGTTACCATACGTAACCGAGACGTTTTCTGAGTAACATTAAGAATATCTCTATAGATAGTTGCAACACCGCCGCCACGACCAGTCAGACGGGGCTCGTGCGTATAACAGTAGCCTGGTGGAGTAGACTCATTAAGACCAAAATAATCATTAGGTTTAAGCCAGGTTTCAATCAGACATAGCTTTGATTTACTATTATCTCTGATCATTTCATTTACAATAACTGCTTTAGGTGTGAGCGATCGAATGTTAAGGAGACCTAGTTTTAGAGAATGTTTTTCTTCATTTCTTTTAAGATTATCTGGTTTAATAATGATCAGATTTTCTCTAGATCCTACAGAGGATTTTGACATGAATATTCGTGGAACAGACACAGTTTCTATACAATGCACTACAGAACAAGAACTGTCAAGTGTAGTTTGACTTACTAGTCATACGGTGCGTAGCGTCTTGGAGATGTTGTCGGACAGAAGATCCGCTCCAATCCTGCTGGGGTGCAGGCCATCAGCACGGAAAAGCCTAGGCCGCTCCCAGAAAAGATTCCAATTATTTACAAAGAGCAGCTTCTGTTCATTACAGCATGACAATAACCATTCATTTAGAGCAAATAGTCTACTGAACCTTTCATGCCCTTGTCTGTATGTAGGAAACGGTCCGGACACGATGATCCACGATTCACGATGAGAACCCACGATACTGAAACTGGATTATGCCACATTTGTAATTTTGAACTTTCGGGTTTGCGGTGATATTGATATCAACACTGAGGTTTGCACTGGGGAAACTTTGGGAATGCATTTTTGGACAAGGGCTTTCATGGCCATTGATTCCTAGGGTGTGGTGAATGAACTTTCAATGTTATTGTCCTTGTTATCATCATCATCTTCATCGTCATCATCACCCAAAAACAGATAAGACATTCATTGCTATGCTGTTGATTCTTGAGGGGCAAAATGTGTAAGATATTTGTGTGTGCCTATGAAAGAGATTGAAAGAAAAAAAAGATGCAAATTAGTGAGAAGTATTTGTGTATTGTTTTCCATACATCAACAACCTGTACATCACAGGTCAGTATTAAATACTTCCAGAGTACCGTAAACAGAATATAGTTAGTGATTCCCACCCTATAAAAACAGATTTATAACTAATTATTTTGTAAAATCAAGGAAATCGTTATACAATGGTGCCCGAATAGTGACCTGAATATTTGTTGGGAAAGTAGAATAGTTCACTCAAGATGGAAAGTCATATAACTCTGGATAGGGATGAGTGCGTGCCAGAGGTTGATTTCTTCACTGGTTCATTTACCAATCCCAGAGAACCCCTCAAAGATTTAATAACTACCTTTAGTGATCTATAGATATACTCTGAAAATGAAAGTGAAGCCAGCATAGATGATGACCCTGACTTAAACTTACCACCACCCCCACCACCTGCAGTAGAAAGAGAGACACTTCCTGAGTCTGTTACCAACCTCATAGAACAACTTACTGATAAAGTCAGTGCGCTAGAAGGACGGGTTGCTGAATGTGTCAAGACGATGAGTGGATGTGTATCACAAGAAGAGTTCCAGAACAAGGGTAAAGGGATGGAAGATCGGTTGGTGTATCGTATGGAGCGTGAATGTGAGAAATTCAAGAAAGTGTTGGAAAGGTCTGTGCAGGAACTCGGTCAATCAATGGTAGACTGTCTTAAGAGAAGGGATGTGCAGCTTGAAGCCAAGTTCAAATCATTGACTCCAATGTCCACACCTGTAACATCCAAAACTTGTTGTGGTGTTCATGATTCTGGCCAAGTCAGCATCATACCTATGAAGTTTAGCAGAGTCTTCTCTTGACTGGTCAACAAGTTATGTTAATGCCCTACAATCCTCCAGTTAAGTTAGACTTTCCTTGCTTTAGTAATAAGCAGAGATGTATAGTAACGAAGTAGAACTACTTCAACTGTAACTTAAGTACTAAAAGGCAGTATCTGTACTTTACTAGAGTATTATTTTTTTCTCCTACTTCGACTTTTACTTCAGTACATATTTTCGATGAGTTTAATACTTTTACTCCAATATTTTTTTTATGTGCTGCATCGTTACTCGTTACAATTATAAAAATGTTACGAATCATTCCATTCCAAACCCACATTACCACTGCCAGAACGGTAGATGCAGTTTTGATGAAGCTGAATCAAGCTATTAAGAAGACCGTTCTGCCTTTTGATCAGCTTAAAACATGGACAAACCAAAAACACCACCTTCCACCCCTTCAACTTCAAGTGATCGTGGCTGTGAGAGAGAGCACGTGCGCGCGAGAGAGAGAGTGCGAGAGAGCGAGCGAGAGAGAGAGAGCAGGGGCGGACTGGCAATCGGGAATACAATCCCGAACGGCCGGTCCATTTCAGGCCGAACCGGCCGCTGGTCAAAAAGTTTTTTTATTTTTTTTATTTTTATATGATACGTAACGCTACCGTGCCTGTGGCCGGCCGCTCCGCTGCAGCGGAACGCAGCTGTGTGTCTGTGTGTGTGTGTTTCAGACCGGGCCAAACCAATACTTCCAATCTTGAGGGGGGATACGAGCGGCCCCTCCCAATTTGGACTGATCCTCGTATTTCCTGACATCCGATTGTCTCAAAGGAGTTTACTTGGTTAGGTTTGGGTTTGTGTGAATGCAACAAGAAAAAGACGGTAAAAATGGCGAAAAGAAGGAAAGAAGAGAAAGAAATGGGTGGGGCCGAAAAAATAAGAATGAAAAAGAAAAATTTTTTGGCACAAGAGGCAGCTAAATGTGCCAAATTAACGGACCTTTTCCGCACTGAAAAGGGTGCTGTGGCAGGAGGTGCAGATGAGGAAGGACCCAGCAGCATGGACAGGATAGGTGCACGATTAGGCCGGCGAGCGGCGGAGACACGCTGGCTGCCTGTGCGTGAGCGTGGCGTTTCTGTTGAGTGTCAGCTGCGTGGCGTTTGCATGGCGTTTTCCATGTCTTTGCACACCAGAAACGTGTCTGACGCGGCGCTGCTGCTAGGTGTCATGATAAGCCTCTGGTGATATATTTGTTTAAATTACATTTATATCTGCATTTAAGTCAAAACCTAGAGACTCTCAAACATCAAAATGTAATTTGTTAATATTTATTCGTGTCAAAATGACAAACATCTTTTCCTATTCTATTTTGCTTGGAAACGCTTCCAACACGCTTGCGTGTCACGTGAAAAATAGACGTCTGTTCTATGTCTAGCATGCACGCGTTTTCCGCACGGCTCAGGCCGCGCCCTGGGCCCTATTTTAACGATCTGAAACGCAAGTGTCAAAGCGTGAAGCGCAAGTAACTTTGTGGGCGGGTCTCGGCGCTGTTGCTATTTTCCCGGCGGGATAAATGGCTCTTGCGCCCGGCGCAAATCTAAAATGGGTTGGTCTGAAGTAGCTTCATTATTCATAGGTGTGGTTTGGGCGTAACGTGAATAAACCAATCCGAGCGTCATCCAACATTCCCTTTAAAAGCAGGTGCGCAAGTTCCATTATGGATTGCTATTATTATGGCGTATTTACCAGACGCACGCCAGGAGCGGTTCACAGCCGAGGAGACTGATGTTCTTGTAAGAGCAGTGAAAGACAGAGAAGTGAAGTTGTAATGTTGTACATTATGGTAAAGGTGACTTCACAGTCTTTTTTTTTTCAGTCTTTCAGTTTTTTCAGTTTTTCAGTCGATTTTTTTTCCTGGTTCTTGACAGACAAACCAATTTGTCAGATGTCCTTATATACATATATGTCTTGCCACTATTGGGCAAACAGGTCTTATCCTTAATTATTACAATTAGCCTGAATCATTTGTAAGCTAGATTTATGTCTATTTTTTCACATCTTCGTGGCACACCACAATGATTTCCGTCATCTCATGTGTTAATATCTTTTTAGTGTAACAATTTATGATTTGCAAAAATAACTGTTGCATCTGTGTAGATTACATGAGCCAAGTGTATGCGCGTTGTGCACGCTATACATTATGGTCAAGCATGCGCCCTTAAAATAGCATAATGAACAACGCGCAACGCGCCACTGACTTTAGACTAGGTTTTTTCTGGTCAGTGGCGCAATTGTTTAATGGAACAGCAAAATAGCACCAGGGATTGTTTGCGCCGGAACACGCCTCCTTTTTTGCGCTGAACCGCCCAGGTAGCGCAAGTTCATTCACTAGTTTAGCGACGTGCTTCTGCGGAGGGAAAAGCGCGCTTTGCGCGGGTGCAAAATAGGAATGACACATGCGTCGGTGTACAAAGTCAATTGCGCTGGGTGCAAGATAGGGCCCCCTGTGTCATGCAGCTCTAACCTGTTAACATGGGAGCTGAAATAAAAACGGAAATGCCACGCATCCAGTCTGTCGCCGGCCTTAGTGATAAATCACACAAAATATTGATTTGAAAAGGAGTTTATTGATTTAAAAACGATTGTATTGTATTGGTGAACAAATGAGTCCTATTGAAGAGATGAGTTCGAGCTTAGGACCCCATTAGTATGCCTGATCTAAATCTGTTCTTGCGATAACTTGTAGCTAACATGAGCTGTCTAATCTGTTAATAAGAAAAATAGTAATATACACAAACATTATTTTATGGTTCTTTTTATTTGAAAAAAGTGTAATTGTAACATATTGTGCTGATTATTACGATAAAAAATAATGACATAATTATAATTACATTACGAATTGCTGTGAATACGGTAAGGCAGTATCAGGGCAGTAGAAGCTAGAAGCAGATAAAGCTCCGCTAGCACGATCATCGGATAACGTTAGTTAGCTGTATGCTATGCTACTATCTAAGCTAACAAAAAAACACACTAACAATGAGAAATATTTAATTTCACAATCTATAACTTCGGTTAAATACTAGTTTCTGAAACGTATAAGTTAAAATTTATTAATGACTCGTTATAATGTAGTATAAACGTCTTCTATAATAAATTGATTTTGTATGATTTGTAACCAGGCACTAAAGCGATTACACATAAAACGTGCTTTGAACTAATCCGATTGCTTGGGTCCAAAGCTCGGACTCATCTCTTCAGTAGGACTGATTTGTTCACCACACCGTCTCTATGGTTAGAATCCTGCGTGTCCATGGCAACGCTCTGCTTTGCATGGCAACGCAGCGCTGAAAAGGGGTGGGGCTACATAAACTCTATAAGCAAGGAATGTCTGTAAGGAGTCTATGTATGTATATTAGCTGTTAAGGTCAGTGATGGAGAGGGACAGTTTGATGATGACCCCTGCAGTCATATTGATGAGGAGGGAGAGAAGGAGGAGCAGCAGGAGAAAGCAGAGCAGAAGGAGGAGGAGCAGGAGGAAGGAAAGCAGCAGGAGAAAGCAGAGCAGGAGGAGAATGGAACCAGAACAAAAACAGTGACAGGTACAGGGGCAGTGTGTAGGACTGGGTAGACAATCATATTATGCATAGATAGAATAAGATATAGTGACGTCATGTTCTTCTCATGCAGTACAACCAGTACAGACAGAGGCAGGGTCCAACACAGGTGAAGATGCACCAGGGATAGACCTAAACAGAGCTGAAGATGAGGGCTTTGATTTTTATACACGACCGGCCTCCAAAGATTTTTTTTTTTTTTTCTTACCACCCTCAACAACCCACCAGAAAAGGCACGACTATCTAGCATACTAAAGATGGTATTATGAGAAAGTGGCTCACATACTGTAAGAAAGAAAACTCACTGTACTGCACAGTATGTTTGGCATATGCAAAGCCATATGCAAGTGAAAGTGCGTTCATTAAGGGGGGAATGACAGCCTGGAAGCATATACATCAGAGAATAGAAGAGCACGAAAGAAACCAAGTTCACAGAGACCGTGCAGAAGCATATTTTATGATGGCCAGTCAAGCAGACATAGTAAGCTTACTAAGTGGAAAACAAGTGTCTCTTCACCGTGACCAAGTCAGAAAGAAACGCCAAGTCATGGACCATGTCATTGAAGTGATAAAAGTCATTGGAAAGTGTGGTCTTAGCTATAGAGGCACCAAATTTGAAGCTGCATACACATGGGACAACATTGCTGTTGATCATGGAAACTTCTTGGAAATGATCATTCTGCTGAGCAAATTTGATGCCTCTCTGCAAGAACATGTAAATGAATGTGTGCAAAAAAGCCAAAGCCTAAATAAGACCGAGGTTAAAGGCAGAGGATCTTTCGTTACACTGCTCTCTAAAACACCTGTCAACAAAGTGATTGATGTAATCACTTAATCAAAGAAAGGGTACATGGAGTCCCTACTGAAGCATGAGACAGTGCTGACAGCACAGCTATTCTTGAGAATCTTTGAGATTACCTCACCACTCTCCAGATACCTCCAGACCAGTGGCATGGACCTAATCACTGCTCATCGACTAGTTATGGGGGCCCAAGACAGCCTAAAATCCTGCAACAGGGACATGGATGGTGTCACAAAAGCTGCAAATATCTTTGTTGATTGGGCTAACAAGAAGCTGGAGGAGAATGGATCTAAAGAGGTGGTTCAGGGGGCTCTACCTGAAAAAAAAAATCAGAAAGAAGTCCATGCCAGGGGAAGTAGCAGAGGAAGAACATTCGTTGAATACAGAGGATCAGTACAGAATCAAGGTGCACAATGTCATTTTGGACACACTATTCTGCAAATGGAGCTCTTTATGATGATTTTGCATGCCTCGACCCAAGGAATTTTGGTACACTAAGAGATAGGGGGCTTCCATCTGAATCACTCAAACACCTCAGTAAATGCCTCCTTAGGTTCGATGAAAGAGCAACATCTGGAAGGCTCAATGCCGAGCTCTGTAGTCTGGCCAACCAGTGGGAGAGCCTTAAGTTGCCACATTTGGAGTCATACACTGTCCGGGCTGCAGAAGAGACAGAAGATGGAGAAGACATGGAACTGAATAACACCAGCTGCACCTCCTGTAAAGACTGTGCAATTTGTGTTTATCATATCTTCTCCAAATACAACCTCCTCACTGATGCCTATCACGTCATTGGACTGGCCTACAAGTTCTTGCTTAGACTCTCTTTCAGTCAAGTGGCCTGTGAGAGGACCTTTTCTACTCTCAAGTTTGTAAAGAACAGACTGAGGAGCCCCCTGACACAGGAGCGTCTTGAGGCATTCATGCTAATGTGCACAGAGAAAAAGATCCTAATGACTTTAGACAACGATGGAGTCATAGACAGAGTTGCAGAGTCGAGTAAACTCCTCCAAAGATCGCTGGTGATGTGAGGTAGGACAGTTTTAGGTTTTAGGCACACACACTGAGGAGGAGAAAAGAGGAAGCGGAGCAGTAGGAGGAGGAGCAGCAGCAGGAGAGAGAAGGAGGAGAAAAGAGGAAGAGGAACAGTAGGAGAGAGGAGCAGGAGGAGGAGGAGGAGCAGCAGGAGAGAGAAGGAGGAGAAGAGATGAAGAGGAGCAGGAGGAGGAGGAGGAGCAGCAGGAGAGAGAAGGAGGATAAGAGAGGAAGAGGAGCAGCAGGAGGAGGAGCAGGAGAGAGGAGGAGGAGAAGAAAGGAGGAGCAGCAGCAGGAGGAGAGAGGAGGAGGAGGAGGAGCAGGAGGAGAAGAGTGGAAGAGCAGGAACCAGGAAACAGACAGGTAGAGGGGCAGTGTGCAGGGCTGGGTAGGCAATCATATTAGGCATATCAATCAAAGCTTTATTAAGGACACGCACACAAAAATAGAAAAATACAGCACAATGTTACATATGTTACATATTTACATATAGGATAAAATGCAAATAGTTCCACATACTAGATAATAACCTGACTGAAGCACAGATTGAATTAGAAAATGTATTATTCTTTGCCATATTTATTACTCATGTTCTTCTCATGCATATGTTATGTAGCTGTACAATCAGTAAGCAGAGGCAGGGTCCAGCAAGGGGAAGCTGAGGCAGGGAGAGTTGAAAGTGAGTACACACACACACACACACACACACACACACACACACACACACACACACACACACACACACACACACACACACACACACACAATCTCTATTGTATGGGACTGCATTGTAGTTTTTGAGTATGAGTGAGTATTTGTAACTATTTTAACACTCCGACTGACTATACACATGACATGATGGTAGTTAGCAGTATACTGTGTGACTTATGTGTTTGAGATTAGGTTTTGCTGACCTGGTTGTGTTCAGTGCAGTGGTGACTTGCTTATACAACCTGAGGAGGCAGGTGTTATCCTAAAGTTTCTTGAAGGTTTTCAGCGTAATCTGATTGTCTTTATACCATAAGAACACTATTAGAATGAAAATAACTGCAAAAAATCCTGCTCGTGCACCAAGGGCACTCACATAAAAGGCCTCTCCATCTTAAAGTCCCGGGCTGAATTTCAGTCCCAGCACGTCCCTGAGAGAGAGAGAGAGCGTGCGAGAGAGAGAGAGAGTGCGAGAGAGAGAGAGAGAGAGAGAGAGAGAGAGAGAGCGGGAGAGAGAGCGAGAGAGAGCGCGCGCGCGAGAGAGAGAGAGTGCGAGAGAGCGAGCGAGAGACAATATTGTAAAGTGTTACAAACAAATAATTTACTCAGAACACCTCTTGAAATGAGAATATAAGTGTGCTTACCCCATTTTTTTATAGTAAGAGTGGTTAGTAAGATTTAATCTTAATGAACTACAGTATTTTCAGGTTATTTATATGACATTGTGTAGAAAAATTACCTACCAACATTGTGATTGTCCTTTAGCTTAATCATTTGAAATAATAAAAACAATATGATGTTCAAACTTTTGACTACTTTCTTTAATAACTACATAACACAATACTTGTACTTTTACTTTCAGTACTTGAGTAGTAAATTTTAAAATAAACTACTTGCAATACTTAAGTACAAAAAATGTTGAATACTTTAGTACTTCTACTTAAGTGTGGTGCTTAAAGAGCACTTCAACTTCTACTCAAGTCACTTTTGACAGATGGCAAGCAGAAAGAAGGAAAGTGAATAGTAGGAGGCAGTTCAAAGATGTTTTTTTAAGATTCAATTCAATTCAAATTTCAATTCAAATTTATTTGTATAGCGCTTTTCACAATACACATTGTTTCAAAGCAGCTTTACAGAAAGTGCATTTCATAAATGTACATTGAAAAATGTTAGAATAAGTTAATCAATCATGTATTATTTTAGGCCATAACAACGCTGGCGTTGAGTCATCTCTTCACAGGCATCGAGTCGTCTCATCACAGGTGTTTGGGCATCTGAAGTCTCCATGAGAGGCTGGATACAAACTGGAGCTGACGAACTAGTAACTAGTTAGTTAGACTAGTGTCCCGAGATAACAACAGAAAAGCAGATGGGAAATAATTAGCATAGCTGCTGTTCAGAATATTAATGCTTTTGATCCGATTTAACTGTAGTATAAAACGTATTTATAATGTGAATGCTTGGCTAAAGAGATGCGTCTTTAATCTAGTTTTAAACTGGGACAGCGAGTCTGAACCTCGAACAATATCAGGAAGACTATTCCAGAGTTTAGGAGCTAAATGTGAAAATGCCCTCCCTCCTTTAGTGGACTTAGAGCCTCGAGTTTAGTGATCTTAAAGAGCGCGATGGATTGTAGGGCGATAGAAGATCTGTTAATTACACTGGAGCTAAACCATTTAGGGCTTTATAGGTCAGTAGCAATACTTTGTAATTGATACGGAACTTAATAGGTAACCAGTAGGGGTGTGCATTGGCACTGCCCTCACAATTCGATTCGATTACGATTCACCAGGTAACGATTCGATTCAATTCGATTCTACGATGCATTGCGATGCATCAAAATTCTACTGCACACAACAAGGCAAATTTTTAATCAGTCATGAGGCAATACAAGCAGTCAGATATTGAACAACAGATTGTATTGGCTGCTATGTGTGTATTATCACTCTCCTGTATCTTTGACATAAATGTCATTAAATAAAATAAAATTGAATGGTACAGGGTATTGGATATGGCATTTTCAAACCTGAAAAAGAAAACATAAATCACTGCTTTCAGTGCTTTGAAGGAGAAATGTTTCTCTTCTCTCTGCTTTAGAACCATTTGAAATTATATAGAGCAATAATAACCAACTAAGCCAACTTTTTCCAGCAGTGAACATAAGTGTTTTTTTTTACACACAGTAAAAAGCTCTAAGACAGGGCACTTCATGAACTCCTGTGCAAATATTAATCCGTAACTACAGTCACACTATTGTAACAACAACCACCACCCAGGCACCCAGCAATAAAAATATTCAGTGCAACACACACAGTAACGTTGACACTAGGGACTCGTCAATTCTCGTGCTTGATTTTAGTGTGGCTGGCGCGTTAGCAGGGCGTAAGCAGCGCATATTTTTTTCGGCGCCCATGTTAACAGATTAGAGCATTCACATCGCACGCAGAGGCGGCACGGCAGCTCATCGCATCGCAGGAGCAGCAGTGCCGCGATCGTTTCGGCGCCGAGTCTATTTTTGCCACGCTGCTCACTCTGATTTAAAGCCACAGTGGATTGTTCTTGATCAAAACTGACCAGATTAACATGGAAAATAACAAATTTCACCATGAAATCATGTAGTGAAGTGCCCCGTGTGTTTCACAATCACAGCATATGCTGCCCATCATAAATCAAAGCACGAGACAGACGGGGCTCGGAGGAGAAGACCGGAAAATGTGACACAATGTACAATATTTGTCTGTATTTGCAATATCTGCGCAAGACAAACGCTGCCAGTGTGAATCCACAATGGGGGCGCGGGCTCCTGCTCTCCATACCCACCGCTCCTGCCCTGCTAACGTGTGCGGTGTGAAGCCGGCGTCAGAATCCGAAATGTGCCCAGATGTCCGCTTTCCAAGCTTTGGGTGCGTTTTTAATTACCCGTCTATCGCGGTCATCTCCCTCCGCCTCAGCCATCTTGATTGTTGTTGTTATGACCCTGGAAGTAATTGAAACTTCACAACTTTATTGTCCAACTCAAGGCCAGAAAATAAACGGTGACATAATCGATTATGGCACTTTGCCGCATCGATGCTGAATCGTGCATGCCCCGCATTGCGATGCATCGCTGAATCGATTATTGTTGACACCACTAGTAACCAGTGTAGAGATGATAAAATTGGTGTTATATGATCATATTTTCTTGACCTAGTAAGAACTCTAGCAGCTGCGTTTTGGACTAACTGTAGCTTGTTTATTGATGATGCAGGACAACCAGCTAATAAAGCATTACAGTAATCTAGTCTCGAGGTCATGAATGCATGAACTAACTTTTCTGCATCAGAGATAGATAGCATGTTACGTAGCTTAGCAATGTTTCTAAGGTGGAAAAATGCCGTTCTTGTAACATATGAAATATGATTTTCGAAAGACAAGTTGCGGTCTAATATAACACCTAGGTCTTTTACTGTAGTGGATAAATTGACAGGACATCCTTCCAAGTTAAAGTTGTATTGTGTGAGGTTTTGTGGGCAGTTTTTTGGACCAATAAGTAATACCTCCGTTTTATCTGAATTTAATAGCAGAAAATTACACGTCATCCAGTATTTAATATCATCAACACACGCTGTCAGTTTAGATAATTTAGCGTTTTCATCTGGTCGTGATGAAATATATAATTGAGTGTCATCAGCATAACAGTGGAAATTAATTCCATGTTTTCTTATAATATTACCAAGTGGCAGCATATATATTGAGAATAGCAGAGGGCCTAGCACGGATCCTTGCGGCACCCCATAGTCTACTGACGTTATCTTTGATTTTTCCCCATTTAGACAGACAAAATGGTAGCGGTCTGATAAATACCAGTTTAATGCCTGTCCCTGAACACCAGTGTAATTTTGAAGTCGATCTAATAGTATTTTATGATCTATAGTATCGAACGCAGCACTAAGATCGAGTAGAACTAGTATTGAGATACAGCCTTGGTCAGAAGCTAGAAGTAAATCATTTGTGATTTTAACGAGTGCGGTTTCTGTGCTGTGATGCGGCCTGAATCCTGATTGAAATTTTTCATAGATATCATTTTCTTGCAAGAAAGAGCACAATTGAGCGGACACAACTTTTTCTAGTATTTTAGACATGAATGGAAGATTTGAAATTGGTCTGTAATTTGCTAGGTTATTATGATCTAATTGTGGCTTCTTAATGAGAGGTTTTATGACTACCAACTTGAATATTCTTGGAACATGACCTAAAGATAAAGACGAGTTAATAATATTGAGAAGAGGCTCTTCCACTACAGGTAACAACTCTTTCAGTAGTTTAGTGGGTATTGGATCTAATAAACATGTTGTTGGTTTAGATGCATTGATAAGTTTATTTAGCTCTTCCTGTCCTATAGTTGTAAAGCGGTGTAGTAGTTCTTGAGGGGCGATAATTGCGGTTGAATCATAAGACATCATTAAAGATTGTACATTTACAATTTTGTTTCTGATGCTTTCTATTTTCTCAGTGAAGAAATTCATAAAATCATTACTACTTAGCTGTAACGGAATATTTTGTTCAGGCGATGCTTGTTTATTTGTTAGTCTAGCCACAGTGTTAAATAAAAACCTTGGATTATTTTGGTTATTTTCTATTAGTTTGCGGAGATGCTCAGCCCTGGCTGCTTTTAGGGCCTTTTTATAACGTGACATACTATCTTTCCACGAGATTCTAAAGACCTCTAAATTAGTTTGTTTCCATTTACTGTCAGGATACTGAGAGTGAGGACCCAGATGCAGAATGAGCAGGGGGTGATATTTATTAACAATATTTGACTTAGGACAAGACTGGTGAGACAGGAACAAAGTCCAAACAATAGGGGCAGGACACAATGGGAGAAGTGGCTGGTCAGGGTAGAGACAGCAGGGATGGGATGACCAATGATGGAGACGAGGCAGCAGCTCGAGGAACCAGGCTTGACAGTAGGTGATGTGACTTGCTGTGAAACCAGACTGGTTGCCAGGCCAGGAGAGTCCAGGGTGACCAGGGTGGAACAGGATGCAGGATGGGAAACACCACAAGACAACACACAAGACTCAAGACGAGACAACAAGAGAAACAAACATGAGCAAAAAGCAAAAACTAAGAATAGGAATAAATGCCAACAAAGTAACTAGAATCCAAAACAGAAGAAAGATTTCTCAAATGAGAGAAAAGGCAAAATAAATAAAAACTAAAAATAAATAACTGGAACTAGAAACTAAATCTGTAACGTTGCAGGAAACTAGAGAGAAAATAAGGATAGGGAAAAAATAACCAAAAACTATACTAGACGAGATAAACTACTATCACTAGGACAAGGTTAGCTAGACACGAGGCATACAACAAAAGCACACAACGAACCAGCAAGGACAAGAAGGAAATGAGCTCAATATAAAAGGGAAGAGCACATGAGGATCAGGTGAACACAATTAATCAAACAAGGACTAGACGAGGACTAAACAAGGGGGCGTGGTAAAGGGAAACAAGGAGGTGGGACGAGAGGAGCACATGGCCAACACAAACAAAGACAGAACCATGTGGTCAGACACAAGACAAACAAAGAAACATTGAACAGACACAAGACAGACAAGACTGACAGGGCAGGACCCTGACATTTACGCTCTAAGTTACGAGTTTCTCTCTTGATAACATGTGTAGCACTGTTGTACCATGGTGCTTTAGTTTTCTCTCTAATCTTTTTTAATCTAATTGGTGCAACAATTTCTAATGTACTAGAGAAAATAGTAATAATGCTAGTCATTTCCTCTAGTTCATCTGTTTGTTTGGGTTCACTTAGCAGCTGAGACAGATCAGGGGCCTATACCATGAAGCTGGTTTAGCTGGCTAGCCAGATATGTTTAAGCTTAGTTTGTGCCAATCCTGGGTTTTAGGTACCATTAAAGTGGTTTGGCTTTTAGCCGTGTTCATCTCCATAGTAACTTACTCTCCACGGCTAACCTGCTCCAGGGCAGGTTATGTTCTGGATAAGACATCTCAAACTGAAATTGGACCAATCAGCTGTGAGCAAAGTGACACGCCTCTGATGCAATAAAGTCACTCCCTCTGTTTCTACTCCAAATTAAAGGTCACTATAGCAAATGGTTTTTAAAGGCTAAAGCGTCTGGCTTTTAACAATGCTTATTTATATTAATAATACTTTTGAATGATTTAGATATCATTTATGTAATTATACCCTTATATATTTTAGTTAATCAATCATTAACAGGCACTTAGTTAAAATTAATATTAATAGCCTATATAAAGGTCATACAAATAAGCTTTAAAATCAATAAATAAAGCTATAAAAATGACTACATGTGATCTTAAATGTTCAATTCTCTCTATATATCAACTAAACTAACTTCATAACTTTTACTTGCATTGACGTATAAGATATTTCTTTAAGTTATGTTCTTTCATAGACAGCTCTTTTCTTCCTATTTGTTTAAATTCTTAATATTTTTCAATCATGTAATATTCTGCAGAAGAGAGAAATGAATCTCAGTTTCACTGATCCACAGCATGTGATTGGCTGTTCACTACTGATGTCACAGCTAAACTCCTAAACTCAGGATCAAAGCCTGAGTTGACAGAGAAAGCTGATGATCAGCATCATGGGACCAACAAAGCCTGAATAGATTGGTTTGGTTTTGTCAACTAAAAACTAATCTTGTAACCCTGAGTTTGTTAAACTACCATCATGGTACAGGCCCCAGGTAAGGTATTTGAAAATCTATCTATAGTGGTTGGAAGGATTGTTCTGCCTGGTCGATAACGTGGCGCAACATGACAGATTTCAGCAGTATGCAGTATGCAAGTTACCATGTAATGGTCAGTGACATCATCACTTTGCGGTATAATATCTATATCGGTTGGGTCGGTTCCATGTGATATAATTAAATCTAGTGTGTGATTAAGGGCGTTTTCACACCTACCTTGTTTGGTCCGGATTTTCGGACTTTTCAGTTTGGTCCGGATCAAAATTGCAGGTGTGAAACCTCCCCCGTACCACGGTCCGGACCAAACAGACGAAATTTGGTCCGACGAAAAGAGGTAGTCTCGGTCCGGATCAAACTGAACAAAGGTTCGGTTCGTTTCTAGTGTGAAAGCATTTTCTGTATGGTTCGGACTTTCAGACCATTTACAGGAAGTTCCTGTTTATGTTTAAATATTATAAGGTTATTTTTAAATTCAATCTAGGCTACATTGATTATGAAAAGTGAAAATATGCGCAATATGTAAGTAGACAGAAAGTCAGAAATAATTTTGAACGAAATTTTGAATGATTTTGCTTAGAAAGCATTTCTTTAATGGGAATTTCGTTTTGTATAAATTGTATCTTAATTTGAATCAACGTTTAATAAATAAGAAGCAAATAGTCTATAGCAGACAATAATCACGGGAGCGATCACATGCTTTACACATGAACTGGAGCGGGTCTCAAATAAACCCAAACTCAGCAGGCTACTTGCCTCACAAACATGAGAAATATGTGTATATAAAGCTTGAAATGTCCACTTTTAAACATAACGAATAAAAAAATAGTCAAGCAATGCGCACTGTTCAATAGTGGCAACGATATGCGTCCGTTCATTCAACTTATCAAAAACGCTGACGTCAGACGCACGTCCGTTTACAAACCAATCAATGTCCAGATGCCGCCCACATAGATGATGACGAGTGGACGCAAGTGCGTCATGTAAAGTTCTTTAGTCCGCTCACATAATTGCAATGTGAAACCAAACCAAAACTAACCGAATATATAAAAAGTATCAAAACATGAACTTCGGTTTGGACCTTGGTGCGGACTTTCAGGTGTGAAAGCGCCCTAAGACGATGAGTGGGACCAGTGACGTTTTGCTTGACCCCAAAGGAATTTAATAGATCTGTAAACACAGCCCCTAATGCATCATTTGTGTTATCTACGTGAATGTTAAAATCTCCAACAATTAATGCTTTATCGACGTTGACCAATAGATCTGAGAGAAAGTCTGCAAACTCTTTTAGGAAATCAGCATAGGGCCCTGGAGGTCTATATACAGTAGCCAAGGCTAGAGATAATACGGATTTCTTTCTTACATCTAAGAGCGTAACATTTAGCACTAGTACTTCAAACGAATTAAACCTGTGACCTGTTTTCTGGGTAACATTTAGAATATCTTTATAGATTGTTGCAACACCGCCGCCACGACCAATCAGACGGGGCTCATGCTTATAACAGTATCCTGGTGGAGTAGACTCATTAAGACCGAAATAATCATTTGGCTTAAGCCAGGTTTCAGTAAGGCAAAGTACATCGAAACTATTATCTGTGACCATTTCATTTACAATAACCGCCTTAGGTGTGAGCGATCTAATGTTTAGAAGACCTAGTTTTAGAAATTGTTTTTGTTCACTAATATTGAGATTTTCTGGTTTAATCACAATTAGATTTTTCCTAGATCCTACAGTAGATTTAATGTTTGACCTCACTAAACGAGGAATAGACACAGTTTCTATATAATGTTCTAAATTGGTACTTATGTCAATAAAGTTTGGACAAAATTTGTTTTCTTCACTAATATTGAGATTTTCTGGTTTAATCACAATTAGATTTTTCCTAGATCCTACAGTAGATTTAATGTTTGACCTCACTAAACGAGGAATAGACACAGTTTCTATATAATGTTCTACATTGGTACTTATGTCAATTAAGTTAGGACAGCAAATACTGTGATTTGGACTTACTAGTCAAATGATGGTGTGCAGCGCTCTGGAGATGTTGTCCGACACAAGAGCCGCTCCGATTCTGCTGGGGTGAAGGCCATCAGGACGGAAGAGCCTAGGTCGCTCCCAAAACAGATTCCAATTATTTACAAAGAGCAGCTTCTGTTCATTACACCATGACATTAACCATTCATTTAGAGCAAATAATCTACTGAACTTTTCATGTCCTAGTCGGTACGTGGGAAGCGGTCCAGACACGATGATCGTTGCTTCAGGCGATGTTCTGCGCACCGTCTCGATCAGGCTCCTGTAGTCCTTCTTCAGAACCTCCGTCTGCCGCAGCCTGGTGTCGTTCGTTCCCGCGTGCAGCACGACAGCTCCGATGCGCTCGTCACCGTTCAGGATCTCGGGAACCTGCGCAGCGACATCGAGAACAGTGATAACCTTGCCTTTACCTGAGGTAGCATGGACATGCCGGACGATGGAAGTACCGATGACCACAGCGCCGCGTTCCGTCTCGCGAAGAGGGGAGAAGCGGTTCCGGGTGGAGATCTCGAAGACCGGGAGGGGCGGAGAGGTCCTAGCTCTGGTCCTGGCTCGCGTCTTCCGCTGTGGAAACACCCAGGGTCCATGGTGCTGTGTCGGTGCCGGAGTGAACGAAACCAGGGATGATGATCGCGTCCTGGGTGCTTGGGTCCTGTGCAGAGAAACACGCGGAGTAGACGAGGTCGGAGTCAAAATGTTAGTATCCACTGACTTGTGCGCATCGGCTCGCGATGTTTCAAGCGCTGTTCGCCGCTCTCTCAGCACAGCTTGTCTGTCTAGAAGGCAGCGAATCTGCTTCTCCAACGACTCCAACTCCAACTGCACCGAATGCAGCTCGAACGTGTCCTCACCTGCACTCAAAGGTAACATTAGACACACATCCGAGTTATTCGCCATTGTAGCAGAAGTGCTACGATGGCGAATTGTAGCTATCAGTGTTTACCGGGTGTAACGTTAAACAAGTTACCACGCGTGCAAGGCTAGCGGGCTACGGCTTGTAACGGAAGTTCGGATATAAGTAGCGATATCAAAGCAATCCGATTGTTTTTTATAGAGAATCGTATCGGCGATATGTTCACACGCTGTAAATAATAGAAAGTATTCGTTTGTAAGCGAGTATTAAGAAGAAAATCAAGGATTATGAATCAATTTGACGGAGCTCAAACACAAACAACGCGCTCACAACCCGCGCATGCCCAAGTCTTTTTTCATATTTACAAGAAATTATAAATATGTATCCAGAATCTGTAGATATGCATTTTTATGAGTATCCATCACGGCACGGTTCTAATTTGGAAGACTTAGAAAGGATTATGGCACAAGACCCCAATACTGATTTGTGTGAACAATTACAGGGGTTATTAAATGTCTACAACATGCATAATGTACAAGATGGTGGTGGCTTAAATAATGACCATGGTTCAAAATGTACAGATACTATGCTCTCTACAGGTAACATCGATGCCGAACAACCATCGTCTAGCACCTCAGCTCCCCCTACAGGTAACAATGATGCTGAACATCCACCGTGTGGCAACTCCGCTCTACCATGAGGTAATCTAGACTCTGAACGATCGTCGACTAGTAACGCAAATACAAGAACCATGAACCTGAGAGAGATTAACTCTTCAGATTTGGCCGCGTATCACATTTTTCTACATGACGCTTTTAGCACAATATCGTCGTGTGCTAGAGACATTGGTGGTGACGGGTGTGTAATTAATTTAACACTGATGGCTCATAGTCTAAAATCACCCGTTATCGCGGTCTTAACCCCCGGCAATAATTATGACATCGATATTTTTTTCGACCAAACTGAACATTTTTTTACAGAGCGACGATCAGATTTTGTCAGACGAGGCGGTCGAGATTGACGCTACCGTAGCTATGAGCAGACTGGGAGTCGGTCCTCACCGTAAACTCACCGATATAGCTTTTGACCAGGTGATTAAAAAAAAAGACGAGTTTATTCTGCCCGACAAATATATCAAATAAATTGTGCTTTTTTTCTATGTCTTGCACATTTTCTCGAACCGGAACTATCCGATACTGAGCTAGAAACTAGAGCCGTCGACATCCACAACAAAGCCGGACTTGGGGACATAGCAACGTTTGAAAATCTATTAGACATCAAAATAGTTGTTTTTTACAGAGCGACCACAGGTACGCTAGAAACATACAAAAATCACGACAATCCACATCCGAAAACGGTATGTCTCTATTTGCATGACGACCATTACTACATGATACGTAATCTGGCAGCATTTGTCGGCACCACCTATGTATGCGAATTCTGTTATAAAGATTACACAAATCGTCGACACCATCATTGTAAGCATGTCTGCAACATATGTCACGATACGGATTGTTACACAGTTCCTAAAAGAACTTTACATTTCCCTGATTGCCTGAGGTTTTGTAATTCGAGCTACTGCTTCGAAATGCATAAAAAAACACCCCATGGCCATGATAAACCGCCTTGCGATGCTGTGAAATACTGTAAACTATGTAATAGACGGTACGATGTCATAGGTAATGGCACTCGAGAGCAACACAAATGCGCACCCGTCCGATGCATCCATTGCTGCGAAGATCTACCGGGGGAGGGGTTACATCGTTGTTTCATAAATACCCACATCCCGAAGGAGCTTACCAAGAATTATATATTCTACAATTTTGAAACTCGTTATGAAAACGGAAAACACGTAGCTAATTTTGTATGCGCGATCACTTTTGACGGAGAGAAATTTACGGCTGCGGGTACTGACTGTATAGCACACCTAATCACACATTTCAGACAACCCCGATTTAAAGGATTCTGTTTCATAGCCCACTACGCATCCAAATTTGATGCGTTTCTATTGCTTGAGTATTTTTGTAAAGCAGGGCTTACTCTCGAGGTCATAATGCAAGGATGTAAATTAATCTTCATGTATGATGATGCTTATGCACAGCGATATATCGACAGTTATTCATTCATCCCAATGGCTTTGTCTAAGATGCCTGCCGCGTTAAACTAAAGTATTACTGACAAAGGCTATTTCCCACATCACTTCAATAGACTTGAAAATGAGACTTATATAGGTCCGTACCCTGACAAAAAGTTCTACAACTATGAAAACATGAGGGATAAAGACCGCGTAAAGTTTGTACGTGTGGTACAGCACTGTCTCAGGGAAGGTGTTTAGATTCTGTGATCAACTGTACGATTATGGCGTGAATGATGTTGTTTTATTACGAGAAGCGTGCATGAAGTACAGAAAAGCGTTCATAGAATCCACCGAGCTCGATCCATTCAGCTTTAGCACTCTCCCCACTTGTTGCATGGGTGTCTTCAAGACCAATTATCTTGATAGAGGTATGCTGGCTCTAACACATAATAATGCATACGTCCAGCAGAGCAAAACTTCCTCGAACGTTTCGATCGAATGGCTCGAGTACGTGAAAAAGACTCTAAATGTGGATATTCATCATGCTGTTAACCATGGCGAAGTATCAATCAGTCATTATTTTTTAGACGGTTACTACGAACAGGATGGCGTGAAATACGGACTAGAATTTAATGGTTGTTTTCACCACGGGCAAGAATGCCGTTTTGACAGAGGTGGAAAGAGTAACAAAATATTCTACTCAAGTAAAAGTACTGTTACTTCAATGAAATTTTACTTAAGTAGAAGTAAAAGTACTTGCCTAAAAATGTACTCAAGTAAAAGTAAAAAGTAGTTCATTTAAAATGTACTCAGAGTAAAAGTTACTGAGTTACTTTTTTAACAGCGGGGTGGGGAACTCTCCCGTGTAGGGTTGGTAGAATGAGATTTTCACGATATAAAAACAATTTTCACAGCATCACGGTATTAATTATTTAATAAATAAACTGTATTATTAAATTATGGTTATTATCACCAGTTAAAACGGCATTAAATTAATGAAGACATTTTTTTTTTTTGGTTGAACAAATGCTTTATTATAACAAACTTGAAACCACTTTTTTAAATTTATTTTTTTAACATTTCAATAAAACATGTCTAATGAACTAAATAAATTATTATAAATTAGATTAACAACTTAACAACTTTAAGAATAATAGAGTCCTAAGACATTTTTCTTTTTATGATTTAATACAAATACATTACCAAAACGGTGGTAATCAAATACTTATCCTTTCATTTTTTGGGCAAAGCCCTACTGTTTTACTAAATTAAACCATGGATTTAAAAATATATTCTTAAATAATGTTTAAATTATGTAATATTATTATTATTGTTGTTAGTTATTATTATTATTTTGACAAGTATTCTATAGGCCTACAATAGTAATAGATTTCTGTCACAATTTCATCTAGTTAAACCGTTTATTTTGATGGGTTTTAGTGAGGACCTATTTCAGGGAAGATCTGTTTCAGAGTGTATTTGATAATGGCTTTTAATCAAATAAAATTATGAAAATGTTCATTAGGGGTCTCAGATCAGCTTTGGAAATGTTCATACTGTATGTTCATGCCCAAATATGTTTTTTGAAACGTTAAACACCATGAGCATCGCGTAGGCTACTTAAATATGTAGGCTAGTAGACGAAACGGCGCTGCTCATTCACACAGAGACCGAACAAGCAGATCATATATTCATATAGCAGTGTTTTGAGCTTTAATATTCACAGACCATGTCGCGATTTGATTTATTGTACAGCTCTACTGTCGATGTATTCATTCATCCATCAGTTTGCGTGTTTTACGTGACATCTGCGTTATAGGCTACTGTAATTCCGGGATTCCCTCTGCATCACAGAAAACATTCGGCCTTAAGTTATAAACGTACCTTTATGTACACAGAGGGATGGTGTTCCCGAACATGTTCTATGTGTTTCCTCCTGTGCATCAACATTTTTTTTCTAATTTGATATCCTCCAGGACAACACCCGGCTATTTTTTCTCTATTTCCAAAGCTTTTCCATACTATCCAGGGGTTCACAACAGCGTTTCGCTTTCAGCTGGGTCTGACGTCTGTCTTATCCGTCCCTCTCCATTTTTTTGTGATTTTTTTGCGTTCGTTCTCCCGCCTTCAATTCAATGCAGTCGTTTCCGGATCGCGTTTTTCCCCCCTTTGTATTTATTTTTACTCAGTAACGGATGTAGTTTAAAATGTAGCGAAGTACAATACTTCAAACAAAACATACTTAAGTAAAAGTAAAATTACAGATTTTTAAAACTACTTAAAAAAGTAGAAGTACGCAGAAAAATTACTCAATTACAGTAACGCGAGTAAATGTAATTCGTTACTTTCCACCTCTGCATTTTGAGCCGTATCATACGCACCCCATGTCAATTGTCCCCTTCAGCGTTCTCAGGAGACGGTTTGACGACAAAGTTGAAATTCTGCAAAACGCGTATGGTTTACAAATTGAGGTTCTTTGGGAGTGTGAATGGACCAGAATGAAACAGACCGACCCCTCTGTGATGGAGTTTATGAATACTTATAAACAGCCCGAGAGACTGAAGCCCCGGGAGGCCCTGTTTGGGGGACGTACTAATGCTTATAAACTCTATCACAAAACGGTCGAGGGTGAGAAAATAAGCTATTTGGATTTTAACAGCTTATACCCCTTCTGTCAAGCTAGAAAAACCTATCCGATCGGGCACCCCGAAATAATTTTCACCGATTTTGACGCGATTGAAAACTATTATGGGCTTATCAAAGCTACCGTGTACCCCCCACGTAAATTACTGCACCCTGTTCTCCCTTACAGATGCGGGGGAAAACTCATGTTTCCGCTGTGTCGAACCTGCGCGCATGACCAAAACCAAATGACAAACTGTAGTCACACGGATGATGAGAGGGCTCTCTCTGGTTGTTGGGTCAGTATCGAACATTTAAAAGCCCTCAAGAAGGGTTATGTGGTTGCCAGGATCTGCGAAGTTTGGCATTTTCCGCAGCGGTCAGATACGCTGTTTAGCAATTATGTGAAGACTTTTTTACGTTTGAAACAAGTGTCTGGTTATCAGTCAAACGTCGTCACGGACTCCGACAAAGAGTCTTACATCCTTGAGTATTTTGAAAAAGAGGGGATCCGGCTTGACCCTGAAAAGATTGCCCACAACCCTGCTCAGAGGTCGATTAACAAATTATTGTTAAACAGTCTTTAGGGTCGCTTCTCTATGAGAGAGGATTTACCTAGAACCTCCCTCGTGAAAGACCCTGAAGAATTCACAAGAATGGTTTTTGGCAACGATCTGTCGTTTTTCACATTTGTCTCAGACGACGTTGCTCTTGTCCAGTATCGCTCCCCGAAAGGTTCTGTTTGTTAGACTCGTGACATTAATGTGTTTGTAGGCGCATTTACAACTGCTCATGCCAGGTTAGAGTTGTACGAACTGATGGACCGACTCGGCGACAGATTATTATACTCGGACACCGACAGCGTAATATTCGTATCTAGGGTTGGAGACTGGGAACCCCCTCTGGGGGACCATTTGGAGGAGCTGACGAGTGAAATAGACGATGGGGATTATATTACAGAGTTTTGTTCTAGCGGCCCGAAATCTTACGGGTATCGCACAGCCAAAGGCAAAGCATGCATGAAGGCTAAGGGGATAACATTGAACGCCAAAAACTCCCTAGCTATCCGCTTGGACAGCCTTATTGGTCTGGTTGACAGCTATGTGACGTCACGTGATGATACAAAAAACATTGAGAGGAATAAAAAGACTCTCACATTGCACAACATGTCAGTCGTTAAAAGGTTTAAGGTGGTGTATAATAAGCGTAGACTTTTACCCGATTTCACCACTCTCCCTTATGGCTACTGATCTAATGGTTCACAGAGGATCGTGGGAGGCCTCTGATTTTGATTTCAGACTTCAATTCAGTTGTGTGATAAGCGGACCATCTAATTCAGGAAAGTCTTATTTTGTGAAACTTCTGTTGGAAAACAGTATGAATTTGATTTAAAAAAAATGTGAAAACATTGTTTTTTTGTATGATTGTTGGCAACCCCTGTATGATGAATTACTTAAATTGTATGCTATTAAATTTGTTGAAGGAATACCTCAGAGTCTGAATGATGATTATTTGCTACCCGTCAACAAAGTTAATCTTTTGATTGTTGACGATATGATGCAGCAAGCATCTGGGAACTCTGAAATTGAGTGGGTATTCACGCAGTATGTACATCATCGTAATCTCAGTGCGATATATATCATGCAAAATTTAATTGTGCAAGGTAAATCCAGCAGGACCATTAGCTTAAATACAAATTACTTGATTATTTTTAAAAACCCCCGGGACGCCAATCAAGTGGCCATGCTAGGGCGTCAAATGTACCCAGGAAATGCTAAATACTTTATGGACTGCTATCGTGATGCTACGAGTCAACCTTTCGGATATTTAATGATAGACTATAAAGCAAAAACTCCTGAACAATATCGTCTCAGAACGGATTTGCTTTCTGACCGTCAAGTGGTTTATCTCCAGAAAAGAAGAAGGACTTGAACAGTCGTCATGTCCGCCAGACTTTCTAAGCATCTACCTCTGTTAAAACTACTACATAAAGCGACGCCTAAACAACGACGTCTTATTTTACAATTGGCGTCCGACGAGCTGATTTTAACCTTGTGCGAAGTGGCTCTTAACATCCTCTATGGCACAATTCCGATCAACCAGCATCAGTATCGAAAACTGAAAAGGAGAAAAGGTGAAATTAAATTAATCGCAGACAAAAAAATAGATATATCTGCCAAGAAGCGAGTCTTCAATCAGACTGGAGGATTTCTTTTGTCCCTCCTAAGTGTCGCAGTGCCGTTTATTTCTAGCTTGATAACTTCAGGGCGGAGGCCAGGATGGAGTATGCTGAGAAAATGTATTTAGTGCCGCAGCATCAGTTGGAAAATTTGAAAACTGGAAGCGCTCAGGAGAATATTCAACAGATCGTAGAAAACGACCTAGACAAATCCATAAGAAATATTTTACTAAGGAACGATTTGGATCAACATGAAAAAGTCAAGCTCTACACAAATATCCTGAGCAGATTTTTAACAATCGTTAAAAAGGTGATCGGGAGAGCAGCGTTTTAACACTCTCTTTACCAAATCATGATCATGCTCATAAAGACGAGAGCACCGCTGTTGACACAAAAGACGGCGAGAATGCCGAGGATGTCGTGGCTGAAGTTCTGAAGAATGTGCCAACGAGGAGTTTGAAAAACAGCAGATACATATTAGACAAAAACACCTTTGATGATCTCCCCGTCATAATCAGCCGGGTGTTAGACCGGTGGTTGGCGCGGTATACATGCGGATATGGTGAAAAATTCTTCAGTGTAGTTCTGTTCATACCCTTTGGCGAAAGGTCCTCGCACTTTAGAAATCCTAACGACGTCTCCGACTTTATATTTAAATACCGTCTTCTCGTTCTTCTTCTTTATACCGCCGTACAAGTTTTGAAACACTGTAGCCTCGTTTTCTTTATCGACGTCCAGAGGTCTCATCTTAATACTGCGGTGATAACTCGAGTTGTATCTTTCCGTGTTATCTTGTAAAACATCCATGTATCGATGTGTATTCGTAGCCGTTAAAAATCGCCACATACGGCTTTTTAATGTACTATTAAAACGCTCCACCACACTAGCTTTTAAATTGGTAGCAGTCGCGAAATGATTAATGGCATGCTTTTTCATGACTTCTTGAAAATTCTTGTTAAAAAATTCCTTTCCCTGATCAGTCTGCAATTTCTGAGGTACACGTCCCTCTTTAAGTATAGACTCAAATGCTTTAGTAACCTCGACTCCGCCGTTATTCTTTAGCAGGCGAGTCCAAGCGTACTTGCTAAAGACATCGATACACGTTAGCAAATATTTGTTATTATCATTATCCTTGGAATATGCTGACATGTCAACGAGATCCGCTTGGAACTGTGTATCGATCCCATAGACCACAACTCTGTTGCGTTTGTATTTTACAGGAGCGGTTCTGTGTAGTGTATAAGCGTCCTCACCGGACAACCATTCCGAAACCTGTTTATCGCTTAGACGGATGCCGCTATCGTTAAAGACGCTGTCTTTTAGTCGTTTTTTACTTCCTAAAGAGCCAGGGTTGGATGGAGTGTAATACGTTTTTTTCATGAGTTCTGACATGTTGTCGTTTGAATCATCTGCAAAATAATAATGCACACAAGTGGAGCAAATCAAACTTTTATTAAAAAAATCATTACAATGACATCACAGGATATTTGCTGTCATCAGGTTTTAAGTAATAATAGATTACAAGGCATGTGAGATTAATAAAACATCACACGATAAGCAAGATTAATAAAAATACATTGAATGCTAAAACATCGCTATGGGTATGTAAGAATAGTAAAAACAGATTAGACATGTTCTAGCCAGAAAAGAAATTCACGGCACGTCTTAATATCATGGTCTATGATACGGTCGACTGTTGTTTCAATAACAACATCTACATCAAATCCATCATCGTCATCTTTTAACGCCTGTGACTTGCAAACATCAGTTACAAAGGCACAGATACAGAGGATGTCGGCGAGACGTAACTCAGATTCACACATTACATCGAGAACATCTCTTATTACAGAAAATGGGTCGGGGTTATTAACACATTCGTCGTGCAATTTATACCATGTGGCTGACATTCCTCTTATATTTTCCATTTGTTTCTTGAGATTTGTTTCATGCTTGTCATCCTCGATCGAGTCATCCTCACTGATTACATCCTCCAACAATATTTCGAGTTGTCTTTTGTAATGACCTTTAAACAAACATTCTATGATGCTCTTTCGGCTGCATTCAACACCCATGCTGGCTGTGTCTTGTTTAGTGGCCATTCGGAGTGGTGTTTCTTTGCCAGAGATCAACGGCATCGTAGATGACTTTCTTGCAGGACTTATCAAGCAGCTTCTCCCTGATTGCTTGCAGCTCTGCAGTGATGAACGGTTCGTCTCTTAATTCGTGCAGAATGGCACCGGCAGTTCCTTGAATCCGCTGAGGATGGGACTTTAACCCAAAACGTCGTAGGGCATAGGCTATGACCCCTCGAAGATTAGGTTTAAACAGTTTGCTGGTCAGCTCTTCAAAGTGGGAGGCAAAGTAGTATGTGGCTGGTTCAAACAGGCAGGAATGTTGCAGCTGACTGGGGTGATTCGTGGCGCAACCCTGACACTCGTCCTTTTGATTTCCGTTGATGAGATGTTGCAGCAGCACCACTATCGTAGCTTTTATGATTTTGAACCCGACGTCGGTGAAACAACCGTCTGTGGTGTCGAAATCCTTATCGATAGAGGGTGTAGCGGCACCATAAAGACCCGTTAGGAAGCTCAGGTTGCGATATCCAAGCTCTGTGCAAAATGTATCCAGCCAGCCTGTGTCAGTATCTAATGTTCCGGGGTTGTCTGGCAGAATAGGATCTGTAGCATTGTCATTAGGAGGTTCGTAGAAGCCCCGAAGCTCTGAAACTACGTCTGCATCCATGGTATATAAATGAGGTGCAGGGTGGGTCTAGCTACAGACTTTTATGGGCGTAGTGAATGGGCGGGGATGGCAAGTCGTATGCCCCCGTGCACGCGCATCTCTCAGGGTGAAACAACTGCACTTTAATTTTGCTGTACCCCTCCTGCATGTCGCACCACAAGAACATTTTGTTTATGGCTGAAAAAACAGTAGTCAGCATACTGACGTCACACCATGCGTTTAAAAAATCCATCTTGTACAGATTGTGGTGTTCATCCTGAAGTATAGGCCCCATATGACCAGAAAGCTTTGCCTTGTCCTTGCTGCAGAAAATGAATATACAATCAATGGCCTTCTTTTTATAATGATCGGCTACCACACGGTACCTGGTATTCGGCGCCACCCCATCCCACTCTCCGATGTACAATGGGGTACTTACACGATCATTCAGATCCTTCCACACGCGAGTGTGAAACAAAGTCAAGTCTTTATCATGAAACACCAGGCATGGGTCTTCTTCCGGAATAAATTCCCCGGCTTTGTCAGTGGTGTAGAGCGTAACGACTCTAGATGGTTTATGAAATATTTAGCCGAATACACGGTTACTGTTCATCAAAAATTCGTCTCTCACAAAATCCGTCTTTTCATGGGGAAACTTTGTCAAACTGACGTAACCATGAGGTTTTCTCGGAGTCATAGGTGGGTCGTGAAACATTGCTTCGCAGCATTCTTTATTCTGGGCTTTAACAAATTTTAAAGACGCCATGTTCATGTATTTCACAACCCTTATCCATTCGCTGTTTGCCTGGGTCTATTTATACTGATCTATGGTGGAATGCATCAACCCCTCACGTGTCCGGCAGATGTCCCCCCGAAATCACCCTTCAAATAGTCATGGCAAAGTTCAAAATAATCATTCTTCACATTGGTGGCCTAGAGGTCATACCCTGACATCGCTATTTCAAATATGAGACCTCAAAGGTCATATCGCTCCCCGGAGGATACACAAGGTCAAAGGTGAAAGCAATGTGGGTGGTCAAGGTCAAACGTGGGGGAGGGGAACGATGTGGGTGGTCCATGGCAAAGGGGCGTGGTAGGTCAAAGGTCGCAATCAATCAAAGTGACAGAAGCTGACTTATATATCTACTACTGCGTGGCTAATATGAGTAGCTTCACGGACAACAAACACAACTATACTATATATTTATTAATAATTATTGTGTATTTAATTTTTTATTAATTTAATTTAAAATAGAGAAAACTTCCTTTTATAGAAGCTGGGTAGTGTAGGGGGATATAATGTACAGTTTGTACAGTATAAAAACCATTACACCTATAGAGACTCCTCATAATGCTGTTGCACCAACGTGTGTGTGTGTGTGTGTGTGTGTGTGTGTGTGTGTGTGTGTCTGTGTGGGCATGTTTTTGTGAAATATCAGGACACAAATGTGTATAATGACATGGGTATGACATAGGTATTACAAAAAGAGGGTGAAATATGAGGACGTTCCCCATGTCCTCACTTTTCAAAATGCTTATAAATCATACAGAATGAGGGTTTTTTTCACAGAAAGTAAACTGCGCTGTGATGGGTAGGTTTGGGGGCAGGGGCAGTGTAAGGGGATAAAAAATACGGTTTGTACGGTATAAAAACCATTACGCCTATGGAATGTCCCCACATTTCACAAAAACCCCCCTGTGTGTGTGCATGTGTTCCTTGTTTGAGGTGACATGAGAGCCGCATCCGTGCTGAATCAAACACATTGAAATATATAATTTGTTTTAAAAAGATTTCAAATATGTGTGTATATATTACAGTTTACTTTAAAACATGCAGATTTATTTAAAATACAGTTTGAATCTTTGTGTATAAATGAAATCTAGAAGGGCTAAAGTAATGGAACAGGTACTGTTTAATAACCAATACGCTTTATGGTTTAAGCAAAATTGTTTTATACAACGGTCTTATAGGAAGATAAATATGAGATATGATTTTATTAAAACTTTATAAATCATATTTAAAATTTTAAGATTAGACTTTGAAATAATGCTTTGACTCTATCAAGCATTTACTCTGGAAAAAGTTAAAAAAGTAAGTCAGACTGTGTCATTCCTGCTCTCTCTGAAAAATATATTTAATAAAGATTTTTTTTCTTAGTAAGTGTTTCAGAACATTTTAGTATAAGGAATATTATAGCATAATATATATATATATATATATATATATATATATATATATATATATATATACAGTATATTGTTACATGTAGACAGGAGGCAGACACAGATGTAAACAGGTATGGTTAGTTTATTTGACCACAGTAGAGCATGTGATGTGGAGCAGGTGAGTAAACCGGTTGTTGGTAGATAAGATGGTGATACGAGAGAGAGAGAGTTACTGTCTTTTGTATTGAAGGTGGAATGACGCTGGAGCCTGGAGGTAACTGGAGACTGGAGATCGCTGGAGTACAGAGGGACGGACAGGAACACACCCACACAGCAGACAAGGAACACGGAAGGAAGGAGACACGCTGGAGACAGGTAGTATCAGTAGTAGAGTCCATGAGGTAAGCATAGGCAGAGGTATATGCGAACGAGACCGGACGTGGAGTGCTGTGTGCGTGTGCTTCTTGTAGTGCTGGTGATGAGTGCCATGATGAGGTGCAGGTGATAGTGATCAGTACTCTGGGGATGGAGTGCGCTGTGATTGGTGGAGGGTGGAACCTGACGTGTCTGTGACAGTACCCCCCCCCTCCACGGCCCGCTCCAGAGGGCCGAGAACCCCGACGCCGTGGTGGTCGTCCTCTACCCCGCGGAGCTGGCTTCTCAGGATGACTGTCGTGGAATGTCTGGAGTAAACTGGGATCTAAAATGTCGTTCCTTGGGACCCAGGAGCGTTCCTCGGGACCATATCCTTCCCAATCCACAAGATATTCCAGCTGACCACCACGACGTCGGGAGTTCAAGATCTCATTGACCTTGTAGGCCGTACCGTCCTCCAGGATGAGTGGAAGGGGGGGTTCGGCGGGAACTACGTCAGGTCCTGTGGGGGAAACAGAGGGATGGTGAGCTTTGAGTAGTGAAACATGGAAAGTAGGATGTATACGATACCCTTGTGGCAGACGGAGTTGATATGTGACGGGGTTGACCTGCTTGGTGATGGGGAACGGGCCAATGAACCTGGGACTCAGCTTTTTGCAAGGCAGACGCATTCTGATGTCTCGGGTAGAAAGCCACACCAGCTGACCAGGTTGAAAGACGGGGGTGTCAGAACGCCGAAGATCCGCGACCATCCTGCGTCTGCGCAGGGCCCGTTGCAACTGATGGTGAGCTGAGTCCCTCGCTCTCTCGGAACCAGTAGTCCACAGCAGGAACGTCGGAGGGTTCCCCATCCCAGGGGAACAGTGGAGGTTGGAAACCGAGTACGCACTGGAATGGGGTGAGTCCAGTGGTCGACTGCTTCAGGGAGTTTTGGGCATACTCTGCCCAACCTAGGAACTGGTTCCAAGAGTCCTGGTGGTCATGACAGAAGGTACGTAGGAAGCGGCCAATTTCCTGTACCTTCTTTTCCGTCTGCCCGTTTCACTGTGGATGATACCCCTACGTCAGGCCAACGGCAACACCTAGGAGCGAGAAGAACGATCTCCATACTCGGGATATGAACTGGGGACCTCGATCAGATACTATGTCTTCAGGTACTCCGAAGTATCTAAAAACTTGATTGAAGAGTGTTTCGGCTGTTTCCATGGCAGTAGGCAGACCTGGGAGTGGGATCAGACGACATGATTTAGAGAAACGATCTACTACCACTAGGATGGTGGTATTACCGCCTGAGACCGGCAGGTCAGTGATGAAATCTACTCCTAGGTGTGACCATGGGCATTCTGGAACGGGCAGAGGAAGGAGCTTACCAGCTGGGAGATGACGTGGAGACTTGGAAATGGCACACTCCCTACAGCCCTGCACGTACCTTCTGACATCCTTTGCCATCCCTGGCCACCAGAAGCGTTCTTTTAGCAACGAGAGGGTTTCATTGACCCCCGGGTGACCAGTACCGAGTGACGTGTGAGCCGAGTGAATGGTGGGAGTGCGTCGTGTCCGAGTGAGGTACAGCAAGCCAGGTGGACAGCCCGGCGGAGGGTTCGTGGAGGCATTGTAGGAGGGAATGGTTTCTTCGGACCATGTAATAGGACTTACAATGAGGGAGCTTGGAATAATGGGTTCTGGTTCTTCGATCTGTTCGTCAGGGGCATGAAGACGGGAGAGAGCATCAGCTTTAAGATTCTTGGTACCGGGACGATAGGAGATGGTGTAATTGAAATGGGAGAAGAACATGGCCCAACGGGCTTGTCTGGGGTTTAGTCTCTTGGCTGATCGAAGATACTCAAGGTTTTTATGATCTGTAAGCACCAGGAACGCATGTTTGGCTCCCTCCAACCAATGCCTCCACTCTTCCAAGGCAAGCTTGACTGCGAGAAGTTCCCTGTCACCGATGGAGTAGTTGACCTCCGCCGGGCTGAGCTTGCGGGAGAAGAAGGCACATGGATGGAGTCTACTTGGCGTCCCCTGCTGCGGAGACAACACCGCTCCCACTCCGGTTGTGGAGGCGTCCACCTCCACGACGAAGGGCTTTTCCGGGTCTGGATGGACTAGGAGGGGAGCGGTGGTGAAGGCTTTCTTGAGGTGGCAGAAGGCGTTGGTGGCTGCCGGGGTCCAGGACAGAGACTTGGGCTTGTTGCGTAACATACTGGTGAGTGGATGAGTGATGGAACTGTAGCCTTTGATGAATCGTTGATAGAAATTGGAGAAACCTAGGAAACGCTGGAGTTCTTTTATAGTGGTGGGTTCTGGCCAGGTTGTGATGGATTCCACCTTCCTCTCGTCCATCCGGATGCCACTGTGATCAATGTGGTATCCCAGGAAGGAAACTGAAGATTGGTGGAAAGAACACTTTTCGGCCTTGAGGAATAGATGGAACTGACGTAGATGGTTGAGGACCTCCGCAACGTGTTGGCGATGTTCGGCCTGGCTCCGGGAGTAGATGAGGATGTCGTCGATGTTGACTAGGACGAATCGATGGAGAAACTCCCGGAGCACCTCATGGATGAAATCCTGGAATACGGAGGGGGCGTTTACCAATCCATACGGCATGACGAGGTATTCATAGTGTCCAGTAGGGGTAATAAAGGCAGTCTTCCACTCGTCCCCCTCACGTATCCGGATGAGGTTGTACGCGCTGCGGAGGTCCAACTTGGTGAACACAGTGGCACCGCGGAGATGTTCGAGGGCTGCTGGGATGAGAGGAAGGGGATACCGGAACTTAACTGTGATCTTGTTGAGGGAACGATAATCGATGCATGGCCGCAAGCCTCCGTCCTTTTTTGCCACGAAGAAGAAGCTGGACGCAGCAGGGGAAGTAGACGGCCAGATGTAACCTTGGACGAGGGCTTCCTGGATGTATTCCTCCATGGCCTTCTCCTCCGGGATGGATAGTGGGTATATCTTACCCCTTGGTACTGGTTCACCCGGAAGCAGGTTGATGGCACAGTCCCATGGCCGGTGTGGAGGCAGCTTGGAAGCCCGTTGCGGGCAGAAGACATCGCTGAAGGGGGCGTAACACTTAGGAACATCGACGGAGCGTTGTTCAACTGGACTTTCGATGGATGTGGCACAGAGAGTCAGATCAGGCAGAGATGAGGATGGAAGAGGAAGTTCAGTCAGACATTGTGAGAAGCAAGTGTCGCCCACTTCAGGATTTCGCCCGTTTTCCAGGAGATGGTAGGGTTGTGCTGCTCCAACCAGGGGCGCCCCAGAACCACGTCAGCGGTCGAATCCTCCAGAACCAGCATGTGAGCCTCTTCCCGATGTAGAAGCCCAACCTGGAGAGTGACTGGTCCAGCCACGGTACGGACGTGCTTGCGACTAAGGGGTCTTCCGGTTATTGAGCTGATCCTGTAGGTGGTCGGAGACGGAGTGGTCTTGAGGCGTAACTGGTGGCAGATGGCGCCGGAAAGGAAGTTGCCGACTGACCCCGAGTCGAGGAGCGCGACCACTGAAAGGGAGACATTAGCGGCAGTAAGGGTGACGACAGTGGTGAGTGGTTTCATTTTATGATCAGCAGGAATAATGGCACTCACCATGGGTCGCGGAGGTCGTGTGGGGCATGCAGCTATGACATGCCCAGGCTCACCACAATACAGACAGAGACGTAGGGTCAGCCGACGGCGGCGTTCTTCAGGGGTTAGTCAGGAGTTCTCTAACTCCATGGGTTCGTGGGCTGGTTCTGGGGTGCTGACGGGTTCGGATCGGCGGAAGGGCACGTTGAAGGGATACTGGTCCTGGTGCTCTTGGATGCACGCCTGCATGCGAGTGGCACAGCGAATGGAATGCTGGATGAACTTCTCAAGGCCGATGGAGTCCTCGCATGCAACGAGATGCAGCCGTACCCGAGGTTCCAATCCTGGCCGAAATGTAGTTATCAGCGCCTGTTCATTCCATCCGCTGACTGCTGCAAGCGTTCTGAATTGCAAAGCATAATCGTAAATAGACATGGATCTTTGTTTTAAATTATAAAGTTTCTCACCAGCTGACGAATCTCCCGGAAGTGGGAAATGAACGCTGTGTATGATTGCGTTACCGCACCCTGTTGTGACCAGATGGAATCGGCCCACATTAATGCTTTGCCGCTGAGCTGAGAAATAATGAAGGCGATCTTGGAAGTGTCGCTCGGGTACAAGTGCGGCTGCATCTCCAGGACCAGTGTGCATTGCAGCAGGAAGCCGCTGCAATTCTCCGCCGATCCTGAGTAGGGCGCCGGTTTGGCCATGGGACTAGCATACGGAGGTAGTGAAGGAGGGTTGTTGACAGATGGGTTGGTGTTCGCTGGTGCAGGTGAATGAACAGTAACTGGAGTGGGTTGTGGAGGAAATGTACGCCGAAGCGCATCTACCAATTCCTGGAAGGGATCCGGTTGGCTCATACTGGGTCTCGGTTGTGGTCCGGTCTTCTGTTACATGTAGACAGGAGGCAGACACAGATGTAAACAGGTATGGTTAGTTTATTTGACCACAGTAGAGCATGTGATGTGGAGCAGGTTAGTAAACCGGTTGTTGGTAGATAAGATGGTGATACGAGAGAGAGAGTTACTGTCTTTTGTATTGAAGGTGGAATGACGCTGGAGCCTGGAGGTAACTGGAGACTGGAGATTGTTGGAGACTGGAGATCGCTGGAGACTGGAGATCGCTGGAGTACAGAGGGACGGACAGGAACACACCCACACAGCAGACAAGGAACACGGAAGGAAGGAGACACGCTGGAGACAGGTAGTATCACTAGTAGAGTCCTTGAGGTAAGCATAGGCAGAGGTATATGCGAACGAGACCGGACGTGGAGTGCTGTGTGCGTGTGCTTCTTGTAGTGCTGGTGATGAGTGCCATGATGAGGTGCAGGTGATAGTGATCAGTACTCTGGGGATGGAGTGCGCTGTGATTGGTGGAGGGTGGAACCTGACGTGTCTGTGACATATATATATATATATATATACATTCATTTAAAATATATTTAACATTTCACTCAACCGTTTGAAACATGTTTTTTGCAGCTTGTGTGACAGAGATAGAGAGATCATATTGTGATTCATCCTTTTGATATGATCTGCTAAAACATGTTTATTTATTTTTACTTATAGATTCTTCATGGACCCGTCATTTACTAGTAGTACGGGGTGGGGCGTCCTCATTAAATGACCACTCTGATGGAATGCGGAAGCCGACCCCTCAACCTTCAAATTACCCTAGTACAAAATTATGCATATCCAATTTGGGGACCCAAAGGTCAACATTGTTATTACACCGTCGGAGGGCTAATCGCTCCCAGATCCCCAAAGGGTCAACCCATTTCATAACAATAAACTGTTAATAACCATAACCCAAGGTCAAAGGTAGATGCCTAGGGGAAGGGGCCCCAGGGTCAGAGGTCAACAACTTCAAAGACTAAGGTCAGTGGTCACCATCAATCCAAATTTTTGACAGGTGGTGTAGCATATGAACGATTAACACTCATTCATAAAAGGTAAGTTTATTTTTACAGCACATTCGTGCACAATGGTAATTCAAAGTGCTTTGCAATTAAAAAATGACCATAAAAACAGATTAAGGAATACAATTAACAATAAAAAAACGAGATTTGAATTTATATATATATATATATATATATATATATATAAGAAAAGAGAAAAAATGATCTTGTGCATCAAATAAAGGGTAATAAAAACTGACCTGAAAACAGAAAGAGCTGAATCAGTCTTCATTCCATCGCTGTGTAGATCACGATGAGCTCCTCTCATCCGCTGCTAAAAATGGAAGATTCTGAAGATGTTCTGAAATATAGCGGTGACTGTGGGCTCAAAACACACCCAATTTCATTTGCATATTTAAATGAGCTTCATCAAAAAGCAGCAAAATTACAAATTCATGACGTAAAAATATTTGCTCAGCTAATGACACGCATCTAATGTGTTTTTACACAAATCAGCCAAAATCAGAGCAAGAAGACAGTGGTTTGCATGGGAAATCATCAACATGTGTTTGGGAGAGGCTTTGGCTCTGCTGGCAGCATCACACCATCATAGAATGAGGAGTTACATCATGAGGTTTTTACTCCACAGTGCATTTCAGGAAGGCGCCGCCATATTAGCAGGATCACCATCTGATGTCCCGCACAAAGACTGCACAATCCTCAATGTTTCAGTGCCGGCAGGAATTGTCGGTGGGAGGCGTGAATAATCAGCGCCCTCCTCCACCCTCAATACCACGACTGAGGTGAGACCCTTGAGCAAGGCACCGAACCCCCAACTGCTCCCCGGGCGCCGCAGCAATATGGCTGCCCACTGCTCTGGGTGTGTGTGTGCACTTGGATGGGTTAAATGCAGAGCACAAATTCCAAGCATGGGTCACCATACTTGGCCACACGTCACTTCACTTCACTTCACTTCACTTGTTCTTCCAACTACAGCAACTTCTCCGCTAGAAATGTTACGTTCCCAGAAAGCTCCGAGATGCACGATTGTAGAACGTTTAGGTAACCATATTTTATATGGAAATGTGATGTGTACATTGATTCACATTCGAATATTCCTATCTAATAATTGCCTCATCGACACAGCATCCTCAATAAACCGTCTCCAGTGTGATGACTCAGATCTTTCGAATATTCCTTTCTAATAATTGCTTCACCGACACGGCATCCTCAATAAACCCGTCTCCGGCATGATGACTCTGATCTTTCGAATATTCCTATCTAATAATTGCCTCACCAACACGGCATCCTCAAGAAACCTGTCTCCGGTGTGATGACTCCAATCTTTCGAATATTCCTATCTAATAATTGCCTCAACGACACGGCATCCTCAATAAACCTGTCTCCGGTGTGATGACTCCAATCTTTCGAATAATCCTATCTAATAATTGCCTCATCGACACGGCATACTCAATAAACCCATTTCCGGTGTGATGACTCCAGTCTTTCGAATAATCCTATCGAATAATTAACTCACCGACACAGCATCCTCAATAAACCCGTCTCCGGTGTAATGACTCCAATCTTTTGAATATTCCTATCTAATAATTGCCTCATCGACACGGCATCCTCAATTAACCCGTCTCCGGTGTGATGACTCTGATCTTTCGAATATTCCTATCTAAAAATGTCTATCTCCTTCTTCCCTGAACAAACGAACTCCGTTACACGGAGCAAGAACAATCACTGCTGAGTTTTGTTGGTGGCCATGATGTTGTGGTCCGGGAAAAGTATTTTTCAGCTCGCTCCGTTAGTGGTGAAGGAGTTGCTGAAGCCGTCCATCTCCCAGCACCCGCGAAAAAAACCCAGGCTGAATTATCGACTGCTTTTGACAAACACCAAGGTCGTGTGGTAATGTAATTGCTCTCTGAATCCACATCTGAGTTTTCAAGAATATATCACTTCAAAATTGGAGCCAATTTGGAGAGGCTTGAGAATTCCCTAGTTCCCTTTCGTTCAGTCACTACGACGTAACGTTAGTGACTAACGAATGGGGGTTTCGCTTAGAAGCCTATCAACTTCGAGTTTAGAGAAAACGCCCAATGGCGTGCCAATGCCATGGGGCATGCGGAATTTGCATACGTAACTCCGCCTCACTGCGTGAGTATATAAGGAAGTACGAGGCAATATCGCATTATGTTTCTGCTTTCGGAGTCAAGAGTACCTACCTCTTCACTCCTACAGCCTTCTGAGACTCTGTCAGCTTCTTCGAGACGAGCAGCTTTCCAGTCGGTGTTGGTGTGACGGCGCGTTCCAGTGATCGCATACTTCCTGCCTGTTGATCTGTGCAGTGGTCCGCCTGACAGCTGGTGTGTGTTTCCCTGGGCGCTTCAGCATCGACTGGAAAGTTTCCTCTCACAAAAAGAGCTTGCACGTGACACGTCCTTTTCAGGATGTTTCGTCCGTGCACTTCTGGGTGCGGTAGATCGCTTTTTTCTTTCGACGGGCACGAGCGCTGCGTGACGTGTTTGGGCTTTCAGCACGCTCAGGCAGCGCTTTTGGATGACTCATGTACCCTCTGCGGGAACCTGGCCATCTCGGTGCTTCGATCAAGACTCCGTGAATTCCGTGCTGATGCCGGAACGAGAGTCCCCTCTGCCACCCCCCAATCTGCGGTCTCCTCTGGAGGCGGCACTTTGGCTGGTGACCAGGGTGATCTGAGGGTGACGGTGTGGAACAAAGCTCCGACGCTAGTTCCTCGGCCCACACCCCCCTCTCATGCACCTGACCCGGTCCGTGCTCAGACATCTACATCGGGGCCAGCTCCTGCTGTCCCGACTGTGGCGTTTGGCACGGCGGAGGAGGAAGTGATCTCTATCGCCGCATCACAAGGTGGGCTGGAGTCATCTGAGGATGATGATTCGGCTGTGCTGCCACCCTCGGGTGCGCCAGCATTGCCCGAGTCGGACCCAGAATTGACAGCCATGCTGTCTCGGGCCGCCGCAGCGCTTGGACTGGAGTGGAACCCTCCGCCTCAGCCCGAGCGTTCGCGGTTGGATGATTGGTTTTTGGGGGCGGCGCGCCCGGACACCCGTCCGGCCGCTCCTCCAATACCTTTCTTCCCTGAGGTGCATGAAGAGGTCGCGCGTTCCTGGAAGTCCCCGTTGTCTTCCCGTGAACGTTTGGCGAACTCTTCCGCCTTCACCTCCCTCGATGGAGCCGCGGCTCATGGGTACACTGGGGTCCCCCCAGTCGAACGTTCTGTTGCGATGCAACTGTGTCCACAGAGCGCTTCGTCCTGGCGTGGTGACCCAAAGCACCCCTCCAAAGCCTGTAGGTTTTCGTCATCCCTGGTGGCGAAGTCCTATAGAGCTGCGGGGCAGGCCGCCGCTTCTTTGCATACCATGGCAACTCTTCAGGCTTACCAAGCCAAGTTGGTGTGTGATATGCACGAAGGAGGGGCTGATCCAGGACTCAGCAATGAGTTGCGTGCCGCCACCGACCTCGCTCTCCGGGCGACGAAGGTGACAGCACGCTCCCTGGGTCAGGTGATGTCCACAAATGTGGTCCAGGAGCGACACCTATGGCTCACCCTGGCCGATATGCGTGACGCTGAGCGAAACCGTTTCCTCAACGCCCCCATATCCCAGGATGGGCTATTCGGCGGAGCGGTCGAGAGCTTCGCCCAACAGTTCTCGGCCGCTCAGAAGCAGACTGAGGCTATAAAACATATCCTGCCCCGGCGGTCAGCTGCTGCCTCCACCCAACCGCCCGCGCAGGGGCCTCAGCCTGCTCGCCGCCGAGGACGCCCTCCTGCGGCTCCCTCTACCTCTGCGCCACCCAAGCAGCAGCCTCCACCCGGGCCGCGCAGAGGCAGCCGCAGGAAGGCGTCCCAGTCCGCTCCAGCCCCGTAGCCCGCAGCCCGCGAAGAAACGCCAGGCTAAGCGGCGCTCCTGATGCGGACGGCTCAGGGATGGGCAGTTCTTTCCAGGAGACGGCGGCAGGGCCGCTCCTTCCCCCGGTGGAGGGCCGGGGGAGAATCTTTTGTTCAGCTGCTGGCCCCCGGGTCAACAGCACCCTATTGTGGTTAAAGAAAGAACTGACAACCCCATCCCTGAGCCCCCAGAGATCGGTGACGGCAGTGTGCGCCACCCTCGGGTCTCGCCACTCTTGTCCCTCTCTGTCGCCAGCCCCCTGGCAGAGCAGACCCCAGTGGAACGCGAGTCCTTCCCTGGTCTCCTCTGTCAGGGCGCAGCCGTTAACCGCACCTCCACACCGGGACGCCCAACAGCCTCCCCTGTCCGGTAACGCTGCCTCGCTGCCCCACCCAGGGTAGGTCTGCCGTCCGTATGACCCCGTTGGTGCAGTCTCTGGAAGCTTGGCTTCAGCTTCCGGGGCTGTCCCGCTGGGTTGCCCGGACCGTCAGGCTCGGCTACGCGATTCAGTTCGCGCAGGCTCCTCCCCGTTACAGGGGAGTCCGCTATACCGTGACCGGGGCCCATGCCCCCGTCATGCGTGCGGAGATTGCCACTCTACTGTCCCTGAGCCTGTCCCTCCGGCCGAAATGAGGTCGGGGTTCTACAGCCCCTACTTCATTGTACCCAAGAAAACCGGTGGGTTACGACCAATCCTGGACCTTCGCATCCTGAACCGATCCCTTCACCGGCTTCCGTTCAGGATGTTGACTGCGAAACGCTTTTTCCAATGCGTTCGTCCTCACGATTGGTTTGCAGCGATCGACCTGAAGGACGCCTACTTCCATGTCTCCATCCTTCCTCGACACAGACCGTTCCTACGGTTTGCTTTCGAGGCGCGGGCATATCAGTACGCGGTTCTCCCATTCGGGCTATCTCTGTCCCCTCGCGTCTTCACGAAGATCGCCTAGACAGCCCTTGCGCCCCTTCGGCAGCACGGGGTTCGCATCCTGAACTACCTCGACGACTGGCTCATACTGGGCCACTCTCGAGAGCAGGTTTGCGGACACAGAGATCTGGTTCTCCACCACTTAGCCCGTCTGGGCCTTCGGGTCAACTGGGAAAAGAGCAAACTTTGCCCCGTGCAGAGGATCTCTTTTCTCGGTATGGAGATCGACTCGGTCGACATGTACGCGCAGCTTTCGAGCGAGCGCGCGCAGTCTCTGCTGACTTGCCTCCGTCAAATCGAGAGCAAGAGTGCGGTTCCACTGAAACTATTTCAGAGGCTCCTGGGGCATATGGCATCTGCAGCCGCGGTAACGCCACTCGGATTGCTTCATATGAGACCGCTTCAGCACTGGCTTCGCGATCGAGTCCCGAGATGGGCATGGCAGTCTGGCACGCTCCGGATCCAAGTGACTCGGGCCTGCCTACAGACACTCACCCCGTGGTCGAACCTCAGTTTTCTTCGGGCCGGTGTGCCCTTAGAACGAGTTTCCAGGCATGTTGTCGTATCGACGGATACCTCTGCCACGGGCTGGGGTGCCATGTGCAATGGACAAGCAGCCGCGGGCTCCTGGACAGGACCCCAGCGCCTCCTGCATGTCAATTGCCTCGAGTTGCTGGCAGTACGGTTCGCCCTGCACCGCTTCCGAGCGCTGCTGAGGGACCAACATGTACTTGTCCGGACAGACAACACGGCCGTAGTAGCGTACATCAACCACCAGGGCGGTCTACGCTCCCGCCGTATGTCTCAACCTGCCGCCATCTCATTCTATGGAGTCAGAAGAGCAAGAGGTCCCTTCGTGCTGTCCATATTCCGGGAGTCCTGAACCACGCAGCCAACGAGCTCTCGCGGTTTCAGCCTCTCCCGGGAGAATGGAGACTCCATCCCCGGACGGTTCAGCTGATTTGGGAACAGTTCGGCGACGCACAGGTAGATCTGTTTGCCTCCCACGACTCTTCCCACTGCAGCCTGTACTATTCCCTGACTGAGGGCACGCTCGGCACGGATGCACTGGCGCACAGCTGGCCGCGGGGCCTACGCAAATATGCGTTCCCCCCAGTGAGCCTACTCGCACAGCTCCTGTGCAAGATCAGGGAGGACAAGGAGCAGGTCCTTTTGGTCGCTCCGTACTGGCACGGCCGGACCTGGTTCCCCAAACTCGTTCTCCTTGCGACAGCCCCTCCCTGGCCTATTCCTCTGAGACTGGACCTCCTTACTCAGAGACGGGGCACCCTATGGCACCCACGTCCCGACCTCTGGAGCCTCCACGTGTGGCTCTTAGACGGGACGCGGCAGGTTTGAGTGGCCTACCACCTACGGTGGTCGCCAACATCACTTCCGCTAGGGCAGAGTCCACTCGGCATGCCTATGCGTTGAAGTGGAACCTCTTCGTCACCTGGTGCTCTTCCCGCCAAGAAGACCCCTGGAAATGCCCAATCGGGTCCGTGCTTGAGTTTCTCCAAGACGGGCTGGAGCGAAGGCTGTCTCCCTCCACCCTCAAAGTATATGTGGCCGCAATATCTGCCCACCACGATGTCTTGGAGAACAAAAAGGTAAGTCAGCACGACCTGGTCATCAGGTTCCTGAGGGGAGCGAGGAGACTGAATCCTCCTCGCTCTCCTCTCGTACCCTCTTGGGACCTCGCAGTAGTGTTAACTGCTCTGCAGAGACCTCCCTTTGAGCCTTTGCGGTCGGTTGATATTAAGTTCCTGTCTATGAAGTGGGCTCTGCTGACCGCATTGGCCTCAGTTAAGAGGGTCGGGGACCTGCAGGCATTTTCGGTTGACGAAGCGTGCCTGGAATTCGGGCCGGCTAACTCTCACGTGATCCTGAGACCCCGGCCTGGATATGTGCCCAAGGTTCCCACCACTCCGTTTAAGGACCAGGTGGTGAACCTGCAAGCGCTGCCTTTGGAGGAGGCAGACCCAGCCTTGGCATTGCTCTGTCCAGTACGCGCCCTCCGCGCCTACGTAGACATGACGCAGTGTTTCAGGACCTCATACCAGCTCTTTGTCTGTTATGGTGGAGAGCGGAAGGGAAGTGCTCTCTCAAAGCAAAGGTTGTCTCACTGGATAGTGGACACCATTGCTTTGGCTTACCAGCAGCAAGGTCGACCATGTCCCCTTGGTGTGAAGGCACACTCCACCCGGAGTGTCGCCTCCTCTTGGGCTCTAGCGCATGGCGCCTCGCTAGCAGACATCTGCAGAGCTGCAGGCTGGGCGACACCCAACACATTCGCCCGATTCTACAATCTCCGAGTGGAGCCAGTGTCCGACTATGTACTCGCCCCCCCGAGGGGCCGGTGATGGGCCAGGCTCAGGTGTCTTCGCTTGCTCGCCACTCCACTCCACGGACTGGATACGTGTGATATTCTCCTCAGGTGAGCTCCCCGAGAGCCCTGAGCTCCTCCAGCACTGTCGACGCCGACATCAGTTCAGTCTGCCCTTTCGAGCCCAGACCCTCATGTCTGGCCAGGTGCCCCATGTGCATGGTTCCCCTCCGGTGACCCCCACATGTGTATTTCACCGTAAGTCTCCGCAGTGAGCGGGTTTCTTCCCTTGGCGTGTCCCCGCCACCCCTAGGGTTAAAAATCCACCTTCGGCTGGTACCCTAGAGATCTTCCATATGCAGCCCTTAGTGGGTCATATGTGTCTCTTAAGTCCTCCCCACGGGTAGGCGTTTTGGCATTCCCTCACTGGGATATGCTTCCCAGTGTACCTTGGTATTCCTGTGTTAAGTGGGAGTCCTTCGTCCGTATTAGTCTTACGACAGGGTACTCACACTTACGCAGGGCGCTGGAAGACAGCTGAGTGGCGGGATTATATTGGGACCCCCATTCGTTAGTCACTAACGTTACGTCGTAGTGACTGAATGAAAGGGAACGTCTCGGTTACGGATGTAACCCTCGTTCCCTGAGGAGGGAACGGAGACGTAACGTCCCCTTGCCACATCAGCTGTGCTACCTGGAACGCAGGAGTTCAGTTTTGGCTCCTCAAGCAGGTAACATAATGCGATATTGCCTCGTACTTCCTTATATACTCACGCAGTGAGGCGGAGTTACGTATGCAAATTCCGCATGCCCCATGGCATTGGCACGCCATTGGGCGTTTTCTCTAAACTCGAAGTTGATAGGCTTCTAAGCGAAACCCCCATTCGTTAGTCACTAACATTACGTCTCCGTTCCCTCCTCAGGGAACGAGGGTTACATCCATAACCGAGACGTTCTGTTTGAACACAATGATTTTTTTTGATGGATTTGAATATATATTTAAAAAATCTCAAAGACTATTTATTATAAAGTTTTAGATATTTTTTCGTTTGTTAGAAATATAGATTTTTTTCTGTGAATTTGTGTTTTTGCAGATTTCCCATTCATTTCCTATGATGGTAATTTTTGACCGAAGAGCACAAGTGGGAGTATTTTTTTTACGACCACTTAGCATTTTTTTGTGTGTTTACATACCTAATGCTAGAAAAGTCACCAAGTTTCATATCATTCCGATGAAGCTGTGATTTAAAAAAAATAAAAAATGTGGTTCATTGGCTCAGTTTTTTATAGGTGTGTGTGTGAGTGGATGTGTCAATATCACACTCTTGATGTTTTAGAGTGTCACCCCTTCACTGCTGTGTACCCTGCAAACAAACCTGCACTGGCCCTTTACGGGCCCACTTAGGGCAGGGCCCCAGAGAATTTGACTATATGTAAAAAATGTTTATGTAAAATATCTTATTCAGGACCAGAGTTGGGCACGTTACTTTAAAAAAGTAATTAGTTATAGTTACTAGTTACTTCTTACAAATAGTAACTGAGTAAGTAACTGAGTTACATCATTATAAAAGTAACTAATTACCGGGGAAAGTAATTACTGCGTTACTTTTTTTTTTTTTTTTTTTCAAATGTTCAAATATGTCAAATAACTTGGATGCCCCCAATATTAGATATGTTAAATGAATGAATTGGACACTAAATAGAATAAATTATTATTATAAAACATTGTACATTAATGTACACTATTGTAATGTTGCTGTGGGACAATGTGAGAGACACCTATCAAATTCAATGCATTATTGTAAATATTATCAGTAGGCCTACTATAGTGTAAATATTGTGTAAATATTATCAGTACTATACTTTCCTTTGGTAGTGGAGCTCACGTTATCACCTGGGTTTTTAGCCACTAATTTTGTGGCATATGATGATGTGAGGCGCTTCAGAATCACTTGCCACCGGCGTGGAGAGACTCTTTCTTTCTGGGCATAAGTTGCACGTTACATAAATATTCTTACCTTTCACCTCCATGAGGGAAAAGTAGTGCTTATACTTCCAGTTTGCGAAAGCTACCAGTTTGAAGTCGTTGGACCATCGCTGAATGTGCATATGCGTGTGCGTCATAGGTGTCTGTGTGTGTGTGTGTGTGTGTGTGAACCATCGACCGTGAAAAAAATAGCTGTGAACTCAACCTATCAACTTCAACCTTGTCTCCCACCCACCAATCATCATCAGTTATGTGTACCAACCCACCCACCCCCCCAACACGCATGGCTGAATATCAGCAAAGCATCAGTTTGCCGCTCTGTATGAACTGTGTACCTTTCTTTAAAAAGACTACTCAATCTGTTCATCACATTCCCTGGCCACAAAGCTATTCGTACCATTAAACATGCCTTTTATGGAATAGCTGGTAAGTTCAAATAACTATAAAATATGGAAATATTTCTTGACTGTTGATTTTACATGGGACATATTTAAAACAAACAAATCATTTTCCTAGGTTTCCCAAATGTTATCGGTGCATTGGACTGCACCCATGTGCGTATTAAGTGTCCGTATGGTCCACATGAAGCAGACTTTGTGAATAGGAAATCAGTACACATCATCAATGTACAGGTACGGTCCCACTGAGATGATATTGAAGGCTATGCTCTAGCACTGAGTGTTCTGTACTAAGCTGGGCACCAGTGTTTAGTTCATTGCAATTAAAATGTAGTGACCTACAGGTTTAATTTATTTTAGATGATTAGTGATGCAGATTGCATCATCACAAATGTAGAGGCCAAATGGCCGGGCTCTGTGCATGACTCCAGAATCTTTAGAGCCTCATCTCTCTACCAGCAACTAGCAAGAGGTATGCTAGTAATCACTTAAATCGCAAAAAGTCTTAAAAAAAAAAAAAACCCGACATTATATATCTATATATATTCATTCTGTCTATGCAGGAGAATTCTCAGGAGTTTTGCTGGGAGACAAGGGATACCCATGCCTGCCTCACCCCAGACAGAGGCACAGCACCGCTACAACATTGCCCATGCACGCACAAGAGGTCGAATAGAGATGGCATTTGGGCTGATAAAGTCAAGGTTTCAGTGCCTGAAGCACCTCAGAGTGACTCCACCTAGGGCATGTGACATTGTAGTTGCTTGTGTAGTACTCCATAGCATTGCTTGTCTGAGGAGAGAGAGGCAACCAAGGATTGTTGAAGAGGAAGACTGGGGCAATGAAGCAGTATTGGAAGAAAACGAAACAGGCAGACTTATACGAGACACATATGCAAATAATTATTTTGCTTAATATAGTCTAAACCATGTGTAGCCTTTAAAATGTTCCACTGGCCCCTCAACTTTCTCAGTTGAACAAACACACAGAAGTCAAAGTATTTAATGTGATTTGTCTTTATTCAGAGTGAGTCTGCCTGTTAGAGGTGAAAACATACAATTAATATGTTGTGGAAAGTGATCAAAAAGGTAATGTTTTTTTTTTCTTTTCCTTTTTTAAAAATGGTAGTTCTACTTGCATTTTTCTGTAGCTGTTGAATTTCCAGCTCCAACTTCCTCATCTTCAGTTTTTTATACTGGATGTCGATATCAATCGCTTCCATTTGTTTAAGGAGGTAGCATTTATACACTCCTTTTATGTTTTCTGGGTTCTGTAGCAACATAGATTTAAGTTATTTCATTGAATACTCTTGTCACATTGTTTTCATTTCTTAATACTCACTTTGTCACATGTGGTCCCAGACTGAGAGGGCTCTAGAACAGTGTCAGCATCCTGAAAACACATTATGATAATTTTATCACACAAGTACACTTTTTAATATTCAATACAGTATCACATGGAACCTGTGACTACCTCAGGCCTCCTTGAAAATACAGACACAGTCTCCTCATCCTCCTCAACTGATGGGCCTTCTCCCTGTGACCACTGATTAAACTCAGTTAAACTCATTAGCTTACATGACTGATTTAAAAGGTCTCATACTCACAGGCAACATGATGTCTGGTGGATCCATAAAGCATACAGAATCTTGATAGAATTTTTTTTTTTTTTTTACCAAAATGCACCATTACAGTAGCACAAGTACCTCTACGTGACATTACTGCTATTCTGTACTTAGGCTGACAATGCCTAAGGAAGGAGGAAATCAGTTAGTCAGGAAGGAATAATGATAATAGAACACACACACACAACTTTTTTTATAATGAGGTAAAATGGTTAAATAATGATGTGATTTGAAACAGGTGATGTCAACAGGTGATTGTAATTATGATTTGGTACAAAAGCAGCATCCAAGAAAGGTCTAATCCTTTAGGAGCAAAGATGGGCCGAGGATCGCCAGTTTGCCAACAAATACGTGAGAAAATTATTGAAATGTTTAAAAACAATGTTCCTCAAAGAAAGATAGGAAGATATTTGGATATTTCACATTCAACAGTGCATAACATAATTAAAAGATTCAAGGAATCTGGAGGAATTTCAGTGCGTAAAGGACAAGGGCGCAAACCTAAGCTGAACAACCATGATCTCCGATCCCTCAGGCGGCACTGCATCAAGAATCGTCATTCATCTATAAGCGATATCACCACATGGGCTCAGGACTACTTTGGCAAACCTTTGTCAAGTACCACAATACGTAGTTACATCCACAAATGCCAGTTAAAACTGTACTGTGCCAAAAGGAAGCCCTATGTTAACAGTGTCCAGAAGCGCCGTCGACTTTTCTGGGCTCGGAGGCATCTGGGATGGACCATCACACAGTGGAAACGTGTACTGCTGTCAGATGAATCAGTATTTGAGGTATTTTTTGGGAGGAATGGATGCCGTGTGCTCCGGACCAAGAAGAAAAGGATCATCCAGACTGTTACCAGCAACAAGTCCAAAAGCCAGGGTCTGTCATGGTATGGGGTTGTGTCAGTGCCCTTGGCAAAGGTAACTTGCACTTCTGTGAAGGCACCATTAATGCTGAAAAGTACATAGAGATTTTGGAGCATAATATGCTGCCTTCAAGAAGACATCTTTTCCAGGGACGTCCATGCATATTTCAACAAGACAATGCAAAACCCCATTCTGCACACATTACAAAGTCCTGGCTGCGGAGGAAGAGGGTACAGGTACTTGACTGGCCTGCCTGCAGTCCCGACCTGTCTCCAATAGAGAATGTGTGGCGCATTTTGAAGCGCAAAATGCGACAACGAAGACCCCGTACTGTTGCCCACCTTAAGACTTGTTTGCAGGAAGAATGGGACAAAATTACACCTGAAACACTTCATCACTTGGTGTCTTCAGTCCCTAAATGTCTTTTAAGTGTTGTAAAAAGGAATGGCAACATTACAAAGTGGTAAATGCTTTACTGTCCAAACTTTTTTTTAAATGTGTTGCAGGTCTGAATGACAGGAAAGGATGCATATTTACAAATGACATGAAGTTGACCAGACAAAACATGAAATATTTTTTGTTCATATTGTCTGCAATGAAATACAAGTCAAAGTAAATTTAGAAATCACTTCTTTTTTTTTTATTTGCGTTTTCCATACTGTCCAAACTTTTTCTGATTTGGGGTTGTATGTACAAATAAATTAATTATATTCTTCTTTACTTTGTTTGTGTGTGTGATTATATATGAATATATAATCCGCTTTGAATATAAATACCCCTATATAAAACCCCTTTGAATATCTCCCTAATTCTGAGGTCTCAAGGTTGGCAAGTATGTCGTTAAAACAACATATTTTTCTTGATAAAACAACATATATTTTCTCCTAATAAGGACATGTGTTTTACAGTGATGTGTACAAAATATGCCCGTATCCACATTAGAGAATTCATATAACCCATGTGCCTTCGTCACACTTCCATTCTTTGAAAAGCAGAAGCAAGCTCAGAGTAAAATAGGTTAATCCGCCGCCTGTTTCAGTGGCAGTGCCCACAGCACGAATGTGTTGTAATTTATTGATGTAGCCTACAGTTCATAACAGACAGCCATGGACCCTCATGATTAGCCTCAGCGGCGTAACTTTAACCTAGTTATGACAGACCCCAGTGCACAAATATCATAACTATCTATAATAGGCCTACTGTAATAATTCAAGAAATATAGTTTCAGCCTTACTCAAAGGCCATGGAAACATGGCCAGTTAGGAGCGTCAATCCATTCCCGACGTTCTTGAGAGCTCTCATGTGACGCTCTCGCGTGAGGTTCTCGTCATATTGTAGAAAGAGCGGTAATATTTTCTCCAGGAGAGAGCACCTTTCTGAAGATTCTATTCATTTCTGAAGCTCATCCGCTCAGCACCAAACTCAACCCAGAATGCCCTTTGTGACATGCTGGTTTGAATATAGGCCTATCTGACATAAGTAGGGCTGCCCCCAACTGAAGCTTTTTTAAGCCGTTGTTCACACGGCGCTGGCGCCTCCATGTCATTGTCTGCTCATTGCTTATTATTTATTAAATCCAGGCATAAAACTTAATTAAAACATTTATTTTATTGAAATTAAGATACAACTTATACACAACGAAATTCACTTTAAAGAAAGGCTTTCAACATAACAAAACTTAATGAAGGGATCAAAGTAATAATAGTCTTCTGACATATTTCGATCTTTTCATGATCAACATAGATGGAATAAAAAATAACATTATTTAAACGTGAAACTAAATACGTCTTTTAATGGTTACAACAAGTAGCCTGTATTCTACAGTAGCAGATACATTTCATGTCGGAGCGGGATTTGAGCGCACCTGGTTTTTACCGGTGAGCCGTTCTCCGCTCACATGCTTTGGTAAGGTAGGCAGGTTTTTTGCATTCATATTATTTCCTGTTGCTGTGCAGGCTCTTTTATTATGTATGACAGTGTAAACTGCTCAATAACCCTTTTATTTAAAGGTTTAATGTAGGCCCTACACAAGTGTCCTCACCGATATGCTTGTTGTGTTTCGTGCAGTTTTGACGCGTTGACTTGATATTGTTTCTTATTCAAATTAACTCCAAGACCATGAGAATTTTTATACTGTGAAACGTGAGACTATAAGATGCAGCCTGATTAGGATGTGTTCTGCAACAGTGTTCATTCTGTTATGATTTGTTGATTGTTCTGCCATTGATATAAGGTGCAATGAGTTCATTATTTTAAAGTTGATGCACGTAAAGTAACATAAAATAATTTAATGTTATAGTTCAGCAAAAAAAAATGAAAATCTGTCATCATTTGCTCACCCTCAAGTTGTTCCAAAACTGTATGAATCTCTTTCTGGTTTCTGGTACTTTTTAAAAAACATACTATGGAAGTCAATGGGGTCCATCCACTGTTTGTTTACACACATTCTTCAAAGCTTTTAAGATAAATTACTTAGTGTAAATGATATTGAGTCCAAATGCAATTTGAATAAAAGTCCAACTGTTTGCAAGTATACAGTGGGGAGAACAAGTATTTGATACACTGCCGATTTTGCAGGTTTTCCTACTTACAAAGCATGTAGAAGGCTGTAATTTTCTAAATAAATTTTCAAAAATCCAGAAAATCACATTGTATGATTTTTAAATGATACATTTGCATTTTATTGCATGACATAAGAATTTGATCACCTACCAACCAATAAGAATTCTGGCTCTCACAGACCTGTTAGTTTTTCTTTAAGAAGCCCTCCTGTTTTCCACCCATTAACTGCACCTGTTTGAACTCGTTACCTGTATAAAAGACACCTGTCCACACACTCAATCAAACAGACTCCAACCTCTTCACAATGGCCAAGACCAGAGAGCTGTGTAAGGACATCAGGGATCAGGGATAAAATTGTAGACCTGCTCAAGGCTGGGATGGGCTACAGGACAATAGACAAGCAGCTCGGTGAGAAGGCAACAACTGTCGGCGCAATTATTAGAAAATGGAAGAAGTTCAAGATGGCGGTCAATCTCCCTCGGTCTGGGGCACCATGCAAGATCTCACCTCGTGGGGCATCAATGATCATGAGGAAGGTGAGGGATCAGCCCAGAACTACACGGCAGGACCTGGTCAATGACCTGAAGAGAGCTGGGACCACAGTCTCAAAGAAAACCATTAGTAACAAACTACGCCATCATGGATTAAAATCCTGCAGCGCACGCAAGATCCCCCTGCTCAAGCCAGCACATGTCCAGGCCCGTCTGAAGTTTGTCAATGACCATCTGGATGATCCAGAGGAGGAATGGGAGAAGGTCATGTGGTCTGATGAGACAAAAATAGAGCTTTCTGGTCTAAACTCCACTCGCCGTGTGTTCAGGAAGAAGAAGGACGAGTACAACCCCAAGAACGTCATCCCAACCATGCAGCATGGAGGTGGAAACATCATTCTTTGGGGATGCTTTTCTTCAAAGGGGACAGGACGACTTCACCGTTTTGAGGGGAGGATGGATGGGGTCATGTATCGGCAGATCTTGGCCAACAACCTCCTTCCCTCAGTAAGAGCATTGAAGATGGGTCGTGGCTGGGTCTTCCAGCATGACAACGACCCGAAACACACAGCCAGGGCAACTAAGGAGTGGCTCTGTAAGAAGCATCTCAAGGTCCTGGAGTGGCCTAGCCAGTCTCCAGACCTGAACCCAATAGAACATCTGTGGAGGAGCTGAAACTTGAAGGATCTGGAGAAGGTCTGTATGGAGGAGTGGGCCAAAATCCCTGCTGCAGTGTGTGAGAGTGTGTGTGAGAGAGCGTGCAAACCTGGTCAAGAACTACAGGAAACGTATGATCTCTGTTATTGCAAACAAAGGTTTCTGTACCAAATATTCAATTCTGTTTTTTCTTATGTATCAAATACTTGATTTTTACACATAAAATGCAAATTAATTATTTAAAAATCATACAATGTGATTTTCTGGATGTTTGTTTTAGATTCCGTCACTCACAGTTGAAGTGTACCTATGATAAAAATTACAGACCTCTACATGCTTTGTAAGTGGGCAAACCTGCAAAATCAGCAGTGCATCAAATACTTGTTCTCCCCACTGTATAAGTGGTATGAATTATTTAATGATTTAAACTGAAATGTTTCTCTGTTCTATAAAACAGCTCTTAATTAGGGTGAAAAAGATTACAATGCAATTAATTCCGATGGCATTTAAGAGTACAAATAGTTTTAAGCATATTAATCACTGTTATTGTTATGAGGGGGTCCTTGTAAAAATGTCTCCACTGTAAGGGGTCCCTAGTCCCAAAGAGTTTGATAACCCCTGCCTTAAAGGGACTTCGGTTGAAGTGGTTGGTCTCAGGCATTTGAACGGCCTGGGTAGGACTTCATGTAAAGTGTGAAGCTTCCTCTTGAGGCTTTTAGTGGGTATATCGTTCCCCAAAGCGCTCTAGGACGCAATGCGAGTTCCCTTCGAAAGGGAGGACGCAGTGTAACTCCCTTCGTTAAGTATGTGAGAACAGGGAATGAGACACTGCCTCTGGCCTGCCTGCCAAACAGTCCCTTCAGACGATAAGTTGAATGTCATGTTTGCAAGGCACCCTTTTTTACTTCCTGGTCACACATTGATGACATCATGGGCTGTCTCCAGTCAATAGGGTTGCAGTGATTCGACAGTAGTTTAGTGACAGTAGTGGACAGCCGTCACGCTGAGGCGGTCCCCAAAGCGCTCTAGGACCCAGTGCGAGTTCCCTGTTCTCACATACACAACCTGAGATGATTTCTGGTGAGATTGGGTTGGAAAAAATCTAAACTTTGTTTATTTATTTATATATTTGTCCTTTATTTACCCAGGATATCCCATTGATAAAGTTTCATACATAACCACAAAAACAATAATCCTACAAAATTAATAAAGATAAAATCAAGAAAAGCACTAAAAAGACTCATTTAAAGCACTTTGCAAAATACATTTAAAAGTCTTCAGAAGCGGCAGTATCTCTAGTTTAACTATATTTTGCAGATAGAAAGTTTCCCAAATTCTGAGTACCGTAAATCCTCTAATATAGGCCCGGGCCTTTATTTTACTCAAGCGCATCGCGGTCCAGGCCTTTATTGGAAGGAGGCCAGAATTAGAGGCAGGCCTCAATTTCTATTTGAGCAAATCAAACTACCAGTAGAATGACTAAAAATGAGATTTTGCGTCTATTTCAACCTATAAAATACTAGGTTCATTTATTGAAAACGTACAGTTACCATAACATTATGGTATGCATACAGAACATTAACAACAAATACCGGTAATTCAGGCTAAATTCCAGTGTAGAAATATGGTAACAAAAACGTAGCAAACATAGGCCACCGGTAGTGCATTGTAAACACTTAACCATACACGGTGATAATTAGGTTATTGATTCATAACAAAAGGCAACAGACACCTTACCGCTCCAAAGTTTAACCATTCCTGTCTCGTTTGGTTTGAAGTTATAAAAAAAAAAATCCTCCAATTCTGTTTAATCCTCGTCCTCCTCAGTTTCCTCCTCCTTTTCATCTCTCCCTGTAAACTCCTCATCACTCGCGCCAGCCTCTACAACAAGTTAATTATTGTACAGATCCTCTTCGTCCTCCTCATGTTCCGCTGCGCGTCTGTTCTCATCCTCGCGCCGTAATTAAATGAAATGAATGAATCTTGTTTAACTCAACCATAACATGTTAGTTACAAACTGTAGAGCGTGCAAGATTGTCATTATGTTTATACTTTATACTTTCGTTTTTTGGGGCGAGAGATAAAAGCCCGAAGAGATAAAAGCCCGCCCACACTGACAATTGATTGGTTGACTTACCGAAACAAGCCAATCAGGACGCTCTCCGTCTTACATGCGCTTCATTAGGTGCACACTAGCACACACACGTAAGGTTTCTCGCTCTCTCCCTCTCTGCCGTGCGCGCGTGCACAGTTTGTGTCTCGCATGCGCGCTCTTGCTCGCTCGCTCTAGATTGCGGGAGAATTTTACTAATTTGCGGGCATCAGGGAGCTGCTATAAATATGCGGGAGACTTGGGATGTCTGGGTGATTGACATGACCAGTACCCTGTGGTACTTGCATGTTACTATCACATGCAAGCATAATGTTGAGGCCTGCCCAGAAAAACGTTGGTTCTAATAATAGCCCCGGCCGCTATTAGAGACCGGCCTTTATTTACCTTCGGTGACAGCGAGACCGGCCAATGTTGGAGACCCGGCCGCTAATGGAATACAGGCCAATATTAGAGGATTTACGGTATACATTTGGAACTTTTAATCAAATGTAAATATGCAAATATGTGATGAAATATATATATTTTTTCAGATGTAATGTAATTGATAAGTGAATAAAAAGAGCCAAAAAATCATTCTACATTACATTTTTGTGAGATTTCTTTTTTTGATTCTTTGATCTTTTGGAACAGCTTTCCATCCGGCTGCTCCCGCCACACCACCTTAACATCCGCTGGCATTCCCTGTTCTCTCAGCTTCTGCTGGACCTGAGGACAGAACCAATGCATGAAAAATAATAAATCATTATAGGTTCATTTGAATCTCTGAGACTCCAGAGAATAGGTGTGGTGATCAGCATATGGCTCACTTCCTTCAGCACAGTGTCTGTAATCGCCTGATTGTTGACATCATCCCCTGCTTTCACCTCCAGTCTTAATATCTGTTGCTTCACCGGTTCTTTGACTGAAACACATAAAAACACAGACACTTAGACAGTCATCTCAATCAGACAGATCAGTCACGCTGTGATTGCTGGGATATTTAAAGGTACAGTAAAAGCAAAGCACAATGTGCAGAACCATCATTCTTTCATGCACTGGTCAGTTTGGAGATTTTAGGGTTATTTTGCTTAACATTAAACTAGAGGAAAGAAAACATCCGAAATACATATTTAAGTGTTTGTTTTATTGCACTTTGTCTGTTTGCGTCTGTATATTACAATGCATATTTTTAACCCTCTACTGCTCGTCATTTTTGGCCGAAACATTTTACGTAGTTTTTTTTTAATAGTTTTTACTTCATCTGATTGGTATGAAATTTGCTTAAGGTTTTGGCACTTGTTGTGTGAACACACACACACACACACGGACATGACTGCACTGCGCCCAAACAAAAGCACATTTTTTGAGATATCAAGCTCAAATTTGGAACACAACTTGATTCGATTTATGGATTTGATTTTATTGCAGGTGTAAGGCCGCTGAAAATCGCTCCAAGGATCGGTAGCGATAGCGACTCGAAGGCCGTTGCGCGTTCATGTTTCAGCTGGGTAGAATGGATTTAAAACTAATATATCTTTAATCTAACTCCATTTATCATAATGTCGAATTTAGGATAGAATGCCAATTGGTTGTTTGATCATTTATATCTAATAGTTAATCATACATTTAATCATTTCGTTTTAACCTTTTGTTGCAATTATCGTTCCGTTCTGGAGATAGTTAGCAATTACACAGTAATTCAGAAAGGATCAAAATGTAACAATTTTATTAACAGTCAGGTAAATGTATAATGGCAATTACATAATCAATTCAAAGATAATTCGTATATAACATCAAATACTTTGTAGCAAGGAATAAGATATCGATACCTGACTTCTGAATATTACACAGCGCAGAGTGTCGAGACACCGGGCCAACTCTATTACAGTATGGGCCCCGATCTTTCTGTTCCACCTCCTTATATTACCAAGACAGATTTATTTCAAATAGAAACACATTAAAACAAAGGGAATTTAAATTGAGTCGAATTCCCATTTGGCTCGATTGAAAGGAAACCAAATGGCTCCAACAGCCACACCCACCTTCATAAGTAAAATACCTCTAAGCTCTAAAAACTCTTATTAACTTCTTGTATATTTCTGTGCTTATGAGATTTTTGTACCATTCACACTGAGACATTTCAAACGATACCAAACACATATAATATTGTATAGTGAGAATTGACATTGAAATATACCCAAAATCCATTGTTTTTGTTTTCTGTTTGTTCATCAGGGATCCCAGGAGAGGGGATCAGGAGTTTGGGACAAGGTAAATACATGCAAATGAAGCCATTCTCTCAGGTTGTCTCAGATGAGAGTGATAATTGTATGAGTGGATTCAGATGTTAGTCTCTTTCATTAATTTTCAGACAGTCTTTCTGAAAGTTACTCCAGTTAATCCAGACAATCTGGCCTGGTTCTTTATATTCTTATACAGATTTAGAGTTAAATGTTTTTGAAAATATATATTTAATATAACGTTTCAAAATTCAGTAAAACTTACATACACCAAAACGTACAGTTTTATTCATATCTATATTCAAGGGTTTGTTTATATATCACCCAACCTAATTTATAGAACATTTCATTCCTAAATGTTTTTTTTTTCTTCTGTCCGTTCACAGTATTTTCTGATTTATGGAGAGATTAAAAAAAAATCCCAAATCCCCTCACTAAAAATCATTAACTCTAATATGTCAACAAAATCAAACAAGAGTTTTGAACCCGGCTTTATCCAGTGTTCAGATTCATGTTCTGGAAATGTATGCAAACGACTGTATATTTAAGGAAATAGTGCCTCACTTGCGTATTTAAACATTTTAGAAATAAATGTGTAATATAAAGCAAATGTCTTGGTGTACGCTGTGTTTAATCAGCTGGAGATATCTATATTACCCTAATCACCTGCGGTGTCTTGCCTTATAAAAGGTTATGTTTTCAGAAGAAATGCGAGGGGTGTTTGTCCATGCAAAACCCACAGGAATCGTTCATGCCTTGCACACCCCAAACTTTAATGCCTGTGTTATTCCAATCCTGTTAGTATGAGCAATAATAAACAGCTCTACTAGATTCATTACATGGCAGCTGCTTTGATTTTATGGCTAAAAAAGTATAAAATTAGACCCGGAAACAACCTCAAAATGCTTTAAAATAAAGACACTTAAACTTACCGTTGCAAAAGAAGAAAAACTGTGTGGAGCAGCTCTCATCAGCAATCTGACCGTCACTATTTACAGCAGCACAGATTTCTTGGGGAAACTTGTTATCTGGTTGTCCTGGAGCCCATGGCAGGGAAGAAGGGCTCGAGCTGGTCTGATCCGACCACTTCCACGAGTCTCTGAACAGACCACTCCAGGCAGACCAGATATTCGTGTGACTTTGGATCATCATGGCTAGCTGTTGATTCTCCTCAGTGCTCCTCACGGTGATCAGGTCTGTGTAGTTTTCTCTGCAGTAACTCTGAGCTTCGTTCCAGGACATCTCTGGATCAGTGACTAGCACCGGCTGTCCTGCTGTAAAACATCACAATAACAGATTTATTAACTTATGATGGCATCAAAAAGTCCTGTGGGTTTTATAATGTTTTTGTTTTTTTCAATGTACAGTTGCAAGAAAAAATGTGTGAGCCGCTCGCAGAATCTGTGAAAATGTGAATAATTATAATAAGAATAAGAACAAAATCATAGAAAATGCCTGTTCTTTAGTGCTGTCCTATAAGATATTAAACATAAAGATGTTTTCATATAGTCCACCCGGCTCTGAATGCGTCGGGTTTCCTTCTGGAGCATCAGTGAATGTGTGTGAAGCTCTAATAGTTGTGTTTGAGTCGCTCAATCACACTCAGATCTGAGAATCACACAGTCACTGCACGCACACACACACACGCACACACACACACACACACACACACACACACACACGCAAACACACACACACACACACACACACACACACACACACACACTGCTCTGTCCTTCCTCCCTTCAGCACCAGAGGGCGTTCACACACACACACACACACACACATGTCTGGTTCACTATCTTTGTGGGGATTTTCCATAGATGTAATGGTTTTTATACCGTACATACTGTACATTCTATCCCCCTACACTGCCCCTGCCCCTAAACCTACTTTTTGATGACTTCAGGATTTGATGACCAAGATGGCGGCGCGAGTAGATCGCGAGGCTCAGCGTCTCTCCAGATTCTGCAATTTTGCGGTATTTTTCCTGTTCTTCTCGGGTCTGTTCGCACAGAACAGTTGTGCCTTTACATCGTACACCCGCGCTGAGCTTTTGGATATTGGTTTGCGAATTTCCGACAGTTTTATGGACAATCTACAACTCCTTCCTGAGATCGCTAAGACACCGGTGACTCTGCACTCTACCCGGCCGGGCGGAAGTGCACGCAGACGGCGGCGTGATCGTAAACAAAGGCGAGGGAGACGTGGAGGAACGCGTGCTAAGCTAACGCTTACTCCTCATCGGCTCTCTTTACCCAGCATTTTCCTTGCCAATGTACGGTCGCTAGTGAACAAAATGGAGGAGATTCGACTCAGCATCACACACAGTAAGAAACTTTTGAACTGTAACGTCCTAATATTCACGGAAACCTGGTTAAACAGCGGAATACCGGACACCGCTATCGAGCTAGCGGGACGCCACACACTCCGGGCGGATAGAACATTAGATGGCTCTGGGAAGAGCAGAGGGGGTGGATTGTGCATTTATATTAACAAAGCTTGGTGCACAAACTCTGCTATTGTTGGGAGTCATTGTTCAGCTAACCTGGAGTTTCTCATGGTTAAATGTAGACCGTTTTATCTACCGCGGGAGTTCACCTCCACTATTATCACAGCAGCTTATATTCCACCCGATGCTGATGCCAAGCTTGCTATGAAAGAACTTCACGCAGCCATCAGTAAACAACAGACTGATCACCCGGAAGCTGCGTTTATTGTTGCAGGTGACTTTAATCACTCAAACTTAAAGTCAGTGCTACCCAAGTTTCACCAGCATGTTTCCTGCCACACCAGAGGAAACAAAACCTTAGACCATGTCTACACAAACATGGCCGGAGCTTACGTTGCGACACCCCTCCCCCACCTGGGACAGTCAGACCACCTCTCTTTGTTTCTCAGACCCAAATATTCACCCCTCATCAACCGCGTGAAGCCATCAATGAAAACCATCAAGGTGTGGCCTGCGGGGGCAGACTCCACACTCCAGGAAAGGTTTCTAAACACAGACTGGAGTATGTTTGCTTCTCAAGCCACCAGTGGCGCTCACACGGACATTGACTCCTACACCTCCTCAGTATTGGATCATATCAATACCACCATCGACAGTGTTACAACCCAGAAACAGATCACCACATACCCAAATCAGAAGCCTTGGATGAACAGGGAAGTACGACTCCTGCTGAAGTCACGCAATACTGCCTTCAGATCAGGAGATGCACAAGCCTACAGCGCATCCAGGGCAAACCTGAAGAGGGGCATCAAAAAGGCCAAGCACTGCTACAAGCTTAAGATTGAGGGTCACTTTTCCAACTCTGACCCTCGACGCATGTGGCAGGGCATCCAGGCCATCAGTGACTACAAACCCCCCCACTCCACCCCCGCAGCCACTGATGTCAACTTCCTGAATGAGCTAAATTACTTTTATGCTCGTTTTGAAAGAGACAACAGAGAAACTGCCACCAAGCTCAAACCCTCAGCTGACCACCCACCAATCACACTCTCCACCACAGATGTCTGCAAGGCACTGAGCCGGATCAGCGCGCACAAGGCTGCTGGACCAGACAACATCCCTGGACGTGTGCTCAGGGCATGTGCGGAGCAGCTCGCTGGGGTTTTTACAGACATTTTCAACCTGTCTCTCGCCCAAGCAGCTGTACCGACATGCTTTAAACGCACTTCCATTGTGCCAGTGCCGAAACACTCCAGCCCGAGGTGCCCTAATGACTACCGCCCTGTAGCACTCACACCCATCATTATGAAGTGCTTTGAGCGGCTGGTCCTGGAACACCTAAAAGACTCTATACCATCCACATTGGACTCACACCAGTTTGCCTACCGCAGCAATAGGAGCACAGAGGATGCCGTTTCCATGGCACTGCACTCTGTGCTCACCCATCTGGACAGTAAAAACACTTATGCACGCATGCTGTTTGTTGACTTCAGCTCAGCATTCAACACTGTCATCCCATCCAAGTTAATTGCCAAACTTGGAGACCTGGGCATCAACACTTCAATGTGTAACTGGATTTTGGACTTCCTAACTGACAGACCCCAGAATGTTCGATCAGGATCCACCTGCTCCACATCCATCACACTCAACACTGGTGTACCACAGGGCTGTGTGCTAAGTCCGTTTCTCTACTCCCTCTTCACCTCCGACTGCAAGCCTGTGTATGGAACTAATTCCATCGTCAAGTTTGCGGACGACACTACGGTGATTGGTCTCATCAGCAACAACGATGAGACTGCCTACAGGGAAGAGATCCAGCACCTGGCCACATGGTGCGCTGATAATAACCTGCTCCTCAACACCACCAAAACGAAGGAGCTCATCGTGGACTTCAGGAAGGAGTCAAGAGGCACACACGACACCATCCACATCAATGGAATGGCTGTTGAGCGTGTCTCCAGTTTCAAGTTCCTGGGGATCCACATCTCGGCGGACATGTCGTGGACGACCAACACCTCCAGCCTGGTCAAGAAGGCTCACCAGCGCCTCTTCTTCCTGAGGACACTGAGGAAGAATCAGCTCTCCTCGGCCATCCTGGTGAACTTCTACCGCTGCGCAATAGAAAGCATCCTGACCAACTGTGTGGCAGTGTGGTATGGGAGCTGCTCTGTTGCGGAGCGCAAGGCACTGCAGCGGGTGGTGAAAACTGCCCAGCGCATCACAGGAACTCCACTGCCTGCCATCGAACACATCCAGAGGAAACGCTGCCTGCATCGAGCTCGCAGCATCCTCAAGGACTCCTCTCACCCAGCCCACAGACTGTTTTCTCTCCTGCCCTCCGGCAGGCGTTTCAGGATCCTCCGGACCAGGACCAGCAGACTAAAGAACAGTTTTTTCCCCAGAGCTGTCTCTTTATTGAACTCAAACCCCCGTTGATCCACTTCCCTCATAAACTGATAACTCTCCTACCTCACATCTGCCTTCACTTTGTTATTTGCACTACTGACTGTTTATTACAGTAACAACTGTTTACTTATGCATTCTGCACCACCATACCGTAACTGGATAATGCTCATCTGCACTGCCGACTGTATTTACAGTAACAATGTTTACATTTGCATTTTGCACCGTACTTCTAACTGGAATATGCAACCACTTTCCACTGCACTTTTACACTTTCTTTCGGATAGCTCTGTCCATAATTTATTGTACTAACTTAATCCACTGCTATATTCCTCATATTAGCCTAACATATTACTGTATACCTCTAACTGTAAAATTCTGTTCAAGTAATAACCGTCTGTATATTTATTCATAGTACATAGTCACCTGTAAATTCTAAATTCTGTTTATAGTAATAGCCATCTGTATATTTATTCATAGTACATATTCACCTGTAAATTCTGTTTATAGTAATAGCCATCTGTATATTTATTCACTGTATATATTCATCTGTAAATTCAGTTCTACTTATAGTAATAACCATCTCTCTACTTATACATATTTATATATATTCAGAACATTTTTATGTCCTGCACTTACGCAACCATTGTATATATATCCTGCACTTGCTGCTATTGCACTTCTGGTTAGACCTAAACTGCATTTCGTTGCCTTGTACTTGTACTTGTGTAATGACAATAAAGTTGAATCTAATCTAATCTAATCTACCCATCACACACACACACACACACACACACTGCCCCTGCCCCTAAACCTCCCCATCACACACACACACACACACACACACACACACACACACTGCCCCTGCCCCTAAACCTACCCATCACACACACACACACACACACACACACACACACACACACACACACACACGTTTGTTTTTGTGAAATGTGAGGACATTCCATAGGCGTTATGGTTTTTATACTGTACAAACCGTATTTTCTATCCCCTTACACTGCCCCTGCCCCTAAACCTAACCCTCACAGGAGACTGTGCAGTTCACTTTCTGTGAAAAAAAACTTGTTCTGTGTGATTTATAAGCATTTTGAAAAGTGAGGACATGGGGAACGTCCTCATATTTCACCCTCTTTTTGTAATACCCATGTCATACCCATGTCATTATACACATTTGTGTCCTGATATTTCACGAAAACATGCCCACACACACACACACACACACACACACACACACACACACACACACACACACACACAGGATAAAGAGTGAAGGGTTCATCCAGTATTTAATGTGTGTGAGCTCTAACAGTTGTGTTTGAGTCGCTCAATCCAGTATTTACTATCTTATTATTTGTCAGTGTGAACTAGTGAAACGATATCATCTGACGCTTGGCTGATGTGTTACTCCACCTACTCTACTCAACTATAGTATATAAACTCATTCAAACACATTTACACACATCTCCACTCCTCATAGCATCTTCATTATTGAGTGTTGGATTCTGTGTAGAAAGTCTATGTATCATTGTATCCAGTGGCGTAACTTAGTAATGATGGGCCCCAGTGCAGGTTATTACGACGGGCCCCCTGGTCTGCACATTTATGAAGCACATACAAACACAAGTCAAGTCAAGTCAAGTCAACTTTATTTATATAGCGCTTTTAACAATGTAGATTGTTTCAAAGCAGCTTTACAGTGTTAAACAGGAAAATAATGCAGCATAATTTTAATCAGCTGTATAGCCATTCTGGAAAAATTTCAAGTATCATACAGTGCCAGTGTGGGCGTTAGATCAATAATTCGATCAGTAATTTAGTTTAAATGGTTAATTTAGTTTAAATTTTTCAACTAAACATCGAAATAAATCTAAATAATAATGTCCCCAACTGAGCACGCCAAGCCAGAGGCAACAGTGGCAAGGAAACCAAAACCCCATTAGGTGACCTAATGGAGAAAAATAAACCTTGGGAGAAACCAGGCTCAGTCGGGGTGCCAGTTCTCCTCTGGCCAATTAACAAACAGCGTGTTATTATTATTATTCTGGCCGCTTTACAGCTCGGAGGTCATAATAGATCAGAATATTCGAGGGACCGGGGGCAACATGCTGGAGACGGGTTTATTGAGGATGATGTTGAATAAATAATTATTAAAGTGCAATATTCGAATGATCGGAGGCAACACGCTGGAGACGGGTTTATTGAGGATGACATATCGATTTAAGTATTATTTAATTGTAATATTCGAACAATCTGAGTCAACACGCCGGAGACGGGTTTATTGAGATGCCGTGTCGATGTGGCAGTTGCAGGGGAGTCTAATCACGGTCTCTCAGACACTTCGGGGGCCTGTGTTGGTCTGTGTGTGTGTGTTGGACACACACACACACTGCGCTCTAGAAGGTAATATATGCAAATTTGTGTGCCTAACGTACTTCATTTAGACCAACACTTATCAGTTTCTTATATTTAGTTGAACAGTTCTCTTTGCGTACACCTCTCTCCAACACACGCTACAGTGGCTGCGCTGTTTGCGCCTGGCCGCAGAAGCCAGATGTAGGCTACCAAATCAGCACTATGGTTTTGAAATTACCGCAACCTTTTTGGTATTTTTAACACAGTAACCCTAAAATCCAAAGGAATCTAATTTTGGAAGCTTTGCAGTCTTCTCCTCCTGTTCTTTTCTCTCCTGTCTCTTTTTAGAACCACTTTTATGTTTGAATGGCATGGCTACTCTCGCACTTCAGTCTCAGCTAAGCTGTTTGATTTTGCCGCCGGAGTATTGTCGTCTTGTCACGTGATCAAATAGAGATTTATGAATGGACCATTTTCACGGACTGCGATGACGTGTTTCCACAGCCGTCAACATCGCAGATCTAGTACATTTTCCTAGTTTTTGTTTTGTTTTTTGTATTCTGTTATTACTTATGTATTGTTTTGAACACACACACACATATATATGCATACATATACATATATATATATATATATATATATACATATACATATATATATATATATATATATAGCTATATATATAATATATAAAGTATTGTTTTTTTTATATCTTATTAGATTAGATTAGATTAGATTCAACTTTATTGTCATTACACAAGTACAAGTACAAGGCAACGAAATGCAGTTTAGGTCTAACCAGAAGTGCAATAGCAGCAAGTGCAGGATATACAATGGATGCGTAAGTGCAGGACATGGATATGTACTGAATATGTATAAATATGTATAAATAGAGAGACGTTATTACTATAAACAGAACTGAATTTACAGGTGAATATGTACAGTGAATAAATATACAGATGGCTATAACTATAAACAGAATTTACAGGTGAATATGTACTATGAATACAATATACAGATGGCTATTACTATAAACAGAATTTTACAGATAGAGGTATACAATAATATGCTAGGCTAATATGAGGAATAGCAGTGGATTAGGGTAGTGCAATAAATTATGGACAGAGCTATCCGGAAAAAAAAAGTGGAAAGTGCAGTGGAAAGTGGTTGCATATTACAGTTAGAAGTACAGTGCAAAATGCAAATGTAAACATTGGTACTATAAATACAGTCGGCAGTGCAAATGAGCATAATCCAGTTAAGATATGGCAGTGCAAGATGCATATGTAAACAGTTGTTACTGTGATAAACAGTCGGTAGTGCAAATAACAAAGTGAAGGAAGATGTGAGGTAGGAGAGTTATCAGTTTATGAGGGAAGTGGATCAACGGGGGTTTGAGTTCAATAAAGAGACAGCTCTGGGGAAAAAACTGTTCTTTAGTCTGCTGGTCCTGGTCCGGTGGATCCTGAAACGCCTGCCGGAGGGCAGGAGAGAAAACAGTCTGTGGGCTGGGTGAGAGGAGTCCTTGAGGATGCTGCGAGCTCGATGCAGACAGCGTTTCCTCTGGATGTGCTCGATGGCAGGCAGTGGAGTCCCTGTGATGCGCTGGGCAGTTTTCACCACCTGCTGCAGTGCCTTGCGCTCCGCAACAGAGCAGCTCCCATACCACACTGCCACACAGTTGGTCAGGATGCTTTCTATTGCGCAGCGATAGAAGTTCACCAGGATAGCCGAGGAGAGCTGATTCTTCCTCAGTGTCCTCAGGAAGAAGAGGCGCTGGTGAGCCTTCTTGACCAGGCTGGAGGTGTTGGTCGTCCACGACATGTCCGCCGAGATGTGGATCCCCAGGAACTTGAAACTGGAGACACGTTCAACAGCCATTCCATTGATGTGGATGGTGTCGTGTGTGCCTCTTGACTCCTTCCTGAAGTCCACGATGAGCTCCTTCGTTTTGGTGGTGTTGAGGAGCAGGTTATTATCAGCGCACCATGTGGCCAGGTGCTGGATCTCCTCCCTATAGGCAGTCTCATCGTTGTTACTGATGAGCCCAATCACCGTAGTGTCGTCCGCAAACTTGACGATGGAATTAGATCCATACACAGGCTTGCAGTCGGCGGTGAAGAGGGAGTAGAGAAACGGGCTTAGCACACAGCCCTGTGGTACACCAGTGTTAAGAGTGATGGATGTGGAGCAGGTGAATCCTGAACGAACATTCTGGGGTCTGTCAGTTAGGAAGTCCAAAATCCAGTTACACATTGAAGTGTTGATGCCCAGGTCTCCAAGTTTGGCTATTAACTTGGATGGGATGACAGTGTTGAATGCTGAGCTGAAGTCAACAAACAGCATGCGTGCATAAGTGTTCTTATGGTTCAGATGGGTGAGCACAGAGTGCAGTGCCATGGAAACGGCATCCTCTGTGCTCCTATTGCTGCGGTAGGCAAACTGGTGTGAGTCCAATGTGGATGGTATAGAGTCTTTTAGGTGTTCCAGGACCAGCCGCTCAAAGCACTTCATGACGATGGGTGTGAGTGCTACAGGGCGGTAGTCATTAGGGCACCTCGGGTTAGAGTGTTTCGGCACTGGCACAATGGAAGTGCGTTTAAAGCATGTCGGTACAGCTGCTTGGGCAAGAGACAGGTTGAAAATGTCTGTAAAAACCCCAGCGAGCTGCTCCGCACATGCCCTAAGCACACGTCCAGGGATGTTGTCTGGTCCAGCAGCCTTGTGTGCGCTGATCCGGCTCAGTGCCTTGCAGACATCTGTGGAGGAGAGAGTGATTGGTGGGTGGTCAGCTGAGGGTTTGAGCTTGGTGGCAGTTTCTCTGTTGTCTCTTTCAAAACGAGCATAAAAGTAATTTAGCTCGTTCAGGAAGTTGACATCAGTGGCTGCGGGGGTGGAGTGGGGGGTTTGTAGTCACTGATGGCCTGGATGCCCTGCCACATGCGTCGAGGGTCAGAGTTGGAAAAGTGGCCCTCTATCTTTAGCTTGTAGCAGTGCTTGGCCTTTTTGATGCCCCTCTTCAGGTTAGCTCTGGATGTACTGTAGGCTTGTGCATCACCTGATCTGAAGGCAGTATTGCGTGACTTCAGCAGGAGTCGAACTTCCCTGTTCATCCAAGGCTTCTGATTAGGGTATGTGGTGATCTGTTTCTGGGTTGTAACACTGTCGATGGTGGTATTGATATGATCCAATACAGAGGAAGTGAATGAGTCAATGTCCGTGTGAGCGCCACTGGTGGCTTGAGAAGCAAACCTACTCCAGTCTGTGTTTAGAAACCTTTCCTGGAGTGTGGAGTCAACCCCCGCAGGCCACACCTTGATGGTCTTTACTGATGGCTTCACACGGTTGATGAGGGGTGAATATTTGGGTGATAGAAACAAAGAGAGGTGGTCTGACTGTCCCAGGTGGGGGAGGGGTGTCGCAACGTAAGCGCCAGCCATGTTTGTGTAAACATGGTCTAAGGTTTTGTTTCCTCTGGTGTGGCAGGAAACATGCTGGTGAAACTTGGGTAGCACTGACTTTAGGTTTGAAGGATTAAAGTCACCTGCAACAATAAAAGCAGCTTCCGGGTGATCAGTCTGTTGTTTACTGATGGCTGCGTGAAGTTCTTTCATAGCAAGCTTGGCATCAGCATCCGGAGGAATATAGGCTGCAGTGATAATAGTGGAGGTGAACTCCCGCGGTAGATAAAACGGTCTACATTTAACCATGAGAAACTCCAGGTTAGCTGAACAATGACTCCCAACAATAGCAGAGTTTGTGCACCAAGCTTTGTTAATATAAATGCACAATCCACCCCCTCTGCTCTTCCCGGAGCCATCTAGTGTTCTATCCGCCCGGAGTGTGTGGCGTCCCGCTAGCTCAATAGCGGTGTCCGGTATTCCGCTGTTTAACCAGGTTTCAGTGAAGATTAGGATGTTACAGTTCAAAAGTTTCTTACTGTGTGTAATGCTGAGTCGAATCTCCTCCATTTTGTTCACTAGCGATCGTACATTGGCAAGGAAAATGCTGGGTAAAGAGAGCCGGTAAGGAGTTAGCCTTAGCTTAGCTCTTAGACCTCCACGCCTACCCCGTCTTTGTTTACGATCACAGCGCCGCCTTCTAGCACTTCCGCCCGGCCGGGCAGAGCGCATCGCCTCGGGCGTCCGAGCGATCTCAGGAAGGAGTTGAAGATTGTCCATAAAACTGTCGGAAATTCGCAAACCAATATCCAAAAGCTCACAACGGGTGTACGATGTAAAAGCACAACTGTTCTGTACGAACAGACCCGAGATGAACAAGAAAAATACCGCAAAATTGCAGAATCTGGAGAGACGCTGAGCCTCGCGATCTACTCGCGCCGCCATCTTGGTCAAAAAACCAAGAAAAAAAACATATCTTTTATTATATGTTATAAATTAATTTAAAATGTGTTAAAGCCTATCTTGGAAGTAAGTAAATGACAAAAACAGAATTAGCGCTGCTGGGTATCTCTGGCTGAGACTGCGAGGGATAGCCTACGGCAAATTTGACATCTTACTTTCTTCGTCTGCCAATCTCTTAATATTTCCCCCTCTTTTGGAAAGCCGTGGAAATGACATATAAGAAATGAAACAAGACTAATTAATTATGTGGTAATTGGAATATTTTTATTGGTTTCCTCAAAGTAGCCTATTTCTATAGCCTACGTTTGCTTGCTAGTGCTACTGTCTTTTTTTTCGATAAAACACCAAGGCAAAGGGCACATTTCGGGGTGTAGTGAGCGGTGACGTGTGATTTTAAATTCAGCGCATTTAATTTCACAACGCATAGGCGCCGATGTTTCTGCCAGTGCGTGCCCAGTGCCCACACAGTAGATCTGGTGATCTGATAGTAGCCTACTAGTTCACTAAATAAATAATTCATTAAACACATTTATCATAAGCACTTAACTCAAAAATATACGGTGGCCGAGAGAGCTCAACGCGCTGCAAATGAAGAAAACACATGCAAATAGAAAAAACACCTGCAAATAAAGAAAACATCTTCATCAGTTTTACAACACATGCGCAGCAAAAGTTCACAACACATGCAAATAGAGAAACGCGCTGCAAAAAGTCCACAACACATGCAAATAGAGAAACGCTGCAAATACTCACAACACATGCAAATAGAGAAACGCGCTGCAAAAGTCCACAACACTTGCAAATAGAGAAACGCTGCAAATACTCACAACACATGCAAATAGAGAAACGCGCTGCAAAAGTCCACAACACATGCAAATAGAGAAACGCGCTGCAAAAGTCCACAACACATGCAAATAGAGAAACGCGCTGCAAAAGTCCACAACACATGCAAATAGAGAAACGCGCAGCAAAAGTTCACAACACATGCAAATAGAGAAACGCGCTGCAAAAAGTCCACAACACATGCAAATAGAGAAACGCTGCAAATACTCACAACACATGCAAATAGAGAAACGCGCTGCAAAAGTCCACAACACATGCAAATAGAGAAACGCGCTGCAAAAGTCCACAACACATGCAAATAGAGAAACGCGCTGCAAAAAGTCCAAGACATGCAAATAGAGAAACGCGCTGCAAAAGTCCACAACACATGCAAATAGAGAAATGCGCTGCAAAAGTTCACAACATGCAAATACAAAAACGCAGCTGCAAATAGGCCTGCTCATAATGCACATATGATCAGAATGTTAAAATAAACAAACAAACACCTTTCAGGTGCACCCCGCCGAAGACTGTACGTCAATTGTTGGTGTTCCCTTAACACTTTCGTTTTGGTATGCCAGTCCCGGTGCCAGGACAAACGATTTGGGGTATTATTTTGTGTTAAAAAATATTATTAATAAATTATTAATAATAAATTATATATATTTTTTATAATTTACTTGATTTTATGACTCAAATCACAATTAATTATTCACTGCAGAAAGTGAAACTAAAAGTCAGCGATGCAAGCTCTTCTTCAACATGTTCTGATAACACTATTTAACCTAAATTTATGTATTAATATTTCCCTTGTGGCCCGTAGTTAAAAGAAATGAGAACAGGTGTTATACAAGTTTTTTTTTTTTTTCATGGGTTAGCTGATCTTTACAGCGCGTCAGTTATGTGATGCACTGTAAATTATTGTAGTGCAAATTAAAATGTTAATTTAACTCTAAAAGTAGCCTAATCATCATCATCATCATCATCATCATCATCATACAGATCATCGCAGAAAGGGCCAGTTCGCCGGGCCTGGAATGTGTTGCAGCGCGTATTTGCATGTGTTGTGGACTTTTTGCAGCGCGTTTCTCTATTTGCATGTGTTGTGAGTATTTGCAGCGCGTTTCTCTATTTGCATGTGTTGTGGACATTTGCAGCGCGTTTCTCTATTGGCATGTGTTGTGAGTATTTGCAGCGCGTTTCTCTATTTGCATGTGTTGTGGACATTTGCAGCGCGTTTCTCTATTGGCATGTGTTGTGAGTATTTGCAGCGCGTTTCTCTATTTGCATGTGTTGTGGACATTTGCAGCGCGTTTCTCTATTTGCATGTGTTGTGAGTATTTGCAGCGTTTCTCTATTTGCATGTGTTGTGAACTTTTGCAGCGCATGTGTTGTAAAACTGATGAAGATGTTTTCTTTATTTGCATGTGTTTTCTTCATTTGCAGCGCGTTGAGCTGTCTCGGCCACCGTAAAAATAACTAGGCCTATTAAACAATAAAATAACTAGAGAACTGGCTGACTAAAATCAGATTTCAAAGGAAGCAAAGGTGAAGTCCGTATAATTTACATAGGTAGCTTACCTAAGTTACTGTGTTATTTATTTTATCAGTCAATCGTGAAAAATCTGGTGGTCTAAAGTTTCTGGCAACATTAAATCAAGGATAGAAGAAAATTCTAGAGAAAGAGCAATAGATTCACGAGTGCACAGAACACAGTTTGAGCACGCACACGTAATATGCGAGCAAGAGCAGAGCCGTGAGACGTTTGAGAGCGCACGTCGATTTTCTGCTAGAGAGCGGAGAGATTCGTAATATGGATGCGCGTTAATGCCCTCGCATTTGTCATTAAAATAACGCAATAGAAACGGCCTCAAATTAACTATACAACGAGATGAAAGTCGTGTCTGAAAGCTGCAATCGTTTTTATTATTGGTTAAAATGAATGGAGAATATTTAGCCTTTTTTCCCGAGGGTGCTCGAGCCCTCGTGAACCCAAGGTATTGGCGCATCCTGTCACACTGACACTTCATCGCCAGGGCCCCGCTTGCGATGTTGGCTGGGCCCGCGTTCGTTACGGGCCCCACCGGCCGCACGGGCCCCAGTGCGGCTGCACTGCCTGCACTGTCTGTAGTTACGCCCCTGATTGTATCTCCTTCTATAATATATGCTAACAAACTTTGAAGGGTGGGGATTTGTGTCTCAACGATGTATCTCAAGCGGTCTAGTATGGCAGCTCGAGCACCTTGGAGCCTAAGCCTTTCGCCAAAGCCAAAGATTGTCAATAAATTTCATTCTCAAAGTCCTGACTGAAATAAAAAATAACATGCTTTTTGTATGATCTCTCTTATTTTGTTCAAATTATTCACATTTTCTGCAAATGTATGTTCTAGGGATGTGACGGTGAGGAAATTTTCCCACCGGTTAATTGATGTGTGACAACACCGGTAATACCGGTATCACCGGCGGAGGCTTTTAAATCACTAATTCTATCTAACCGAAAGTAACATGCACACGACCGCTCTGAACTGAAAACGTGCCAGTGTTGCGTATTCACACACTGTGAATGACAGCTCGTCTGTAAATGCGCGCTCTGTGAGACCATGGGTGCGTCTCAATCAGTTCCTAGTTCAGTAGTCAGGGCACTGATCAAGCATTGATCAGTCTATGATTGAGATGCACGCCATGAATGAATAACAGTTCGTCCGTAAAGCCTCGTTTATACTCGACGCGCCCGCACGAGCACGAGGGTGCGCGCGGCAAAAATAAATGCGCGCAGTCAGCGTAGCGGAGGCTCGCACTGCGGAGCCAGGCCAAAGTAAACAATGCGCGCTCTGTGCGGCCGTGCACATTTTACTTTCGGTTTTGAATTAGCGCCAATTCGGCTGCGGGTTGCTTGAATTATGGGTTCATTAGTCTATTATTTTTAATGAAAAACACAACAACAAAACAAATGACAAACTCCCTTAAATAGGCGCTTTTACGTTTCGCTTTGAAACCAAATCTTCCGCGATCATCTCAGTCAGCTCCTCACTCTTAAATCTGATGAATGACTCCTGCCGCTGCCGAGACTCACGGTCGGATCCTGCTTTATTAAGCAGATACGTTCAGTTTTTATTTGTATTGTCTGTTCTCTAACTGAACTAAATTATTTTATTACTATAAAAAAATCAAAAAGACGGTGGGCGGTGCCACGGTGGGCAAGTGATGTAACCGGTGTTGAGTCTGGACACCGGAAACACCGGAAACACCGACAACACCGACTATCGTAGCAAGCCTAGTATGTTCACATACTTTTCCTAGGACCTGTAGATGTAAAATAAAGTCTGTGTATACGTGAATGTTTTCCTGTATGATGTGAATTACACACTCACCCACATCGAAAATGTGAATTCTGAAGCTATTTCATTTTTAAACATGTTTCATTTAAGTTATTAGATATGAATATTTAGGTTGAGAGTGTCTGCAGTTTCTGTTGTTGAAACAAGTATTGTCACATTATGTGCACATTATTATTATTAGATTATTTTACTCATAAATGGAAAAAAAGCTTCACGATTTGAGTATTTGTAATTATTTGTATGAAATGCACGATTTGTATCATTACACTGAGAAGAAACACTGGTGTAGGATTTACCTTAAAACTATTCTCATTTAGAAATATCTAGTAAATAATTGCAAAGAAACAGCAACACATTGAATTAAAAGTCAAATGTTGAAGTAGAAAGACTGAAATAGTATTTTCTTACCGCTTTGACAAATAAAGGGAAGTCTCGATTCACATCTGTAGTCATTCCAATATCCATCTGAATAAAAATATGCCCAATATTCTTTTCCCATATAAGTATTTGGCTGAGGCGCATCCCAGTTCATGAATGTGATGTTTTCATTTTGAAAAGACCAGCGCCAGCTGTTCACGTCGTCATACAGTCCGATCCAAGTGTTCAGTTGTAGTCCAGCTCTTGACTTGTTGAATTCAATCCACTCTTCATCAGTCTGTACAGTGGCCAGGTCCCAGTGGTTCTGTCGACAGTATTCCTGAGCCTCGGCCCATGTTTTACTCTCTCCGATCAGAATATATTTATGTGAGCTGCACAGAATCACTGAGAGAAACCCTGATGAACAAACAGAAAACAAAACGTTAGCATTTTCTAAAAGCAAATACAATTATTCAGATTTCAGATGAGACTTAAACAGACAGAGAATTAATTCAGAGTCCATCTTGCATGTGAAAAATGAAGACAAATGTAGGTCCTCCAGAGATGCAGATTATCTGAGTGTTGTTATACAGTATGTTGTAACGTCTGGACTGTCTCACATTGCTCATTTCAGAAAAGTTGGGCATATGTTGCCTTTAAAAGCCAACTACCTTCAAACTCCCTGCGGATCGATCGCGGAAGAACCAAGAGAAAGCTTCAGCTCACACACGCTCTGAGAAGCTCAACACACACATCTCACTTTACTCAGATCAAAACCCATGCAGGTTTCCACTTTTACTTTAGATAAACTTTAGATGCGTTTAAGCTGTGCCTCCTTTTTAAGGTGATTGTTATTCATTGCTGGCTCTCGAGGTTAACTGTTTGTGAAATTGCCGTTTCTTGATTATTCTGTATATCTGTATTCTTTGTTTGTCGTATGTATTTGTAGTATCAATTATTAAAACCACAAACCACAGTTCAGATTTTTCTACAGGCTTTCATATAGTATCGTTGAGTACACTAATTAATATTCTAATAGATCAGAAAGTTATTCTTCACGGCCAGAAGGATAATCATCCTGTAGATTTGATAGAAAGAATAAAACTTCATGAGAATTGATAAGAAGATGGTACTGTCGGACGAACGGATCAGTCAATTTGAAATTAATTCTTTAAAGGTTATTAAGTTGGCTTGAGAAAGCCAACTTACTGAAATCCTAATAAACTTATTATTATTTTTCTTACCCAAATTTCTGACTATCTCCTCCTAGAGCTTTAACTCTACAAACTCCAAACTTGGCTCAGACCTTCAGACTGTTCTGACTCGCGTTGCTGTATCTTTTCTAACTGATCAGACTCACGGTTTTCCTGAAAATTAATATTAAATATCATAAAAATCCCATAGACTTTCATTGACCAAAGGTTCATGACTGTTTTAACTGTTTAACTTAAACTGCTAGAAGCCATTGATACTCAGTTAAGCTTTAAACTACCTATCTTCTTTCTAACTAATCTATCTATCTATCTATCTATCTATCTATCTATCTATCTATCTATCTATCTATCTATCTATCTATCTATCTATCTATCTATCTATCTATCTATCTACCTACCTATCTACCTATCTATCTATCTATCTATCTATCTATCTATCTATCTATCTATCTATCTATCTATCTAAAGACTGTTTTTATCTATCTATCTATCTTCAAACTTTTTCTATTTATCTATCTCTTTCTAACGAATCTATCTTTCTTTCTAACTATCTTTCTTTCGAACTAATCCATCTTTCTTTCTTTCTAACTAATCCATCTTTCTTTCTTTCTTTCTTTCTTTCTTTCTTTCTTTCTTTCTTTCTTTCTTTCTTTCTTTCTAATCCATCTTTCTTTCTAACTAATCTTTCTTTCTTTTTAATATATCTTTCTTTCTTTCTAACTAATCCATCTTTCTTTCTTTCTAACTAATCCATCTTTCTTTCTTTCTAACTAATCCATCTTTCTTTCTTTCTTTCTTTCTTTCTTTCTTTCTAACTAATCTTTCTTTCTTTCCTTCTAACTAATCTATCTTTCTTTCTTTCTTTCTTTCTTTCTTTCTAACTAATCCATCTTTCTTTCTTTCTAAGTAATCCATCTTTCTTTCTTTCTATCTTTCTTTCTAAGTAATTCATCTTTCTTTCTTTCTTTCTTTCTTTCTTTCTTTCTTTCTTTCTTTCTAACCGATCTATCTTTCTTTCTTTCTAACTAATCCATCTTTCTTTCTAACTAATCTTTCTTTCTTTCTAATATATCTTTCTTTCTTTGTTTTTCTTTCTTTCTTTCTAACTAATCCATCTTTCTTTCTTTCTAACTAGTCCATCTTTCTTTCTTTCATTCTAACTAATCCATCTTTCTTTCTTTCTAACTAATCTTTATTTTTTTTTCTTATAACTAATCCATCTTTCTTTCTTTCTTTCTTTCTAACTAATCAGTCTTTCTTTCTTTCTAACTAATCCATCTTTCTTTTTTTCTAACTAATTAATCAATCTTTCTTTCTTTCTTTATAATTCTTCTTTCTTTCTTTCTAACTAGTCCATCTTTCTTTCTTTCATTCTATCTAATTCATCTTTCTTTCTAACTCATTCATCTTTCTTTCTTTCAACTAATCTATCAATCTAACTTTAAACTACTTTAAACTTCTAACTTCTTTAAACTTCTTCAAACTTTCTGGTCAGGCTTTCTCAAGCCAACTTAAAGTTTGTCTCAACAAACTTTTTTTTCTAGTTCTGTACTTATATATATATATATATATATATATATATATATATATATATATATATATATATATATATATATATATATATATATATATATATATATATATATATAGTTAATGTAAAAATCCATTGTTATTAATTATTTATATATTGTACAAATACTTAGGTTAGGAATTTCCCTTTTGGGTGATTTTAAATATTTATAATTCGGTCATAACACGTTACGATTAATTATGAATAAATAAATATAAACACTGCATGAAAAGTGGGATTTTCGTCAGTATGTGGCACTGTAGATTGCCGTGGAACTTCAGGTTTACGACTGTGCACGGCAATTTGCAGGCAACACCGAAAACTGCCGTAAATTGTCGTAAATTGACGTGGGCCTTGCTTGGCAGTCGTCCCCCCATGACCCCCCCCCCCTTAATTATAGGAGAGGCTTTATCATGTAAATGAACATGCTGTGAGCTACACAAATGCAAATCAGAGTAGCAGCAGGGGGAGTTTTATCTAGGTTCTGAATTTTTTTTAACCAAAACAAGTTTAAAGTTTAAGTTAAAATGTTAACTTAAATTTAAGTTAAATGTACTCGTTTTAGTTCACATTACTACATTTTTAGGGCAACCAGTTTGCTCCAATTTTTTAAGTAGATTCAACTTGTCCGGGCTCACAGTGTAGATTAATTACTCTGTATGTCATTAGCAATAACCAATGTTATGTAAAAAAAAAATACAGGACAGCAGTTCATGTCTTCAACCTTTAGAGAGGTTATGTGATGCAACAAGACAATGAACCAAAGCACACAAATAAATCAAGTAAAGCATACAGTTTACATACCAACATAAATTTTTCCACCCTGCACTGTGAATGATTTCTAAATGGCTATTAATCATAAATGTGAAAAGTACAAGTTTGTGTGTTAATAGTTATTTTAGTCAGATTGTGTTTTTCTGTAATTGTCATTTAAATTGAGCTCACACCACATTTTATGAATTATCAATGCAGATTTACAAGAGGTGGTTTCCTGGACAGGGTTTAAATTATGCCAAGAGTAGGCCTTAATCTAGTTAATCGTGAGTTAAAAACGTGTTGCCTGGAACAAAGATTAAGCACAGATTACTAACACCTGGACTACGAGTCCTGAACTAAAATAAACTGGATTCATTTACAGTTTTATCTAATTGCTTACACACAATTTCTGAAAATATGGCTCCATTTCTTGTAACTCTACACACAAAACACACAAAACATCAGACATCTCTTGCAAAAGCAACACTTTGTGCAAAACTATTTTAACTCTTCCAAAAATGTTGTTTTTGCATATATCTAACTACACACAAATATGCACATCTGAGGAATTTTACAGTTGAACTGAAATCAACTGAACTGAATCAACACTGAAGTCACTTGAGCTGAATATTGACACTATATTGGCTTGTTAGAGCCGGTTTACAGCAGAATTTGTTTTGAACTTGTTACTGAAGCTGCTATGAAACAATATATTTTGTTGTATGCATTTTCTTTCTCAAACCTGAGTTTTGATTTCTAAGTGATCAATTTATGTATAAGTGTTTTCACACATGATCATTGGCTGTATGGGTCCTCAGTAAATTAATGTGGCATTTAAATGGCAAAAGTTATTCTTGTCTCTATAACTTATGGCTTCCTAGAGACACGTTTATGGGTAAATAAAATATTAATAATATAAATAAAATGAATATCAAAACATATTTTAAATATAATGAAGTCATTTTATTATAGCACTCATCAGATGTTCCTGGAAACAAAACAGAGACAGAACAGTATAAACAAACTATACAACAAACTAAACACCAAATTACAAAAACATTATTATGTGAAAGTGAATAAAGTTGTGTGTGTGTGTGTGTGTTTTCAGTTATAAATATGTGCTGTGTAAATTAGCCTATATATACTTTAGAAATTATATATAGCCTAGCTTTAAAAAACAAACAATAACCCATATAGATAAATTATAATAATTGTATAATATTAAGCTACTAATAACATTAGGCTACTTTACTCTAGCACAGTAGTCAGTTAAGCAATTAATTAACATCTTATATTAATATGTATGTAGCCTAGGCTACATCTAAAGGTAAGTCTGCTTTAAAAAATATATATATATATATATATTACACTTCGACATGTACAGAATGTGCGCGTTAAGAAACATGTTCAAATGTGTCTTCTTAACATGTTAAAACTGTGCGTCGACTGTGTGTGTATGCCTGTTACACGACCAGAATGTGCATGTCTACACATACAAAAGAAACACGTAAAAAATTGCTGCATTGACGCGGACAAACAGTGCGTGTTAACACGATCACAAGTCACGCGTTTCGTATAAAGAGATTTGGCCCCGGGCGCGTTCCATAGTAGAGCCCTAGTCCAATCACGTGCGAGGTCGAGGTCATGGCCATGACGCGTAGAAGACGAGCTTTAAACTTTTTTCCAGGACGCCGTCTTCAACTCCTGGACGCGACCAACTTTTTGGACTTTTTCAGGAGGCTGTCTTCGTCTTCACAACTCTGAGGCAAACTGCAGGCGCTATGAACCAGAGCATGGGTAATGTAACGTTACGATTTAAAGAATATGCTTTTATTCAGCTGTATAAGGACATGGATGCGTTAATAGATCCGAGCTTAAAACTGCACATTTTGTTTACACAGACTATCCTCGCCTCATAACGAAGCCGTGAGCTCTTATCTGCTTGGAGCGATTTCCGCGAGTCCAGATTTAACCACTGATCACGACGACATTCTGTGTAAGTAAGTTATAACTTATAATGTGTTTCTCATTCCTTGTTTAATTTTACCGTGACTGTTTTTATTGATACCAGTCTCATGTAATTGTTTTCCAGCTGCCTGTAAGACGTATTATGAATCGACACGCCGGAGCTTCAGATACAAACAACCTGAACTTACATCGCAGGCGGAAACTACGAAGTTTAGCTCAGAGTCGATCAGGAAGAAAAAGGGTAAGATTTATTATATTAGATCCGTTTTTTGTCAATGTGAGTATTTTCCAGGTTGCTTATTGTCTTTATGGATTGTATTACAGTTGCTGGAAGCGAGAGTGTGCTGGCTGAGGTGGACATTTGGAAGTCCGCGACCATTGAACTCATGTCTGATGAGGAAGACGCTTTGTTGACGGGGTGTCTGGATGGATTGTGCGGCCACCGCCCTCTCGTAGCCTGGAGCACGCCGAACTTTACATTACATTACGAGACATTACTGCTGCACTGTACATAGTTGTGTGTTTAACAATAAAGCTGTTTCTTTGAGTAAACCGCTGTGTTTTATAAATGAAGCCCTTTCTTTGAATGAACAGCTGTGTGTTTATATGAAGCTCTTTCTTTGAATAAACGGCACGGTCCGTATCATTTTCCCATATATTCCTTGATGGTATGAATACTTCATAGCACAATAACATTAATATAAAACATAAATTATTACAACATAAATTATATATTTATTATTATTATTATTGGGGTTTACATTTATAATGAGCCAGGGGGACCAATAATGATTGGTTTGCAGTGATCTGCCAACCAATCACGAGGGATTTTTCTTGTTTAAAAGTGAGTAAATTCAAGTCTGGCCGTTGACTCTCTGGTTTCGCTGCTATTCATATGCTAATTAGAGGCATCGCACCTCCGCGCGGTCTCTCAGCAGGGGGCTCTCCACCTACGTCATGGTTCGTTTACGACAATTTGTGGCACAGACGAACGCGACGTTCGCTGCCTCTAAATTGTCGAAAACTGCCGAAAATTAGGGAGATTTCCGGGAGTATACAGGCGTTTACGGGGTCGAAAATCCCACTTTTCATGCAGTGAAATACATAATTCCCTTTCTGAGCTTATTTAATGTATTAACATATGAAGCCGAGTCGTTAAAATGTTATGCATATGATAGACAAAGGACACAAGAATACAAATATAAAGTTTCTTATTCTTTAAATGTTTATAAAACACGCATTCATAAAAGGCAAGTTTATTTATATGGCACATTCATGCACAATGGTAATTCAAAGTGCTTTGCAATTCAAAAATAACCATAAAAACAGATGATTAAGTAATAAAATGAACATTAATTGGAAAAATGTATTTAAAATATTTATAAAAAATTATAAAGAAAAAAATTATAAAATAAAGGGTAATAAAAACTGACCTGAAAACAGAAAGAGCTGAATCAGTCTTCCTTCCATCGCTGTGTAGATCACGATGAGCTCCTCTCATCCGCTGCTAAAAATGGAAGATTCTGAAGATGTTCTGAAATATAGCCGTGACTAAGGGCTCAAAACACACCCAATTTCATTTGTGTATTTAAACCAGCTTCATCAAAAAGCAGCAAAATGACAAATTCATGATGTAAAATATTTGCTAAGCTAATTACACAAATCAGGCAAAATCAGAGCAAGAAGACACTGGTTTGCATGGGAAATCATCAACATGTGTTTGGGAGAGGCTTTGGCCCTGGCAGCATCACACCATCATAGAATGAGGAGTTACATCATGAGGTTTTTACTCCGCAGTGCATTTCAGGAAGGCTCCGCCATATTAGCAGGAACACCATCTGATGTTCTGCACAAAGACTGCACAATCACCAATGCATGTTCTTCCAATGACAGGAACTTCTCCACTAGAAATTTTACATTCCCAAAACACTCCGAGATGCAGGATGATCGCAGAACATTTAGGGAACCATATTTTATAAGGAAATGTGATGTGTACATTGATTCACACACACAAATGTGATTGAAGGACCTAAATAGGACCAAAAAATAACATTTTAGGTTGGTCCAGCAAACATTATGGGAATGTAGTGTAGAGACTGAGCACTGAACAAGATATGTTGAATCACAGTCCTAAATGAAACGAATATCCCTATAAACCCGTCTCCGGCGTGGTGACTCTGAATTTTTGAATATTCCTGTTTAATAACTGCCTCACCGACACGGCATCCTCAATAAACCTGTCTCCGGCGTGATGACTCCGATCTTTCGAATATTCATATCTGATAATATGCATATCTAATAATTGCCTCATCGACATGACATCCTCAATAAACCTGTCTCAGGCGTGATGACTCTGATAAGTGATATAGTGATCTATACATATACTCTGAAAATGAAAGTGAAGCCAGTATAGATGATGACCCTGACTTAAACTTACCACCACCTGCAGTAGAAAGAGAGACACTTCCTGAGTCTGTTATCAACCTCATAGAACAACTTACTGATAAAGTCAGTGCGCTGGAAGGACGGGTTGCTGAATGTGTCAAGACGATGAGTGGATGTTGATCACAAGAAGAGTTCCAGAACAAGGGTAAAGGGATGAAAGATCGGTTGGTGTATCGTATGGAGCGTGAATGTGAGAGATTCAAGAAAGTGGTGGAAAGGTCTGTGCAGGAACTCGGAACCTGCTGGTTCTGGAGGAGTCCACCGCTGACATCATCCTGGGCGCCCGTGGTTAGAGCAGCACAACCCAGTCATCTCCTGGAAGACGGGAGAAGTCCTGAAGTGGGGCGACAACTGCTTCCCGGACTGCTTCCCATCTCCACCGATTCGTCCCTCTCCGCGTTCCCAAGATCTCCCTGTCTGTGCCACGTCCATCGAGAGTCCGGTAGAGAGACGATCGGTGGATGTTCCCGCCTGTTACGCCCCCTTCAGTGACGTCTTCTGTCCCCAACGGGCTTCCAAGCTGCCTCCCCATCGGCATGGGACTGTACCATCGATCTGCTGCCAGGTGAACCAGTGCCCAGAGGGAAAATCTATCCCCTTTCTCTTCCGGAGGAGAAGGCCATGGAGGATTACATCAAGGAGGCGCTGGAGCAAGGCTACATCCGTCCATCCACCTCCCCTGCTGCTTCGAGTTTCTTCTTCGTGGCGAAAAAGGATGGAGGCTCGTGGCCCTGTATCGACTACCGCGCACTCAATAACATCACAGTGAAAAAGAATTTGGAAAAAATCCAAGTCAAGGCACTCAATAGGATGCAAAAGTAAAAAGCCTTTATTAGTTGGGCTAAAACATTAAAACACCAACGCGTATCGGCCCATTGGCCTTCATCAGGGTGTTGGTAACAAACAGACAGGATCAAGCAATACTTATAGTTGCATTGGTTTCAGGTGTGCCACTTAGGCACTTGCAACAAAATTTTTGGCCACTAGAGGCAATAATTCAGATAATGGCTGTTGCCAAAGGTAGGACTATACAAATACAAGGCAAAATAAGAGATCTCCAAGTGGAAAAAACAAAAAGAGTGACACCAATACAAACATCTTGTGTACTCCACACAGTTATGTCCCTGAAGTCAATAAATGTGAATAGGCTAGTTACCCATCTTACTTCTGAATTCATTGTCAAGATAGTTCTACAACAACAGAAGAAAAAATGTTATGGGCATTACAGTACATTCAAAGAATAGTCAACATTCACGGACAACAATACACGGTCCCTAATGAGACACAGCCATTACAAAAAAGGTGAGAGGTCAAAATCTTCATTGAGACCTGGATGACTGGTGGCCCTCAAGGAATAGATCCAATATGTCTCCCTTTGTTTAAGGCGTTTGATGATATCCCCACCCCTGGCATCAAGGCGAATAGCCTCAATGCCCACTACTCTTAGGGTCGAATCACTCCCATGTTTTGCGTCTATATAATGTTTGGCCATTGGATAGTTCATATTTCCAGTCCGAATGGCATATCTATGTTAAGCTACCCTGTCTCTTAGTCTCCTTTTAGTTAGGCCTATGTAAAAACATCCACAAGTACACTCTAAACGATAAACAACATGGGTGGTATTGCAATTTATAAAACTATTAATAGTGTAAGTCTTATTGCTAAAAACATCCATAAATTTTAATTGAAGAAGCCAGAAAGCAGAAGTCAGTGTTACAATCTCAGATTGAAGAATTGAAATCTGAGCTCACTCAGACAGAAACAGAGGAACACAGGTTGCCTTTTGAAAATAAATTAAAAGAAGATCTTGATAAACTGTCAACTAAATTGAAACAAGGCAAAATAATCAAATTTAAGCGAGACCGCAATGACTACAGTAATTGTTCTATATACGGCTGGGGCAAGAAGGGACACCTGACGAAAAGAAGAGTATCTTTTAATCTTCCAAGCACTGATGATGAGAACTATGATGAAACTCATGTCACTAATGACCGTGACAAAATTGCTGATGTGTATGACAGAAATGCTTTTTTGGAATTTCGCCCCAGACAGCACAACCAACCTTACAAAAGAGGAAGAGGAAAACGCGGAGGGGTGGAAAGCGGCGGAACCCACTCTCAGGAACCACCAATCACAAGGAGCCGGTTGAAGCATCGGTAGTAATTAATATCTCAGATCTCCCCCTCTCTGATGACTGCGTTTCTGTCTTGTCCAAGGGTCTCTCATTTTCTCCTACAAACTCAAGTAGACCATTTGACACCAAAGTGGACCTCTATCGATTCTACAGAAGTCTACATTTGAAGGCCTGGTACTCCCAGAACGCACAGGGTGCAGGTACCTACTCAACCACCACGGTAAACTCTTCTTTTCGGCCTAAATCTACTTTTTCACCGTGTACCACAAATCCCATATTGACTACTTTCACCAAAAAGGTGTCCTATGAAGTAGAAAAGCTTTACAGTAAACAAAAAAAGATCACCCAGCATAATCTCACACAAAATGAATCTCAAGCACTCAAGTGGCTTTCGGAGAGAGATGATATAATCATAATAAGTGCTGATAAGGGTGGTGCTGTCTGTGTGTGGGACAAGAAGAAGTATATAAGTGAAGCTCTTCGCCAACTAGACAACACTCAGTATTACTCAAAGCCCTCATCCAATACAATGGACACTATAAGAAGAGAGCTGGAGCAATTGCTTAATGAGGCAAAATTACATAATTGGATCACTAAGAAAGAATATGAGTTTTTGCTTTGTCAACACCCACGTTATTCTTCTTTTTACATGCTCCCCAAAGTCCACAAGGATCTGGAAAATCCACCTGGCAGACCGATAATCAGCGGGAATGATTCAATAACAGAACCTGCTTCCAAGTTTGTGGATTACTTTATCAAGACATTTGTGGCAGATTTACCTTCTTATATTCAAGATACTACACAGGTTTTAAAGAAAATTGAACAAATAGGTAACATAGGCTCTTGTTTTATGGCCACAATGGATGTGGAGTCTTTATACAGCAATATTGTACATGACGAGGGTCTAGAGGCTTTAAAACACTATCTCTCATCCAGACCTGAACATTTGATGCCTCCCAGTGACTTTATAGTGCGACTTACTGAGTGGACTTTAAAGAACAACATTTTTCTCTTTCAAGACAAACTGTATAGACAAGAAAAGGGGACTGCAATGGGTGCTTGTTTTGCTCCCAATTATGCCAATCTGTTTCTAGGCTTATGGGAGGAGCGCTATATATTTTCCCAAGTTAACCCTTTTAAAGATAAAGTCTTGTGGTGGGGTAGATACATTGACGATGTGATTCTGATGTTCTCAGGCTCAGAAAAAGAACTTGTAGACTTCCATGTATATGTAAATAGCTTAAATGAGAACCTAAAATTTAGTCTGGACTATGATTTACACGCTATTAACTTTCTGGATCTACGGATCTCAAAAGATAATGAGGGATTCTTACATACATCTATCTTTAGAAAGGCAACAGATCGTAATACCTTATTGCATGCTAATAGTTTTCATCCCTCATGGCTTATTGATAACATACCCTTTGGACAGATCCAGAGACTAAGGCGTATATGTGATTCAGACCAGGATTTCCAGTATCAATCTATGGATATGCAGCAGCGTTTTCGACAAAGAGGTTATCAAACACAAACTCTCGTTCAAGCTCATAATCGAGCCCAATCACTTGAAAGGAAGAGCCTGCTTCAGTCTAGACCCAAAAGAGTATCAACACAGAAACCCTATTTTGTCACTCATTACAGCAAGGAGGCTGTCCAGATTAAACACATTATAAAGAAAAACTGGAACATTATTGAATGTGACCCGACTTTACGGGAAATATTCACGGAACCCCCTGGGATCAGCTTTAGGAGGGCCCCCACACTTAAAGACAAGTTAGTAAGAAGTTACCTCCCTGCTCCTAAACGTGAAACTTGGCTTCGTCAACCCAAGGGAAACTTTCCTTGTGGCAATTGTAATTATTGTGAGAATATTGCTAAAACTGACAAATTTATGGATGTTTTTAGCAATAAGACTTACACTATTAGTATATTATATAGTTTTATAAATTGCAATACCACCCATGTTGTTTATCGTTTAGAGTGTACTTGTGGATGTTTTTACATAGGCCTAACTAAAAGGAGACTAAGAGACAGGGTAGCTGAACATAGATATGCCATTCGGACTGGAAATATGAACTATCCAATGGCCAAACATTATATAGACGCAAAACATGGGAGTGATTCGACCCTAAGAGTAGTGGGCATTGAGGCTATTCGCCTTGATGCCAGGGGTGGGGATATCATCAAACGCCTTAAACAAAGGGAGACATATTGGATCTATTCCTTGAGGGCCACCAGTCATCCAGGTCTCAATGAAGATTTTGACCTCTCACCTTTTTTGTAATGGCTGTGTCTCATTAGGGACCGTGTATTGTTGTCCGTGAATGTTGACTATTCTTTGAATGTACTGTAATGCCCATAACATTTTTTCTTCTGTTGTTGTAGAACTATCTTGACAATGAATTCAGAAGTAAGATGGGTAACTAGCCTATTCACATTTATTGACTTCAGGGACATAACTGTGTGGAGTACACAAGATGTTTGTATTGGTGTCACTCTTTTTGTTTTTTTGTTTTTTCCACTTGGAGATCTCTTATTTTGCCTTGTATTTGTATAGTCCTACTTTTGGCAACAGCCATTATCTGAATTATTGCCTCTAGTGGCCAAAAATTTTGTTGCAAGTGCCTAAGTGGCACACCTGAAACCAATGCAACTATAAGTATTGCTTGATCCTGTCTGTTTGTTACCAACACCCTGATGAAGGCCAATGGGCCGATACGCGTTGGTGTTTTAATGTTTTAGCCCAAATAATAAAGGCTTTTTACTTTTGCATCCTATTGAGTGCCTTGACTTGGATTTTTTCCAAATTCTTTTTCCAAATTTAACCCTTCCAAGAGCACCAGAGGATACAAGGGATTCCAGCAGCGCTCCAGTTCTCTTTTGTCTAACATCACAGTGAAGTTCCGATATCCCCTTCCTCTCGTCGCAGCTGCCCTGGAACATCTCCGTGGTGCAACTGTGTTCACGAAGTTGGACCTCCGCAGCGTGTATAACCTCATCCGGATACGTGAGGGGGACGAGTGGAAGACCGCCTTTGTCACGCCCACAGGACACTACGAGTACCTCGTGATGCCATATGGACTCGCCAACGCCCCCTCCGTATTCCAGGACTTCATACATGAGGTGCTCCGGGAGTGTCTCCACGGGTTCGTGCTGGTCTACATTGATGACATCTTGATCTACTCCCGGAGCCTGGCCGACCATCACCGTCACGTTGCGGAGGTCCTTCAACGGCTAAGGAAATACCAGCTCTACCTTAAGGCCGAGAAATGCTCATTCCATCAGCCCTCAGTGCAGTTTCTCGGCTACATCATTGATCACAGTGGCATCCGGATGGATGAGAGGAAGGTGGAAGCCATCCGGTCCTGGCCAACCCCATCATCCGTGAAAGAACTCCAACGATTCCTAGGGTTTGCCAATTTCTACCGATGCTTCATCCAGAACTACAGCTCCATCGCCAGCCCCCTCACCAGCCTTCTCCGAAACAAGCCCAAGTCTCTGTCCTGGACCCCATCCGCCAACCAAGCCTTCCAGACCCTGAAGGATGCCTTCACGACCGCTCCCCTCTTGGTCCACCCCGATCCTGACCTCCCTTTCCTCGTCGAAGTGGATGCCTCCACCACCGGGGTGGGTGGGGTCCTATCTCAGCAGTAGGGGAACCCCAGTCGTCTCCATCCATGTGCCTTCTTCTCCCGCAAGCTCAGCCCGGCGGAGGTCAACTACGATATTGGTAACCGTGAACTCCTCGCCATCAAGCTCGCACTGGAGGAGTGGAGGCACTGGTTAGAGGGCGCCAAGCATCCATTTCTGGTTCTTACCGACCACAAAAACCTGGGGTATCTCCGCGAGGCAAGACGACTCAACCCCCGACAAGCCAGATGGGCTCTCTTCTTCATGAGATTCGACTTCCACATCTCTTACCGACCTGGGGCCAAGAACATCAGGGCGGATGCCCTTTCCCGCATCCACGGCCCCGAGGAACGGTCCGAGGAAGAAGAGGAACCCATTCTCCCCACTAAGCTCTTCCTTAGCCCCATCACTTGGTCGAAGGAGACCTTGCCCTCTACCAATGCCTCCACCAACGTGCCGCCCTCCAGGCTTGCAGTACCTCACACGAGCACAACACATCCCTCTCATTCACTCCTCGCACACATCACTGGGCACTGGTCACCCTGGGGTCAATGAAACCCTCTCGCTGCTACGCCAGCACTTCTGGTGGCCACACATGTCAGCTGATGTCAGAAGGTACGTGTGGGGATGCCGGGAATGTGCCATGTCTAAGAGCCCACAACACCTGCCAGCTGGTAAATTCCTTCCTCTAAACTACTAAACTGTACTGGAATATTTTGTTCAGCTGATGTGCGTTTATTTGTTAACATGGCCACTGTACTAAATAAAAACCTGGGGTTGTTTTGGTTATTTTCTATCAGTTTATGGTAATGCTCAGCCCTGGCTGCTTTTAGAGCCTTTTTATAACGGGAAGTGCTGTCTTTCCACCCGATTCTAAAGACCTCTAAACGTGTTTGTTTCCATTTGCGCTCGAGATGACGAGTTTCTCTCTTGATAGCGTGAGTAATATTGTTGTACCACTGTGCAGTACTTTTCTCTCTCACCTTTTTTAATCTGATCGGTGCAACCGTTTCTAATGTACTAGAGAAAATGGTGCTCATACTGCTAGTCATTTCCTCTAGTTCATTTGTGTTGTCGGACAGAAGATCCGCTCCAATCCTGCTGGGGTGCAGGCCATCAGCACGGAAAAGCCTAGGCCGCTCCCAGAAAAGATTCCAATTATTTACAGAGAGCAGCTTCTGTTCATTACAGCATGACAATAACCATTCATTTAGAGCAAATAGTCTACTGAACCTTTCATGCCCTCGTCTGTATGTAGGAAACGGTCCGGACACGATGATCCACGATTCACGATGAGAATCCACGATACTGAAAATGGATTATGCCACATATGTAATTTTGAACTTTCGGGTTTGCTGTGATATTGATATCAACACTGAGGTTTGCACTGGGGAAACTTTGGGATGCATTTTTGGACAAGGGCTTTCATGGCCATTGATTCCTAGGGTGTGGTGAATGAACTTTCAATGTTATTGTCCTTGTTATCATCATCATCTTCATCGTCATCATCACCCAAAAACAGATAAGACTTTCATTGCTATGCTGTTGATTCTTGAGGGGCAAAATGTGTAAGATATTTGTGTGTGCCTATGAAAGAGATTGAAAGTAAAAAAAAGATGAAAATTAGTGAGAAGTATTTGTGTATCGTTTTCCATACATCAACAACCTGTACATCACAGGTCAGTATTAAATACGTCCAGAGTACCGTAAACAGAATATAGTTAGTGATTCAAACCCTATAAAAACAGATTTATAACTAATTCTTTTGTAAAATCAAGGAAATCGTTATACAATGGTGCCCGAATAGGGACCAGAATATTTGTTGGGAAAGTAGAATAGTTCACTCAAGATGGAAAGTCATATAACTCTGGATAGGGATGAGTGCGTGCCAGAGGTTGATTTCTCCACTGGTTCATTTACCAATCCCAGAGAACCCCTCAAAGATTTAATAACTACCTTTAGTGATCTATACATATACTCTGAAAATGAAAGTGAAGCCAGCATAGATGATGACCCTGACTTAAACTTACCACCACCCCCACCACCTGCAGTAGAAAGAGAGACACTTCCTGAGTCTGTTACCAACCTCATAGAACAACTTACTGATAAAGTCAGTGCGCTGGAAGGACGGGTTGCTGAATGTGTCAAGACGATGAGTGGATGTGTATCACAAGAAGAGTTCCAGAACAAGTGTAAAGGGATGGAAGATCGGTTGGTGTATCGTATGGAGCATGAATGTGAGAGATTCAAGAAAGTGGTGGAAAGGTCTGTGCAGGAACTCGGTCAATCAATGGTAGACTGCCTAAAGAGAAGGGATGTGCAGCTTGAAGCCAAGTTCAAATCATTGACTCCAATGTCCACACCTGTAACATCCAAAACTTGTTGTGGTGTTCATGATTCTGGCCAAGTCAGCATCATACCTATGAAGTTCAGCAAAGTCTTCTCTTGACTGGTCAACAAGTTATGTTAATGCCCTACAATCCTCCAGTTAAGTTAGACTTTCCTTGCTTTAGTAATAAGCAAGATGAAGACCCTATTCTGTTTATTGAACGCTGTGAGGAGTACTTTGCAGTTCGGCCTTTGAGTGATCAGAAAGTCCTGGCGCTGCTTAACACAGTGCTCAAAGAAACCGCTAAAGACTGGTGGCAAGCAGAAAGAAGGACAGTGAATAGTTGGAGGCAGTTCAAAGATGTTTTTTTAAGATCATTCAAAGTAAAGATTATGAGGATGTGGCATCAAGACGATTGGTGGAGAGAAAACAAGGGGAAAAGGAAAGCATAAGAGACTTCACTTTTGATTATCAAGATTTGTGTTTGAGATGGAGAAAGAATATGCCGGAGAAGCACATTGTACTGGCTATACTGTGTAACTGCAATCCTCGCCTGGCAAGTCTGTTAACCCTCTAGGCGCCACGGTCGAGTTTACTCTACAAGATGCGGCACTGAATAAAACGGCCGGTTTTGTCAAACAAGGTGTCAAATTTCATTCGACCTCCCCTCCACTAGATGGCAGACATATCATACTTCATTCCCGACTCAAAAAAACGTCATGCTTCTGTGGCAACCCTGAGGTGTAAACAGAGGATAATTTACCAACTACGCCACTCTGGGAGTTACACCCAGAGAATGTAGTGTCTCTAAAAGGACACGCAAGTTCGTTCATCAATAATCGCTCAGAGACATGGGTGACAATACAAAAGAGTTGACTTTATTAAGTTACACAACGTTAAAACAATCCTTAAAATATGTCAGGCCTCAGCCAAGCGCAGCTCATCATAAGGGTTTAACTCTAACAAGGTCACAGGAAAACCAGCTAACTGGGGCTTACCAGCAGGGTCAGGCTATCAAAGATTAGGCTGCTTCTAGCAGAAAAATCATTCCTTTCACCAGTGCACGCAAACACACGCACTCACACCATACTCCACGGATGGACACGGCACACTGTGAACACCACACCACCACCACCTAGAAGAGAATAGAGCCAGCCTCCCTGCCTTTGGCACCCAGATCCTGTGACACAAGAACAGAGAAAGCTTAAGAGAGTCACTAAAAATGCACACAGAATAATTAAGGCGCTGAATTGCCCTATGTCAATTTAAATTAAACCCAAAATAAGAATTAACAAAAAGATTTAAAGAAATACAAAACAATGGATTTGAGGTTACAGAAAAATAAACAAAACTGATCTCAACAGTTTGCAGGAAAATACACGACACTGGGTTTAACAGTTTGCAGGAGCATACGGCAAACTGGTTTTAACAGTTTACAGAAAATAAACCAATCTCAAATTACAATAATTAGCCTAACAAACCAAAAAAATAGAAAAATACAAAAGAAAAATATAGTTACATTTAGTAGGATAAATCAATAAACCACACAAAATAAATGTACTGCAAAACAAACCCCAAAAAGGATAAAGCTCTTTGCAAAATAGAAAACACTAAATTAGGATATATATAAGGCTTATTATAAGGCACTAAATAAGGCAAAGAGTATCAATTCTATTCAAATGTAAATAAAGACGAGTTAAACAAAAAGAAAATATAAAGCAAAATCAACAAAACCAAGACAGCAACTTTATCCGTGGGCAGGACGTGAAACGCGCCCAACTAGCAAATCACAACAGCGTGAGATCTGCAGGAGAAACAAATCCGTTGATTTGAACCATACGAGAGGGAATGGCAATCGAGCAATCAGCTTACGCTCTCCAACGTTTTAGGAGAGCACCTGGAATAAAATAGAATGTCACCATTTAATATTATTATTATAAAGGTCTCACCTGAACCTAGTAAACGCCTGTTACATACCGATGACGAATGATGCGTGCATAATCAGGAGCGCACACAGGTCGTCGGCAAATGACGTTGACCTCAAGCACAGGTCTATCGCATTTTATACCTCCATAGTGACAGCAAATTGGCTTACAATCCACATATAATTATAAGGGAAGATTATAAGGGAAGGTAAAGGGCCTTCCCACCACACTTCTATACAAAATCTTCGAGCAAGAGCGCATTGAATCGGTGCGAATAAAAGCGGAGCTAGTGTGTGAGTGAGCCATTTTATCAGAGCAATATTATCAATGTCAGCGAGAATTGAAATTAGATTATTATAATAATTATTTTCTAATGGCATCAATAAAGCTTACCCGCAATGAAGTGTTGGGTCTACTATTCGCGGACCCTGATTCTGAAGGGGAATATCTGCCTTCAGAAGATGATGGTGATTCTGAAAGTGAAACTATAGCCCTACACCAAGCACAAACGGTGAATCCTTTGCCCAATGTAGATGGTCCTTTGCCCAATGTCAGTGGGAACAATGTTTCCCGGGGTCAGAGTGTTCATCGCGAAGTTAGCAGGCGTGTTAGTGCTGTACACACTCTGTGGCAGATCTGGCCGCGCTGCTCGAAGCAGGAGCAGACACGGTGTGATACGGGGCAGAGGGGCTATTATGCATAGTCTACTTGTGTTTGTGTGTCATATGAATAATATATATGTGCCCCATACATGGAATCAGAGTGCCTACTGTATGTAGTAAATGGAAAATCTCTACAACAAAAGGCCAATCGCTACATGCATTCGGTTTGTTTGTACCATTTATTAGTAATGATTTACACAGTTTGTTTACTATTTACCTGAGCATTCAGTATTGTGCAATATAGCATACAGAAGGTGAGGGACATTTTGGGGGGAAAGAAGTGCAGCATTTTATCATTTAAACATGGGACTTTTCATGAAAATTCTATAATCCAAGATGACCACCACCATATGACGTCATAATATGCAAATTAGATGGGAAAATGTAATCCCTACATAAACTTTGGGTCATCCTCAATATTTCTCTAATTTACACAAAGTCTCTATCTTTTATCACTTTTAAGATATAGCCTTTTGAAATAAAAATGTCAAAATCGAATGTTTTAGGAAAAAACCTCTGGCGCCTAAAGGGTTAAGAGGCACTGTGGCAAATGTTGGTGAACTGGTCAGAATTGGGACTCAAATTTAATGTGATTTTGATGAAGCCAAGAAGTATTGGAATCAGGTTCATTCCGAAGAGCAAAGAAGAAAACATACGCCATCAAGTACTAGAGTGGTACAGTCCATTGAAATGCAGTGTCCCACTGTAACAAAGACGGTCAACATACCTGTAATCCTCCGTGATCGTTTTCTTTCGGCCATGTTGGACACTGGTAATTCGTTGTCCTTATAGGGTAACTTCAGTGATTTAGCATTAGGCTTTGTATCAGTAGAAACCTGATAGTATATTCAAATTATGGTACTTTCCCCCCTCATATCCCCCTGAGACGAGAGAATTATGCATTTTATTTCTGGAAAAAATCCTCAGATGACGCAAATATCGTTATTTTCTGTCATCAGAGGATTTTTTGGCCAGAGGCTAAAAACTACAGCCACTAGATGGAGCTGTTCCCCATGTTATCAACCCACCCTTTGCAATTCAAAAATAACCATAAAAACAGATGATTAAGTAATAAATTGAACAATAATTTGAAAAATGTATATAAAATGTTTATAAAAAATAATAAAGAAAAAAATTATAAAATAAAGGGTAATAAAAACTGACCTGAAAACAGAAAGAGCTGAATCAGTCTTCGTTCCATCGCTGTGTAGATCACGATGAGCTCCTCTCATCCGCTGCTAAAAATGGAAGATTCTGAAGATGTTCTGAAATATAGCCTTTACTAAGGGGTCAAAACACACCCAATTTCACTTGTGTATTTAAATCAGCTTCATCAAAAAGCAGCACAATTACAAATTCAAGATGTAAAATATTTGCTAAGCTAATTACACAAATCAGGCAAAATCAGAGCAAGAAGACACTGGTTTGCATGGGAAATCATCAACATGTGTTTGGGAGAGGCTTTGGCTCTGCTGGCAGCATCACACCATCATAGAATGAGGAGTTACATCATGAGGTTTTCACTACACAGTGCATTTCAGGAAGGCTCCGCCATATTAGCAGGATCACCATCTGATGTCCTGCACAAAGACTGCACAATCACCAATGCATGTTCTTCCAACAACAGGAACTTCTCCACTAGAAATTTTACATTCCCAAAACACTCCGAGATGCAGGATGGTCGCAGAACGTTTAGGGAACCATATTTTATATGGAAATGTGATGTGTACATTGATTCACACACACAAATGTGATTGAAGGACCTAAATAGGACCAAAAAATAAAATTTTAGGTTGGTCCAGAAAACATTATGGGAATGTAGTGTAGAGACTGAGCACTGAACAAGATATGTTGAATCACAGTCCCGAATGAAATGAATATCCCTATAAACCCGTCTCCGGCGTGGTGACTCCGAATTTTTTAATATTCCTGTTTAATAATTGCCTCACCGACACGGCATCCTCAATAAACCTGTCTCCGGCGTGATGACTCCGATCTTTCGAATATTCATATCTAATAATATTCATATCTAATAATTGCCTCATCGACATGACATCCTCAATAAACCTGTCTCAGGCGTGATGACTCCGATGAGTGATATAGTGATCTATACATATACTCTGAAAATGAAAGTGAAGCCAGCATAGATGATAACCCTGACTTAAACTTACCACCACCCCCGCCACCTGCAGTACACTGCATGAAAAGTGGGATTTTCGACCCCGTAAACGCCTGTATACTCCCGGAAATCTCCCTAATTTTCGGCAGTTTTCGACAATTTAGAGGCAGCGGACGTCGCGTTCGTCTGTGCCACAAATTGTCGTAAACGAACCATGACGTAGGTGGAGAGCCCCCCCCCCCCCCCCCCCCCCCGGTGAGAGCCCGCGGAGGTGCGACTCCTCTAATTTGCATATGAATAGCAGCGAAACCAGAGAGTCAACGGCCAGACTTGAATTTACTCACTCAGTATTGGCTGAGGCCACTACTTTTAAAAAAGAAAAATCCCTCGTGATTGGTTGGCAGATCACTGCAAACCAATCATTATTGGTCACCCTGGCTCATTATAAATGTAAACCCCAATAATAATAATAATAAATATATAATTTATGTTGTAATAATTTATGTTTTATAGTAATGTTATTGTGCTATGAACTACACTATTCATACCATCAAGGAATATATGGGAAAATTTGCCCGGACCGTGCCGTTTATTCAAAGAAAGAGCTTATAAACACACAGCTGTTTATTCAAAGAAAGAGCTTTATTGTCAAACACACAACTATGTACAGTGCAGCAGTAATGTATCTTATGTTGTCCTCCAAAAACGTCAAAAAGAAGCGCCCAAAACATTCGGGAAACACAGGCGTATATGGCGGTGGCCGCACAATCCATCCAGACACCCCGTCAACAATGCCGTCTTTCTCCTCAGATATGAGTTCAATGGTCGCGCACTTCCACATGTCCACCTCATCCTCACCCAGCACAATCTCGCTTCCAGCAACTGTAATACAATCCATAAAGACAAGAAGTAACCTGAAAAATACTCACATTGACAAAAAACTGATCTAATATAATAAATCTTACCCTTTTTCTTCTTGATCGACTCCGAGCTAAACTTAGTTTCCACCTGCGATGTAAGTTCAGGTTGTTTGTATCTGAAGCTGCGGCGTGTCGATTCATAATACGTCTTACAGGCAGCTGGAAAACAATTACATGAGACTGGTATTAATAAAAACAGTCACGGTAAAATTAAACAAGGAATGAGAAAAACATTAACTTGGACGTTATACTTACACACAATGTCGTTATGGTCTGCGGTTAAATCTGGACTCGCGGAAATCGCTCCAAGCAGATAAGAGCTCACGGCTTCATTATGAGGCGAGGATAGTCTGTGTAAACAAAATGTGCAGTTTTAAGCTCGGATCTATTAACGCATCCATTTCCTTATACAGCTGAATAAAAGCATATTCTTTAAATCGTAACGTTACATTACCCATGCTCTGGTTCATAGCGCCTGCAGTTTGCCTCAGAGTTGTGAAGACGAAGACAGCCTCCTGAAAATGAGTCCAAAAAGTTGGCCGCGTGCATGCAGAGTTGAAGACGGCGTCCTTTCATTGTTGATCACGAAAAAGGATGTTTGGATGGAAAACATAGGAAATGTAAAAAAAAAAAAAAAGTTTAAAGCTCGTCTTCTACGCGTCATGGCCTCGACCTCACACGTGATTGGACTAGGGCTCTACTATGGAACGCGGCCGGGGCCAAATCTCTTTATACGAAACGCGTGACTTGTGACCGTGTTAACACGCACTGTTTGTCCGCGTCAAGCAGCAATTTTTTACGTGTTTCTTTTGCATGTGTAGACACGCACATTCTGGTCGTGTAACAGGCATACACACACAGTCGACGCACAGTTTTAACATGTTAAGAAGACACATTTGAACGTGTTTCTTAACGCGCACATTCTGTACATGTCGAAGTGTAATATTTTTTTTTTTTTAAAGCAGACTTACCTTTAGATGTAGCCTAGGCTACATAGATATTAATATAAGATATTAATTAATTGCTTAACTGACTACTGTGCTAGAGTAAAGTAGCCTAATGTTACAATGTATATTAAGTAAATGCTTAATATTATACAATTATTATAATTTATCTATATGGGTTATTGTTTGTTTTTTAAAGTTAGGCTATATATAATTTCTAAAAGTATATATAGGCTAATTTACACAGCACATATTTATAACTGAAAACACACACACACACACACAACTTTATTCACTTTCACATAATAATGTTTTTGTAATTTGGTGTTTAGTTTGTTGTATAGTTTGTTTATACTGTTCTGTCTCTGTTTTGTTTCCAGGAACATCTGATGAGTGCTAGAATAAAATGACTTCATTATATTTAAAATATGTTTTGATATTCATTTTATTTATATTATTAATATTTTATTTACCCATAAACGTGTCTTTAGGAAGCCATAAGTTATAGAGACAAGAATAACTTTTGCCATTTAAATGCCACATTAATTTACTGAGGACCCATACAGCCAATGATCATGTGTGAAAACACTTATACATAAATTGATCACTTAGAAATCAAAACTAAGGTTTGAGAAAGAAAGAATATGCATACAACAAAATATATTGTTTCATAGCAGCTTCAGTAACAAGTTCAAAACAAATTCTGCTGTAAACCGGCTCTAACAGGCCAATATAGTGTCAATATTCAGCTCAAGTGACTTCAGTGTTGATTCAGTTCAGTTGATTTCAGTTCAACTGTAAAATTCCTCAGTTGTGCATATTTGTGTGTAGTTAGATATATGCAAAAACAACATTTTTGGAAGAGTTAAAATAGTTTTGCAGAAAGTGTTGCTTTTGCAAGCGATGTCTGATGTTTTGCATGTTGTGTGTTTTGTGTGTAGAGTTACAAGAAATGGAGCCATATTTTCAGAAATTGTGTGTAAGCAATTAGATAAAACTGTAAATGAATCCAGTTTATTTTAGTTCAGGACTCATAGTCCAGGTGTTAGTAATCTGTGCTTAATCTTTGTTCCAGGCAACAATTTTTTAACTCACGATTAACTAGATTAAGGCCTACTCTTGGCATAATTTAAACCCTGTCCAGGAAACCACCTCTTGTAAATCTGCATTGATAATTCATAAAATGTGGTGTGAGCTCAATTTAAATGACAATTACAGAAAAACACAATCTGACTTAACTATTAACACACAAACTTGAACTTTTCACATTTATGATTAATAGCCATTTAGAAATCATTCACAGTGCAGGGTGGAAAAGTTAATTTTGGTATGTAAACTGTATGCTTTACTTGATTTATTTGTATGCTTTGGTTCATTGTCTTGTTGCATTACATAACCTCTCTAAAGGTTGAAGACATGAACTGCTGTCCTGTATTTTGTTTTTTTTACATAACATTGGTTATTGCTAATGACATACAGAGTAATTAATCTACACTGTGAGCCCGGACAAGTTGAATCTACTTAAGAAATTGGAGCAAACTGGTTGCCCTAAAAATTTAGTAATGTGAACTAAAACGAGTACATTTAACTTAAATTTAAGTTAACATTTTAACTTAAACTTTAAACTTGTTTTAGTTAAAAAAATTCAGAACCTAGATAAAACTCCCCCTGCTGCTACTCTGATTTGCATTTGTGTAGCTCACAGCATGTTTATTTACATGATAAAGCCTCCCCTAGAATTAAGGGGAGGGGGGTCATGGGGGGACGACTGCCAAGCAAGGCCCACGTCAATTTCAGACAATTTACGGCAGTTTTCGGTGTTGCCTGCAAATTGCCGTGCACAGTCGTAAACCTGAAGTTCCACGGCAATCTACAGTGCCACATACTGACGAAAATCCCACTTTTCATGCAGTGGTAGAAAGAGAGACACTTCCTGAATCTGTTACCAACCTCATAGAACAACTTACTGATAAAGACAGTGAGCTGGAAGGACGGGTTGCTGAATGTTTCAAGACAATGTGTGGATGTTGATCACAAGAAGAGTTCCAGAACAAGTGTAAAGGGATGGAAGATCGGTTGGTGTATCGTATGGAGTGTGAATGTGAGAGATTCAAGAAAGTGGTGGAAAGGTCTGTGCAGGAACTCGGAACCTGCTGGTTCTGGAGGAGTCCACCGCTGACATCATCCTGGGGCGCCCGTGGTTAGAGCAGCACAACCCAGTCATCTCCTGGAAGACGGGAGAAGTCCTGAAGTGGGGCGACAACTGCTTCCCGGACTGCTTCCCATCTCGGCCGAATCGTCCCTCTCCGCATTCCCAAGATCTCCCTGTCTGTGCCACGTCCATCGAGAGTCCGGTAGAGAGACGATCGGTGGATGTTCCCGCCTGTTACGCCCCCTTCAGTGACGTCTTCTGTCCCCAACGGGCTTCCAAGCTGCCTCCCCATCGGCATGGGACTGTGCCATCGATCTGCTGCCAGGTGAACCAGTGCCCAAAGGAAAAATCTATCCCCTCTCACTTCCGGAGGAGAAGGCCATGGAGGATTACATCAAGGAGGCGCTGGAGCAAGGCTACATCCGTCCATCCACCTCCCCTGCTGCTTCAAGTTTCTTCTTCGTGGCGAAAAAGGATGGAGGCTCGCGGCCCTGTATCGACTACCGCGCACTCTAACATCACAGTGAAGTTCCGCTATCCCCTTCCTCTCGTCCCAGCTGCCCTGGAACATCTCCGTGGTGCCACTGTGTTCACGAAGTTGGACCTCCGCAGCGCGTATAACCTCATCCGGATACGTGAGGGGGACGAGTGGAAGACCGCCTTTGTCATGCCCACAGGTCACTACGAGTACCTCGTGATGCCATATGGACTCGCCAACGCCCCCTCCGTATTCCAGGACTTCATACATGAGGTGCTCCGGGAGTGTCTCCACAGGTTCGTGCTGGTCTACATTGATGACATCTTGATCTACTCCCAGAGCCTGGCCGACCATCGCCGCCACGTTGCGGAGGTTATTCAACGCCTGAGGAAATACCAGCTTTACCTTAAGGCAGAGAAATGCTCATTCCATCAGCCCTCAGTGCAGTTTCTCGGCTACATCATTGATCACAGTGGCATCCGGATGGATGAGAGGAAGGTGGAAGCCATCCGGTCCTGGCCAACCCCATCATCCGTGAAAGAACTCCAACGATTCCTAGGGTTTGCCAATTTCTACCGACGCTTCATCCAGAACTACAGCTCCATCGCCAGCCCCCTCACCAGCCTTCTCCGAAACAAGCCCAAGTATCTGTCCTAGACCCCATCCGCCACCCAAGCCTTCTAGACCCTGAAGGACGCCTTCACGACAGCTCCCCTCTTGGTCTACCCCGATCCTGACTTCCCTTTCGTCGTCGAAGTGGATGGCTCCACCACCGGGGTGGGTTTGGGTCCTATATCAGCAGCAGGGGAACCCCAGTCGTCTCCATCCATGTGCCTTCTTCTCCCGCAAGCTCAGCCCGGCGGAGGTCAACGACGATATTGGTAACCGTGAACTCCTCGCCATCAAGCTCGCACTGGAGGAGTGGAGGCACTGGTTAGAGGGCGCCAAGCATCCATTTCTGGTTCTTACCGCCCACAAAAACCTGGGGTATCTCCGCGAGGCAAGACGACTCAACCCCCGACAAGCCAGATGGGCTCTCTTCTTCACGAGATTTGACTGAGATTTGGCCAAGAACATCAAGGCGGATGCCCTTTCCCGCATCCACGGCCCCGAGGAACGGTCCGGGGAAGAAAAGGAACCCATTCTCCCCACTAAGCTCTTCCTTAGTCCCATCACCTGGTCGGAGGAGACCTTGCCCTCTACCAATGCCTCCACCAACGTGCCGCCGGGCTGCCCTCCAGGTTTGCAGTACATCACACGAGCACAACACATCCCTCTCATTCACTCCTCGCACACATCACTGGGCACTGGTTACCCTGGGGTCAATGAAACCCTCTCGCTGCTACGCCAGCGCTTCTGGTGGCCACACATGTCAGCTGATGTCAGAAGGTACGTGCGGGGATGCCGGGAATGTGCCATGTCTAAGAGCCCACGACACCTGCCAGCTGGTAAACTCCTTCCTCTGCCCGTTCCCAACCGTCCATGGTCACACCTAGGGGTAGACTTCATTACGGATCTCCCAGTATCAGACAACTGTACCTGTGTCCTCGTTGTGGTTGACCGCTTCTCGAAGTCCTACCGACTGCTCCCACTACGAGGACTACCCACAGCCCTGGAAACCGATGAGGCCATGTTTAACAATATCTTCCGTTATTATGGCATCCCCGAAGACATCGTATCAGACAGAGGTCCCCAATTCATCTCCAAGGTATGGAAAGCCTTCTTCTCGCTCCTAGGTGTGACCGTAAGCCTCACGTCAGGATACCATCCCCAGACGAACGGGCAGACGGAGAGGAAGATCCAGGAGATTGGCCGTTTCCTCTGTACCTTCTGTCACGGCCACCAGGACTCCTGGAACCAGTTCCTTGGATGGGCCGAGTACGCACAGAACTCCCTCCGACAACCTACCACCGGCCTGACCCCATTCCAGTGCGTACTCGGCTATTAACCTCCCCTCTTCCCGTGGTCCGGGGAGCCCTCCGACATCCCTGCGGTGGATTACTGGTTCCGGGAGAGTGAACCATATCTGACTCTCACCTCATCTGCTCACATCCTGGTACTGCAAATAAACTCTGCTTTCACCTGCCTCTGTTATCCGTGTCTCCTCTGTTTGTAACATTTAGTTGGTATTGGATCTAATAAACATGTTGTTGGTTTAGAAGCAATGATTAGTTTATTTCGCTCTTCCTGTCCTATAGTTGTAAAGCACTGCAGTTGTTCTTCTGGGGTTATAACTGAGGCTGAATCGTAAAACCCTGTCAACGGTTGTACTTTTATAATTGTTTTTCTGATGTTTTCGATTTTTTTAGTTAAGAAATTCATAAAGTCATTACTACTAAACTGTACTGGAATATTTTGTTCAGCTGATGTGCGTTTATTTGTTAACCTGGCCACTGTACTAAATAAAAACCTGGGGTTGTTTTGGTTATTTTCTATCTGTTTATGGTAATGCTCAGCCCTGGCTGCTTTTAGAGCCTTTTCATAACGGGAAGTGCTGTCTTTCCACCCAATTCTAAAGACCTCTAAACGTGTTTGTTTCCATTTGCGCTCGAGATTACGAGTTTCTCTCTTGATAGCGTGAGTAATATTGTTGTACCACGGTGCAGTACTTTTCTCTCTCACCTTTTTTAATCTGATCGGTGCAACCGTTTCTAATGTACTAGAGAAAATGGTGCTCATACTGCTAGTCATTTCCTCTAGTTCATTTGTGTGTTTGGGTACACTGAGCAGCTGAGATAAATCTGGTAGGTTATTTGTGAATTTATCAATAGTGTTTGGGAGAATTGTTCTTCCTGGTCTATAACGCGGAGCAGTATGTAAAATATCAGCAGTGCGCAGTGTGCACGTTACAAGGTAGTGATCGGTGACATCAACACTTTATGATGTCTATATCAGTAGGATTGATTCCATGTGATATAATTAAATCTAGTGTATGATTAAAACGATGAGTGGGCCCAGTCACGTTTTGCTTGACCCCAAAGGAGTTTAATAAATCTGTAAACGAAACCCCTAGGCTATTGTTTGTATTATCTACGTGAATGTTCAAATCACCGACAATCAGTTCTTTATCGACAGTAACTATTAGGTCTGATAGAAAATCTGCAAACTCTTTTAAGAAATCAACATAGGGCCCTGGCGGTCTATATATGGTGGCCAAAGCAAAAGACAATAGGAATTTTTTTCTTATATCTGAGAGTGTAACATTTAGCACAAGCACTTCAAATGAATTAAACATGTGTCCTGTTTTCTGAGTAACATTAAGAATATCTCTTTAGATAGTTGCAACACCACCACCACGACCAGTCAGATGGGGCTCGTGCGTATAATAGTAGCCTGGTAGAGTAGACTCATTAAGACCGAAATAATCATTAGGTTTAAGCCAGGTTTCAGTCAGACATAGCTTTGATTTACTATTATCTCTGATCATTTCATTTACAATAACTGCTTTAGGTGTGAGCGATCGAATGTTAAGGAGACCTAGTGTGGCAGGTCTAGGAATCCCCTCCTTTCCAGCTGCATGCGATTATTCCGCTCATTGATTGTCCTATCACTGTGTAGTGGACAGGTATAAATTTGGTCGTCAAGTTGTATGGCGTCACGAGCCACGCCCCCTTGCGATTGCGTCATTTCTAGTCGCCGGTCAGGTATGTTTGGTGATGTTGGCTAACTTTTAGTAGTGCGCTGTTTCATATTGGTATTATCCTTGTTTAGAGCTGTAACTTGGGACAAACCTTGCGGCTGGTGCTTGGTTGATGTGGTTCCTTGTGCAGTTCAATACATGCGGTTTCCTGACGCGACAGACTTGTCTCCCGTTGTGATTGTATTACCATGAAGTGAGCTCACGGATGCACCCATACGGTATGTGGTTTTAAAGTTTGTTAGTGTTTATTTATAAAAGAGTGCGTTTTATGTTTTTGTTAATTGTATTATAGATTGCGCTGCTGCGTATCAGCGGTTCCTTGTTCCCCCCTGTGCACGTATTTGACGCGGATTGATAGAACGAGCCCGCAGCGTTCTGGTTCACCTGTGCACTTAATGATAACGTGTGCTAGACATCTGATTCTACCGATTTGTAGCTATGTGCTGAAAGTGACAATAAGCTGGCATTTCAGTTGGGCTGTCTGATCTGGTTTTATATTTTAAATTTACAGGTAGACTTGCGCCTATGGGCCATTAAATCTCGTGCTGTCGGGGCTTCGTGGGAATTATCATCCAGGGGCGCTGTTGCTTTGCCTGTCATTTTATACATTTGTTGTGTTTTTCTTTGGTTTTGTTTTCTTCTGTTGTATGTTGGTTGTAAAATATTTGTTCTTATTTCTTTTGTTTAATGTTTTTTGGTTAATTTATTTTGTTGGTATAACTTTCTTATAATTCTTTATTGTATATTAAGTTATTTTGTGTATGATGTGTTGTATTTATGGGTGAAAGGCATGGTTAAAAGTGCCTTCACATCCCGTGCCTTGACGTGCTAGATGCAGTGTGTTCGTGAATCTACCAGTGATTTTGTGAATATCCTCAAGTGTAACACACCATCTCTTTGTTACAGGAGCTGGGTGTTGAAGGTGGCGGATTTTGGTGGTGGTGTTGCTTCACAAGTGCTGTGCTGTGTGTAGTAGGCATGTGCCGGTATCACATTTTCATGTTGCGATTAATTGCTGAAGCTTTTATCACGGTATACGGTATTATCACGATATTGAAATGTGTTGCAAAAAAGTGTGGTCATACTATAACAGGTTTAATAACTTTCTTATAACAAAAGAACCAAACATTTAAATACAATAAAGCAACACACACAAATGTATAAAGTAAACAAATATTTAAAACAGATTAAAGTGCAAAAGAATTATAAAGAACAATAGGTAACACTTTACAATAATGTCTCACCAGTTAATGCATTAACATTAACAAAGAATGAATAACTACATTTTTACAGTTATTATTCTTTGATAATGTTAGTTAAAAAAGCAACTGTTAGTTAGTGTTAGCTCAGGTCCATTAAATAATACAGTTACAACTTTTGATATTAATAATGTGTTATTAAATGCTGAAATTTACATCTAACTAAGATTGATACACGTTTTAGAAGTATTTTTCATTGTCAGTTTGTTAATGAATGAACTAACGTTAAATAATAGAGCCTTATTGTAAAGTGTGTGACTGAATAACAATCAGAACATATTCAAACAATATCTAGGGCATGTAATTTAGTCCAGATTAAAATATAAAATGTTTAAGTTTGAAAATGAATAGTCTTAAGTCTTTAAGTATTTAGGGGAAACGGCTGCATTTCTGCTGTTCCGTCAGCGCCCTCTGCTGTCAGAGAGTGAATGTGCACTTCAGCGTGTCTCGTTCACGCGCTCAGCCATGTGCTCATGCACGTTGAGTTTGTTTACATCAGTGCGCGGTCCTCTTTTACATATTGTTCATTTTAAACGGTTGATGGGTAAAGTATTCTTAAAATGCATTCTAAAAATCTGAATAATTCGTAATAAATAATTATTCACGGTATTTTGAAGTGCCCACGATAACAATATTGTGCATGTTCATTATTGCGGTATATCGTATTACCGTTTACCGGCACATGTCTAGTGTGTAGTGGTGTGTGAGTGAGTGTTTCCACACAGGTGTTACTAAATTGTGCTGTGCTGTGGAGGCCTATTAGTGCCCTTACCCCCCGCCTGTTGCGCCTGGGCTCCTGTACTTATTCCTATAGAGGTGTCTGAGAATGCAGGTCACCCATATTACATTCTATTGAGTATTCATTTGTTTTCCATTGTTGCTTTAGATATAAATTTTATCTGTAATAAAATTTTCATAATTTTTACCCACGTCTTCTGCCCATTTCTTGCACACGAACCTGTGTTGCCCAAGGGCAAGTCCTTATCTCTGGCAAAGTGCCAGAGTGGCGTAGTCGCTTCATCATTTATTCCACCAGTCCTCCGTGTCATGCCACACTAGTTTTAGAGAATGTTTTTGTTAATTTCTTTTAAGATTATCTGGTTTAATAATGAACAGATTTTCTCTAGATCCTATAGAGGATTTTGACCTAAATATTCGTGGAACAGACAGTTTCTATACAATGCACTACAGAACAAGAACAGTCAAGTGTAGTTTGACTTACTTGTCATACGGTGCATAGCGTCTTGGAGATGTTGTCGGACAGAAGATCCGCTCCGATCCTGCTGGGGTGCAGGCCATCAGCACGGAAAAGCCTAGGCCGCTCCCAGAAAAGATTCCAATTATTTACAAAGAGCAGCTTCTGTTCATTACACCATGACAATAACCATTCATTTAGAGCAAATAGTCTACTGAACCTTTCATGCCCTCGTCTGTATGTAGGAAGCGGTCCGGACACGATGATCCACGATTCACAATGAGAATCCACGATACTGAAACTGGATTATGCCACATATGTAATTTAGAAATTTCGGGTTTGCTGTGATATTGATATCAACGCTGAGGTTTGCACTTGGGAAATTTTGGGATGCATTTTTGGACAAGGGCTTTCATGGCCATTGATTCCTAGGGTGTGGTGAATGAACTTTCAATGTTATTGTCCTTGTTATCATCATCTTCATCGTCATCATCACCCAAAAACAGAAGACTTTCATTGCTATGCTGTTGATTCTTGAGGGGCAAAATGTGTAAGATATTTGTGTGTGCCTATGAAAGAGATTGGAAGTAAAAAAAAGATGCAAATTAGTGAGAAGTATTTGTGTATTGTTTTCCATACATCAACAAATGTACATCACAGGTCAGTATTAAATACTTCCAGAGTACCGTAAACAGAATATAGTTAGTGATTCCCACCCTATAAAAACAGATTTATAACTAATTATTTTGTAAAATCAAGGAAATCGTTATACAATGGTGCCCGAATAGGGACCTGAATATTTGTTGGGAAAGTAGAATAGTTCACTCAAGATGGAAAGTCATATAACTCTGGATAGGGATGAGTGCGTGCCAGAGGTGGATTTCTCCACTGGTTCATTTACCAATCCCAGAGAACCCCTCAAAGATTTAATGACTACCTTTAGTGATCTATACATATACTCTGAAAATGAAAGTGAAGCCAGCATAGATGATGACCCTGACTTAAACTTACCACCACCCCCAGCACCTGCAGTAGAAAGAGAGACACTTCCTGAGTCTGTTACCAACCTCATAGAACAACTTACTGATAAAGTCAGTGCGCTGGAAGGACGGGTTGCTGAATGTGTCAAGACGATGAGTGGATGTGTATCACAAGAAGAGTTCCAGAACAAGTGTAAAGGGATGGAAGATCGGTTGGTGTATCGTATGGAGTGTGAATGTGAGAGATTCAAGAAAGTGGTGGAAAGGTCTGTGCAGGAACTCGGTCAATCAATGGTAGACTGTCTAAAGAGAAGAGATGTGCAGCTTGAAGCCAAGTTCAAATCATTGACCCCAATGTCCACACCTGTAACATCCAAAACTTGTTGTGGTGTTCATGATTCTGGCCAAGTCAGCATCATACCTATGAAGTTCAGCAGAGTCTTCTCTTGACTGGTCAACAAGTTATGTTAATGCCCTACAATCCTCCAGTTAAGTTAGACTTTCCTTGCTTTAGTAATAAGCAAGATGAAGACCCTATTCTGTTTATTGAACGCTGTGAGGAGTACTTTGCAGTTCGGCCTTTGAGTGATCAGAAAGTCCTGGCGCTGCTTAACACAGTGCTCAAAGAAACCGCTAAAGACTGGTGGCAAGCAGAAAGAAGGAAAGTGAATAGTAGGAGGCAGTTCAAAGATTTTTTTTTAAGATGATTTCTGAGTTAAGATTATGAGGATGTGGCATCAAGACGATTGGTGCAGAGAAAACAAGGGGACAAGGAAAGCATAAGAGACTTCACTTTTCATTATCAAGATTTGTGTTTGAGATGGAGAAAGAATATGCCGGAGAAGCACATTGTACTGGCTATACTGTGTACCTGCAATCCTCGCCTGGCAAGTCTGTTAACCCTCTAGGCGCCACGGTCGAGTTTACTCTACAAGATGCGGCACTGAATAAAACGGCCGGTTTTGTCAAATAAGGTGTCAAATTTAATTCGACCTCCCCTCCACTAGATGGCAGACATGTCATACTTCATTCCTGACTCAAAAAAAACGTCATGCTTACATACAAAATCTTCGAGCAAGAGCGCATTGAATCGGTGCGAACAAAAGCGGAGCTAGTGTGTGAGTGAGCCATTTTATCAGAGCAATATTGTCAATGTCAGCGAGTGAAAGTATAGCCCTACACCAAGCACAAACGGTGAATCCTTTGTCCAATGTAGATGGTCCTTTGCCCAATGTCAGTGGCAACAATGTTTCCCGGGGTCGGAGTGTTCATCGCAAAGTTAGCAGGCGTGTTAGTGCTGTGCACACTCTGTGGCAGATCTGGCCGCGCTGCTCATAGCAGGAGCAGACTCGGTGTGACACGGGGCAGAGGGGCTATTATGCATAGTCTACTTGTGTTTGTGTGTCATATGAATAATATATATGTGCCCCATACATGGAATCAGAGTGCCTACTGTATGTAGTAAATAGAAAATCTCTACAACAAAAGGCCAACCGCTACATGCATTCGGTTTGTTTCTACCATTTATTAGTAATGATTTACACAGTTTGTTTACTATTTACTATTTACCTGAGCATTCAGTATTGTGCAATATAGCATACAGAAGGTGAGGGATATTTGGGGGGGGGGAAGAAGTGCAGCATTTTATCATCTAAACATGTGACTTTTCATGAAAATTCTATAATCCAAGATGACCACCACCCTATGACATCATAATATGCAAATTAGATGAGAAAATGTAATCCCTACATAAACTTTGGGTCATCCTCAATATTTCTCTAATTTACAGAAAGTCTCTATCTTTTATCACTTTTAAGATATAGCCTTTTGAAATAAAAATGTCAAAATCGAACGTTTTAGGAAAAAACCTCTGGCGCCTAAAGGGTTAAGAGGCACTGTGGCAAATGTTGGTGAACTGGTCAGAATTGGGACTCAAATTTAATGTGATTTTGATGAAGCCAAGAAGCATTAGAATCAGGTTAATTCCGAAGAGCAAAGAAGAAAACATACGCCATCAAGTACTAGAGTGGTACAGTCCATTGAAATGCAGTGTCCCACTGTAACAAAGACGGTCAACATACCTGTAATCCTCCGTGATCGTTTTCTTTCGGCCATGTTGGACACTGGTAATTCGTTGTCCTTAAAGGGTAACTTCAGTGATTTAGCATTAGGCTTTGTATCAGTAGAAACCTGATAGTATATTCAAATTATGGTACTTTCCCCCCTCATATCCCTCTGAGATGAGAGAATTATGCATTTTATTTCTGGAAAAAATCCTCAGATGACGCAAATATCGTTATTTTCTGTCATCAGAGGATTTTTTGGCCAGAGGCTAAAAACTACAGCCACTAGATGGAGCTGTTCCCCATGTTATCAACCCGCCCTTTGCAATTCAAAAATAACCATAAAAACAGATGATTAAGTAATAAATTGAACAATAATTTGAAAAATGTATATAAAATGTTTATAAAAAATAATAAAGAAAAAAATTATAAAATAAAGGGTAATAAAAACTGACCTGAAAACAGAAAGAGCTGAATCAGTCTTCGTTCCGTCGCTGTGTAGATCTCGATGAGCTCCTCTCATCCGCTGCTAAAAATGGAAGATTCTGAAGATGTTCTGAAATATAGCCATTACTAAGGGGTCAAAACACACCCAATTTCACTTGTGTATTTAAATCAGCTTCATCAAAAAGCAGCACAATTACAAATTCAAGATGTAAAATATTTGCTAAGCTAATTACACAAATCAGGCAAAATCAGAGCGAGACGACAGTGGTTTGCATGGGAAATCATCAACATGTGTTTGGGAGAGGCTTTGGCTCTGCTGGCAGCATCACACCATCATAGAATGAGGAGTTACATCATGAGGTTTTCACTACACAGTGCATTTCGGGAAGGCTCCGCCATATTAGCAGGATCGCCATCTGATGTCCTGCACAAAGACTGCACAATCACCAATGCATGTTCTTCCAATGACAGGAACTTCTCCACTAGAAATTTTACATTCCCAAAACACTCCGAGATGCAGGATGGTCGCAGAACGTTTAGGGAACCATATTTTATATGGAAATGTGATGTGTACATTGATTCACACACACAAATGTGATTGAAGGACCTAAATAGGACCAAAAAATAAAATTTTAGGTTGGTCCAGCAAACATTATGGGAATGTAGTGTAGAGACTGAGCACTGAACAAGATATGTTGAATCACAGTCCCGAATGAAATGAATATCCCTATAAACCCGTCTCCGGCGTGGTGACTCCGAATTTTTTAATATTCCTGTTTAATAATTGCCTCACCGACACGGCATCCTCAATAAACCTGTCTCCGGCGTGATGACTCCGATCTTTCGAATATTCATATCTAATAATATTCATATCTAATAATTGCCTCATCGACATGACATCCTCAATAAACCTGTCTCAGGCGTGATGACTTCGATGAGTGATATAGTGATCTATACATATACACCACTCCTTCCCGTGGGCCCACCACTCACGGGAGGGACCATAAGGGGCCGGTGCCAGGCGAATCGGGCGGCAGTCGAAGGCGGAGGCCTAGACGACCCGATCCCTGGACACAGAATCTGGCTCTTGGGACATGGAATGTCACCTCGCTGGCGGGGAAAGAGCCTGAGATTGTGCGTGAGGTTGAGAGGTTCCGACTAGAGATAGTCGGAATCACCTCCACGCACGGCTTGGGCTCTGGAACCACACTCCTCGAGAGGGGATGGACTCTTCACCACTCCGGAGTTGCCCATGGTGAGAGGCGGCGGGCTGGTGTGGGTTTGCTTATAGCCCCCCAGCTCTGCCCCCATGTGTTGGAGTTTACCCCGGTGAACGAGAGGGTCGTTTCCCTGCGGCTTCGGCTCTGGGATAGGTCTCTCACTGTTGTGTGTGCCTACGGGCCGAACAGCAGTGCAGAGTACCCGACCTTCTTGGTGTCCCTGGGAGGGGTGCTGGAGAGTGCTCCGACTGGGGACTCCGTCGTTCTACTGGGGGACTTCAACGCCCACGTGGGCAATGACAGTGAAACCTGGAGGGGCGTGATTGGGAGGAACGGCCCCCCTGATCTGAACCCGAGTGGTGTTCAGTTATTGGACTTCTGTGCTAGTTACAGTTTGTCCATAACGAACACCATGTTCAAGCATAAGGGTGTCCATCAGTGCACATGGCACCAGGACACCCTAGGTCGTAGGTCAATGATCGACTTTGTGGTCGTTTCATCTGACCTGCGGCCGTATGTCTTGGACACTCGGGTGAAGAGAGGGGCGGAGCTGTCAACTGATCACCACCTGGTGGTGAGTTGGATCCGATGGCAGGGGAGGAAGCTGGATAGACTCGGTAGACCCAAACGTACTGTGAGGGTCTGCTGGGAACGTTTGGCCGAGTCTCCTGTCAGAGAGATCTTCAACTCCTGCCTCCGGCAGAGCTTCGACCAGATCCCGAGGGAGGCTGGAGATATTGAGTCCGAGTGGACCATGTTCTCCACCTCCATTGTCAAAGCGGCCGCTCGGAGCTGTGGACGCAAGGTCTCCGGTGCCTGTCGAGGCGGCAATCCCCGAACCCGGTGGTGGACACCGGAAGTAAGGGATGCCGTCAAGCTGAAGAAGGAGTCCTATCGGGCCTGGCTGGCTTGTGGGACTCCTGAAGCAGCTGACAGGTACCGACAGGCTAAACGGACTGCAGCCCGGGTGGTTGTGGAGGCAAAAACTCTGGCCTGGGAGGAGTTCGGTGAGGCCATGGAAAAGGACTATCGGCTGGCCTCGAAGAGATTCTGGCAAACCGTCCGGCACCTCAGGAGGGGGAAGCAGTGCCCTACCAACGCTGTTTACAGTGGCGATGGGCGGCTGTTGACCTCAACTGGGGATGTTGTCGGACGGTGGAAGGAATACTTCGAGGATCTCCTCAATCCCGCCGTCACGTCTTCCATTGGGGAAGCAGAGGCTGGGGGCTCAGAGGAGGACTCGTCTGCATTTTTGGACAAGGGCTTTCATGGCCATTGATTCCTAGGGTGTGGTGAATGAACTTTCAATGTTATTGTCCTTGTTATCATCATCATCTTCATCGTCATCATCACCCAAAAACAGAAGACTTTCATTGCTATGCTGTTGATTCTTGAGGGGCAAAATGTGTAAGATATTTGTGTGTGCCTATGAAAGAGATTGGAAGTAAAAAAAAGATGCAAATTAGTGAGAAGTATTTGTGTATTGTTTTCCATACATCAACAAATGTACATCACAGGTCAGTATTAAATACTTCCAGAGTACCGTAAACAGAATATAGTAAGTGATTCCCACCCTATAAAAACAGATTTATAACTAATTATTTTGTAAAATCAAGGAAATCGTTATACAATGGTGCCCGAATAGGGACCTGAATATTTGTTGGGAAAGTAGAATAGTTCACTCAAGATGGAAAGTCATATAAATCTGGATAGGGATGAGTGCGTGCCAGAGATGGATTTCTCCACTGGTTCATTTACCAATCCCAGAGAACCCCTCAAAGATTGAATAACTACCTTTAGTGATCTATACATATACTCTGAAAATGAAAGTAAAGCCAGCATAGATGATGACCCTGACTTAAACTTACCACCACCCCCACCACCTGCAGTAGAAAGAGAGACACTTCCTGAGTCTGTTACCAACCTCATAGAACAACTTACTGATAAAGGTTGCTGAATGTGTCAAGACGATGAGTGGATGTGTATCACAAGAAGAGTTCCAGAACAAGTGTAAAGGGATGGAAGATCGGTTGGTGTATCGTATGGAGTGTGAATGTGAGAGATTCAAGAAAGTGGTGGAAAGGTCTGTGCAGGAACTCGGTCAATCAATGGTAGACTGTCTAAAGAGAAGGGATGTGCAGCTTGAAGCCAAGTTCAAATCATTGACTTCAATGTCCACACTTGTAACATCCAAAACTTGTTGTGGTGTTCATGATTCTGGCCAAGTCAGCATCATACCTATGAAGTTCAGCAGAGTCTTCTCTTGACTGGTCAACAAGTTATGTTAATGCCCTACAATCCTCCAGTTAAGTTAGACTTTCCTTGCTTTAGTAATAAGCAGAGATGTATAGTAACGAAGTAGAACTACTTCACTACTGTACTTAAGTACTAAAAGACAGTATCTGTACTTTACTAGAGTATAATTTTTTTCTCCTTCTTCCACTTTTACTTCAGTACATATTTTCGATGAGTTGAATACTTTTACTCCGATTTTTTTTTTTTTGTGCTGCATTGTTACTCGTTACAATTATAAAAATGTTACGAATCATTCCATTCCAAACCCACATTACCACTGCCAGAACGGTAGATGCAGGTTTGATGAAGCTGAATCAAGCTATTAAGAAGACCGTTCTGCCTTTTGATCAGCTTAAAACATGGACAAACCAAAAACACCACCTTCCACCCCTTCAACTTCAAGTGATCGTGGCTGTGAGAGAGAGTGAGAGAGCGAGTGAGAGAGAGCGAGAGAGCGAGCGAGAGAGAGAGAGCAGGGGCGGATTGGCAATCGGGAATACCGGGAACAATCCTGAACGGCCGGTCCATTTCAGGCCGAACCGGCCGCTTTTTAAAAAAAAATTTATATATGATACGTAACGCTACCGTACCGGCCTGTGGCCGGCCGCTCAGCTGCAGCGGAACGCAGCTTTGTGTGTGTGTGTGTTTCAGACCGGGCCAAACCAATACTTCCAATCTTGAGGGGGGATACGAGCGGCCCCTCCCAACTTGGACTGATCCTCGTATTTCCTGACATCCGATTGGCTCAAAGGAGTTTACTTGGTTAGGTTTGGGTTTGTGTAAATGCAACAGAGACAGACAGTAAAAATGGCGAAAAGAAGGAAAGAAGAGAAAGAAATGGGTGGGGCCGAAAAAATAAGAATGAAAAAGAAAAAAATGCTGGCACAAGAGGCAGCTAAATGTGCCAAATTAACGGACCTTTTCCGCACTGAAAAGGGTGCTGTGGCAGGAGGTGCAGATGAGGAAGGACCCAGCAGCATGGACAGAATTGGTGCACGATTAGGCCGGCGAGCGGCGGAGACACGCTGGCTGCCTGTGCGTGAGCGTGGCGTTTCTGTTGAGTGTCAGCTGCGTGGCGTTTGCATGGCGTTTTCCATGTCTTTGCACACCAGAAACGTGTCTGACGCGGCGCTGCTGCTAGGTGTCATGATAAGCCTCTGGTGATATATTTGTTTAAATTACATTTATATCTGCATTTAAGTCAAAACCTAGAGACTCTCAAACATCAAAATGTAATTTGTTAATATTTATTCGTGTCAAAATGACAAACATCTTTTCCTATTCTATTTTGCTTGGAAACGCTTCCAACACGCTTGCGTGTCACGTGAAAAATAGACGTCTGTTCTATTTCTAGCATGCACGCGTAACGGACATGCCACGCATCCAGTCTGTCGCCGGCCTTAGTGATAAATGACACAAAATATTGATTTGAAAAGGAGTTTATTGATTTAAAAACGATTGTATTGGTGCCGCTAAGAAAATAGTCCATTCCGGTGTGATGAACAAATGAGTCCTATTGAAGAGATGAGTTCGAGCTTAGGACCCCATTAGTATGCCTGATCTAAATCTGTTCTTGCGAAAACTTGTAGCTAACGTGAGCTGTCTAATCTGTTAATAAGAAAAATAGTAATATACACAAACATTATTTTATGGTTCTTTTTATTTGAAAAAAGTGTGATTGTAACATATTGTGCTGATTATTACGATAAAAAATAATGACATAATTATAATTACATTACGAATTGCTGTGAATACGGTAAGGCAGTATCAGGGCAGTAGAAGCTCAGATAAAGCTCCGCTAGCACGATCATCGGATAACGTTAGTTAGCTGTATGCTATGGTACCATCTAAGCTAACTAAAAACACACTAACAATGAGGAATATTTAATTTCACAATCTATAGCTTTGGTTAAATACTAGTTTCTAAAACGTATAAGTTAAAATACTGTTACGTCCCTAGTCAGTCTAGGGTTAAAAGGAACTTGTAACAGAATAGGATTGGTGTGATGTGTGGAAGCAGTAAGGTTCAGTTCTCAACCCTAATGCTTTAACAGAACAACTGCAAACAACTCACTGTAACAATTAAGATCTTTTTTTGTAATATGGGAGGATTCAGGCTTCAAGTAGTGATGGGCAGACCGAGGCTTCGTGAAGCACTGAAGCAGTTGAAGCAAATGTGTCATATTGTTTCTAAGCTTCGAATCAATCTGACACCCGTCTCTACGGCGCCATCTAGTGGTCATTTCCATGTGTTGATGTGAAATACCTTGACAATGATCCATGTAAAAAAAATTGTTTTTAACATCTGTCTGACAACTACATGATCTTGGTTTTGTAACCTGTAGCCTCGTCATTGTAAAGAACTATATATATTTTGTTTGTTATACAAAATGAACATTAATAAAATAAATAAAGCCACAATGTGTCACATTTGTCACAAAACATTTTTATTCAAAAATATGAATTGCTCTGCTGTTGAAGGACTCAGCTGACTTCTTTTTTTACATATAATTTCTCCAGCCTTTGAAAAAATCCTCTCACAAGGGACACTTGTTGCTGGCATGCACAAATATTTTTGGATGATGTAAATACATGGATGATGTATTGTTGCAGAAGGCTAGCTGCCTATCACAATACACACATCTCACTTTATTTGGTGCTTCCAAATGGAAATGCTCCCACACCACAGATGTACGGCATCTCTTGCGTGCAGCCTCCATTTTTATATATTCTATTAATATATCTATCTATATATCACCTATGAATCTATATCTATATAATTCTATATATCTAACTTATGCTGTGCTATCTATCTGTCACTATCTAACTTAGCCTATATGAATGTGTCACTATATCTATCCTAACTATATGTCACTGTCTATACCTATCAGTCAATATATCTAATTTAAATCTAGCCTAAATATAACTAACCAAAGCGCACTATAAATCTCACTTATATCACAAAATCACTGCTATCACAAAATCACTCTCCTCTCACAAAAACCCACGAGGTGAAGATGGATTTACTTCACTTTTAAACGGTGGTGAATTAGGTTCATACAGATGTGTGACTGTGTGATTTGTTCTCGCCCCCTTTAAAACCTGTTAAACTGCAACCCCACTTTGGGGCTCACAGCTGAAAACGACCTACCTGAATTAAAACAATTATAGCTCCTGAGAACAGTGTGCTACAGGCACAATTAAGGTATCTTTGGAAAGAAGACACTTGGGACTCTACTAAAAAGCAATCAGAGTTGATAATTCTCAAACAGATAAAAAATTATAATAGTTGAAATGCCTCAAAAATTATTTGCACTACACAGAATGTTGTATTATTTCATGTAAAAATATATGAAAATAGACCTGGAGGAATCCAGTTCAGTTATGGATTGAAAGCCACACGACTTATCAGTTTATATTTCAAGTTTGAGGAAGATATAATGAAAAATGTGGTTCCTGCAAGCTTTTTTCCAAGACTATGTCTGTTCCATTTCTCCCTCCGCCTGCTTGAGGCACATCCCCAGAAATGACATCTCCCAACTAAAACAATTGCAGTTGCTAAACAATTTGCACTACATGCACAATTTAGACATCTTTAAAAAGAAGACACTTTACAGTTTATTACCCAAACATTAAAGTAGAAAAAAACTTAGAAAGACAAACAGTTATAGAAGTTGAAGTGTCTTGAAGATGATTTGTGCTACAATGAACACTTTATTATTTGATGTAAAAATATATGAAAATAAGCCTGGAGGAATCCAGTTAGTTAATGAATTGAAAGGCAAAAGTCTCATCAGTTTATATTTAAAATTTGACGAAGATATCATGAAAAATGGGGTTCCTGCATGCTTTTTTCTAAGAATATGTCCAGGTGCCAAGAAACCTACAGGAGACTTGATAACCTAATGTTATGAAGTGTACTGCAAGCTGTTTTAGCCATCATATATGATGCTTGAATGCTTTTTCAACTATAAAATAATAGGCAGAACCATAAGACTTTGTATTAGTGATTTATTTGTACAACAGAACTTATAAAAATATAATAAAAATGAAATATTAATAAAAAAGAGCTAAACTTCTTTGCAACTGAAAATACAACAAGTAATATAAGTATAATAACTATAAATATAACTAGTAATATAAATAACAATATAATATAAATATATAGCTATAAAAACACACACAATTTGCAAATGTAAAAAAAAAAAACATTTACTGGCCTTTTACTGGCGGATTCAGGTCTACAACAGCAAGTGCAGATCTTGAAGAATCTGAAAGCGTTCTTCTCTTTTCTGCTGGTTGGCTGGTGCTTGGATGCCATAGCTCATCTGAAGACTCAACCTGATGCCTGTAGAATGGCAAGGAAAGGAATGAGAATTAGCACTGCATGTACTATTTCTGTATAGTTTGCCCATTCAATCAACAATCACACTGTCATCATTCACTCTAATTACAGGCCATCCCATGAACAATGAAACTGATGGGCAGTCGGTTAGACAGCATTCATATTGACGGCGGCCCATACATTCTCACACAGTCCTACAATCAATCTAATGGCCTGTGATACAGTGAGCATTCATATTGACGGCGGCCCATACATTCTCACACAGCCCAAGTATCAATCTAACGGCCGGCTATACAGTGAGCATTCATATTGACGGCGGCCCATACATTCTCACACAGCCCAAGCATCAATCTAACGGCCGGCTATACAGTGAGCATTCATATTGACGGCGGCCCATACATTCTCACACAGCCCAAGTATCAATCTAACGGCCGGCTATACAGTGAGCATTCATATTGACGGCGGCCCATACATTCTCACACAGCCCAAGTATCAATCTAACGGCCGGCTATACAGTGAGCATTCATATTGACGGCGGCCCATACATTCTCACACAGCCCAAGTATCAATCTAACGGCCGGCTATACAGTGAGCATTCATATTGACGGCGGCCCATACATTCTCACACAGCCCAAGTATCAATCTAACGGCCGGCTATACAGTGAGCATTCATATTGACGGCGACCCATACATTCTCACACAGCCCAAGTATCAATCTAACGGCCGGCTATACAGTGAGCATTCATATTGACGGCGACCCATACATTCTCACACAGTCCTACAATCAATATAATGGCCTGTGATACAGTGAGCATTCAACAATCACACAGATGGTCGGCCGTCCAGAACTTTTCTTTTTTCGTCAATTTGTTTTTGTAGCACAGGGGAAAAAAATGCATTTTATATATTATATATATATATATTTTTTTTTTCTGTGTGTGCTAGAAAAAATGCTAAATATCAGTATATGTATAATCTATACTGGTATATTGTAATTTTTCTAGCACACAGGAAAAACATAAAATAAATACAGTCTCAATATATATATATATATATATATATATATATATATATATATATATATATATATATATATATATATATATATATATATATAAACAATTACATGTGTTATATATATATATATGTTTTATTTACACACACATGGGGAAAAATTATATATACTTTTTCCCCATGTGTGCTAGGAAAAATGCAAAATATCAGCATATGTATAATGCATACTGGTATATTGTAATTTTTCTAGCACACAGGAAAAACATAAAATAAATACAGTCTCAATATATATATATATATATATATATATATATATATATATATATATATATATATATATATATATATAAACAATTACATGTGTTATATATATATATATATATATATATATATATATATATATATATATATATATATATATATATATATGTTTTATTTACACACACATGGGGAAAAATTATATACTTTTTCCCCATGTGTGCTAGGAAAAATGCAAAATATCAGCATATGTATAATGCATACTGGTATATTGCATTTTTTCTAGCACACAGAAACAATAAAATACATACATTCTCACACACATTCTCAATATACATAAACAACTACACATAGCAACTCACCGGTATGTTATTGGATCAACTTCTCTGTCAACAAGCACCGTCACCGCTGTGTTCACTCTCCTTTTTCACATCGCTGCTTCGAGTGAGCTCAAATAAAGCATTTCAGCACAATAAAAACTTCTTTTGACGATCCATTGGATAATACATTCCGTCCAGTTAGTAAGATTAGCAAACAGTTACTACAAAGAGACCTCTGTTTGTTTACTAGCGCGTTAGCTTTTAGCTGTCAGATGGGGGGTGTCAGGCTCGCTGCATCTCGTCGGAGATAGCGCCACATTGGCACATTCAGATGAATAAATATTCACGCCCATGTGACAAACATACACATGCAAGGTCTCGTTGGAATCGTGTGCTCATTGGCTACATTTTCTGTCAGTCATGACGATTCAATGCTTTTATTGGCTCCAGATAAACAGACATTATCATTGGATGAGCACGTCATGACATCAGATAAAACGATCGCTATGGTTGGATATTTTTGACTATATCGCGGCTATCTTTGCATGTTTTTGAGTGGGGTTAGTTGGATTTTGTTCGTAACATTCTAAGCTTTAAACCCATGCCACTTTATTCTACCGGGAGACTGTTTTTGGTGCATTATTTTATTGCATAACAGTCTAGTATGATACTTCGCTCCGCAGAAATGCAATGTAAACAAAGGATTAACCATCAATATTACACCGTTATTGTTTCGTTGGATTAAAATGCTCTATGGGATGTTATTCAGTGGACCCTCACCTTTCCATTCGTTCTGGAATTGTTTGCAATGGATGCGTGTTTGGCTCGTAATTAGGACACTAAAGGTATGTACTCTGTTTTTATTTATAAAATCGTTGATGTGTATTGCTTACATTGATGCAAAAATACAGCCGTTATAAGCTTTTCAATGAAAAACAGTGGTCTGTCCTCGATGCTTGAGGTTTAGACCTTTAGAATGATATATAGTTTGTCAAGATTAATGATGTTTTTTTACGTTAAATCTATTAACAAACATTACACTCGTGCTAAAAATAGCGCTTCAACCCGTGCACGTGCTCATGAAGCTTATCAGGTTTAATCAACGCAGTTTCGGAAGGCGCCACCTGATGAAACACTTTGAAGCTTCATTTAGCCATAGTCACGTGACATGGGTGTTTCGAATCACAGTTCGGAGCAGTGTTTCGAAACATCTGCGCTTCGGGATCTCGGCAAAGCACCGAAACGTCTGCTTCGCGTCTGCCATCCCTAGCTTCAAGAGGGGGCAAGGCCAAAACAACAAACATAAAACCTCTAACTACGATAAGGGAGAAACTAACTAAACTACCAAAGAAAAGAAAAGCAAATACAATACAAATACACTAACTCCCTAACTAGCTTAAACAGGAGAAAAACAGAATACAAAGAAAATGGCACCCACCTCTCTACTAATCCTTTCCCCAAATAGTTAACAATATAAACGTAACAGATAACAGACCATAACAAAAGTAGGTACAAACAGAATAACTTACAGAATAATCTCTTGTCGTAGGTGCCAGTTACCACAAGAACATTAACACAATGGAAAACTCAATCAACAAGGGTTCTCTTTAAAGAAAAGAAAGAAAACTAATAACATTAAAGTTGAGAAGCGAAGCCTCACAGAGCAGCCCTCCACACACACACCCTGCTCATCTTCTTCTTTCTTTTTATTGGCGGGTGGCAACCGACTTTAAGGTGCATATCCGCCACCTACTGTGCTGGAGTGTGGGCCAGAAATGTAACCATCACAAGAGACAAAAAAAAAAAAAAAACCTCACTTTACCTTCTTTCTACCTTTACACTAACTTCAACAATCAATTAAATCCTTTTCATTAAACCAGTTTCTTTCAAAAAGTTCAACAAAGCTCCCATTATCTGCTCTCCAATTTTAAAAAGATTTTTAAGGTTCAACACATTTTCCCCAAATTTCAGTAATTCCTCTTTTAATTTTATCCTTTGATTTTCATATTTAACACATTCACTAATCACATGTTCAGCTGATTCCTCTCCCCTTCCACAATCACACAAACCTGAAGGGTGCTTTTTCAATAAATACATAGTTTTATTTAATCCAGTATGTCCTAATCTCAACCTCGAAATAATGCTACTTTCTCTAGTACATCGATCTATAGATTTCCTTTTCCCTACTTCTTGCACAATATTGTATAGATGTCGCCCTTTCTTCCCTTCATCCCATTGTCTCTGCCATGTCTTCATAATATTTTCCTTTATTTTTACTTTGACTTCAGCTTTACTTAGTGCCACTTTTGTAATTCTGTCGAGTTTCAAAGCTTGCTTAGCCAACATATCTGCTGTCTCATTTCCCTCAATCCCCCTATGAGCCGGAATCCACAAAAATCTGACCGCTGCATTAATATGTTGCAGTCTATATACAGTCTCATAGATTTCGTACACAATATCAAGTCTACTATTAGATGATAACGACTGAAGAGACATTAATGATGATAAACTATCCGAACAAATTAGAACCTTGGTAATTTTGTTTTCCTCTACCCACTGTAATACCCTTAAAATAGCTAACATTTCCACAGTAAATACTGTCAAATGATCAGAGGTTCTTTCCTTAACATTTATCTTTAATTCTGGAATAGTGAATGCAAAACCTGTAACACCACTCTTAGGATCTTTTGAACCATCCGTAAATGCAGCTATAAATGAATTATATATAGACCTTATTCTGTCCTCCACTTTTTCTACCCAGTTTCCTTTCCCATTAAGTCTTTTTATTTCTCCTTGAATATAAAAGTCTATGATTAGTGGCGAAAACAACCAAGGCGGCGTACTTGAAAAAGGAACATTAGGACTGAACTTATTCTCCTGCAATTTCATTTCACTTGCTATTTTACTAGATGCCCAAGCAAAACATTCTATCTTAACCTTCCCACTTTCCCAACAAGGGATAAGACACTTAACTGTAGGATGCCATCTTTCATTATGACCTTTTAGATTAGTCCAATAGTTCATCCTCAGTTGCTCAAATCTTAAACTTAATGGAAGCTCGCCCACCTCAACTTGCAATGCACAAACCGGAGAGGACCTTATGGCTCCACAACAAATTCGTAGTGCTTGATTTTGTATAATTTCCAGTCTCTTTAATGATGTTTTCGATGCAGTTCTAAACACTATACTTCCATATTCCATCACTGGTCTTACTAAAGCCACATATATCCCTCTTAAGGCTCCTTTACTAGAACCCCACTCTATCCCAGTTAAGCACCTCATTATATTTAAAATCTTCGTACACTTTTCCTCTACTATCCTTACCTGCTATGTCCAAGTTAGTTTAGAGTCAAATGTTACCCCTAAAAACCGAAAGTAATTTACCTGCTCAATTTGATTCCCATACAATAACACCTTAGCCACCCTATCCCTCTTTTGAGTAAAAACCATCATCTTTGTCTTTTCCACTGAGAATTTAAAACCCCATGTATAAGACCATTCTTCAATTAAACCTACAGCTTCCTGTATCTTCTCTTGAACTAACAATAAGCTCTTACCATTTTTCCAAAGGGCAGCGTCATCAGCAAATAATGACTTCCCAATATCATACCTTATTTTACTAAAAACATCATTAATCATAATAGAAAAAAGTAATGGGCTTATCACACTACCTTGCGGGGTCCCATTATCCACTTTGAATTTATTAGACACTGAAGCACCAATTTTAACCTGAATATACCTTTCAGATAAAAAACTTTTGATCCAATTAAAACCTCTTCCCTTAATACCCATTTTATCTAATTTAATCAATAGCCCCTCTTTCCATACCATATCATAAGCTTTTTCCACATCCAAGAAAACTGCCATAACCGATTCCTTATTTATCATAGCTTTTCTAATTTCTGTTTCCAAGCAAACCACAGGGTCCATTGTTCCCCGTCCTTTCCTAAACCCACTCTGATAAGGGGATAAAAGATATTTACTTTCTGTATAAAATGTAATTCTTTCTACTATCATCCGTTCCATAATTTTCCCAACATGCGACGTAAGGGCAATGGGCCTGTAGTTTGCTGGATTCGTTGAATCCTTACCTGGTTTTGCTATAGGTATAATAATAGCCTCTTTCCAACTTATTGGTAATCTCCCATCTTCCCAGCTCTTATTATATATAGCTAAAAGTTTCATTTGCATTAAAATTCCAAACTGTTTCAACATACTATAACTAATCTGATCTTTTCCTGGAGCAGTTACCTTAGCTTTATCTATTGCCCGTTTCATTTCACTTAATGTAAAAGGGGAATCCATAGCATCCTCTGTACTTTCCTTTCTTATTAGTGCCTCTGGGTATGCATCTCTAGTCACTTCTCTTCCTCTTTTCCCAACCTCTGACAGATTATTAGAACTATGAATTTCAACCAAGGCCTTAGCTATGATATCAGCTTTTTCCCTATTTGTTACTGCTATGGTTTCTCCTGCTTTTAAAACTGGAAACTGCCAGTCCTTTCTAATTCCCCTCATTTTCCTTATCATTCCCCACACATTTCCTAATGGAGTCGTTCTACCTATTTTATTACAATATTCTCTCCAACTGTCTCTTTTTGCCTTCTTTACTACTTTCCTAACTTGAGCTTGGGCCTTTTTGTATTCTATTAATTTTGAAAGTTAAGATTACTCTTCAGCATTTTAAATGCCTTATTTCTTACTTTAATGCTTTTCCCACACTCTTCCGTCCACCATGGGACTGGTTTCCTATTCATTTTTCCTTTGCTTTTTGGAATACATACGTTAGCCACTCTAATCAGTACTTCTTTAAATTTTTCATCAATTTCATCTATATCCTGGCTTAAATCAATTTCACTACTCGCCTCCTCACATAGATATTCAAATTTACCCCACATAGCCTTATTTAATATCCATTTATCCTCTCTTCCTTCTTCCCTCTCATCCTTTCTCACACCTACCTTACATAAAACAGGAAAATGATCACTACCCATAGTAGAGTCCTCCCATAACTCCCACTCACAAATACCTGCCACCTCCTTTGCCACTAGTGTTAAATCAAGTGCTGAACTTCTACCTGTGTGAACATCTATTCTTGTGCTTCTCCCATCATTAATGCATACCAGATCAAACTCATCCAACAACTGTTCTATTATTAGACCATTTAAATCAGTTTCCCCCCCTCCCCATAATGAACTATGGGCATTAAAATCTCCACATAAAACAATGCGGTCACTTGCTAGTTCAACAATCTGATTTAATTTATTACCATCTAATCTTCTACATGGATTATAATAATTTACCACAGAAAACTTCTCTTGCTTAGTCCATATTTTAACAATAATATACTCTTCCTCCCTTCCTTTTGATATAACTTGATATGTAATATTCTTCTTGATAAATGTAGCACACCCACCCCCTACACCATCTTCCCTATCATTCCTTACACTAACATAATTATATATACTAAAATCTAATTTCTGTGATAACCATGTTTCTTGTATACAGATTACATCAGGTGTAGTTGGTAACGAACTGATAAAATACTTAAATTCCTGCCCATTTGCCACCAAGCTTCTTGCATTCCATTGAAGAATAAGAACCATAATATCAGCCAACAAATGAAGCTTCCTGACTGGCCTGAGCACTTAGCTCATTCCTCACCTCTTCCCAGGACAAATCATTCAGGCTAAGATGGTTCACTGCTTCCTTTACTATTATTTGTATCCTTTCTGTTTTTGACTTTGCCTCAGTGGTAGCATTGATGACCCCTGCTATAAAGATGACTAATTTCCTTAAATCAACCAGAACTTTACCCCCTTTTATCTGTTCATGCTGATCATTATTCAGATTCTCACTTGCCTCATTTACTACTTTTTCCTCCCTGTGATTCACCAGTCCAACGGCCTCTGCATGTGATATTTTATTTTTCACTCTGACCTGCTGAATCTCAACCTGCCTTTTCATTACCTCACATCCCCCATATGCCACACTGTGATTTCCTCCACAGTTACAGCATTTCGGTTGCACATCCCTTCTACATTTCTCATAATCATGGTCCTCACCACATCGAGCACACCTTCTTTTCCCTTTGCAATTCATTGCTGTGTGACCAAACCTCTGGCATTTAAAACACCTCAACGGTTTAGGAACGTATTCTCTCACATTATACATCATATATCCTAGGGATACTCGGTTAGGAAGCATTTCATCCTCAAATTCCAACAACACACTTTCACTTCCTTGTCTCACCCCATTCTTAAAGCTGGTCAATCTTCGGGCATCTTTCACTTTCCCTCCTTTTAAGTTTGCTTTTATTTCATCTACATTTACATCAACCGGGATCCCCCAAATCACCCCCCTATTCCACATGTTTCTCTTCTCCACGCGACTAACGCTACTTACTTTAAACCTTCCTATCTCCTTCATTCTACAGGCCCTTTCTCTTTGATCTTCATTTTTGCATATTATTAAAAGGTTTCCATCCCTCAAAACTTTGGCCATTTTGACATCTCCCACTTGGTTTTTCAATATCGTAGTCAACTTCACTGGATTCATACCAAGCACTCCATTTTCTTCCTCAAATCTAAGTATTACTTTACACTCATCATCTATCTTCAGATTATCATCCTTTCCATCCACTTTAGTCATCATCCCTTTGAATTTCTTTGACCCCTCTTTTCCACTTTCACCACCCCGTTTCTCTCTTATTCTATCTCTCTCCTGACTAAACTCCATATGATCTTCACTCTCAGTGTCATCCGAGTTAGCCCATTCTGGCCCATTTCCAGCACAGCTTTGTCTACCCGACATCGTTTTCACTCCTTTGTCACGTTTCCCCATTTCTTCCAATAAAGTTCCTTGTCTTCTCTTCATTAGGTGACAGCCCAAAAGAGCTCCCACACTCACACTCCTCTCGTAATGTTTCTCGGTGGACTCGGCGCTTCTTAACCAAAATGCCTCCCAAACCACCACACCACCACCAGCTGTCCGGACAAACACCAGCGTTGACACCCTTTTTGTGTCGTATATCAATGTTATATTCTTGCACAATAAGCGACCAGCGCATCAGGCGTTGGTTAGCATTGGACATTCTCAGAAGAAACACTAAGGGGTTATGATCAGTATAGACGGTAATAGGGTTAGGACTTCCACCCAGGTACACCTCAAAATGTTGGAGTGACAGCAATAAAGCCAATGCCTCCTTCTCAATTGTGCTGTAATTCTGTTGACACTTAGAAAATTTCTTAGAGAAAAAAAATACAGGATGTTCAATTCCCACTAGATCTTCCTGCAGCAGAACTGCCCCGGCTCCCGTAGCGCTGGTGTCCACCTGTAACTTGAAAGGTGATGCAAAATTGGGAGCAGAGAGAACAGAAGCAGTACAAAGAAGGTCCTTAGCAGCATTGAAAGCACTTGTACATTCTGATGTCCACACAAACTTCCTAGATGTACTTAGGAGGTCAGTAAGAGGTGAAACAATGGCAGCAAAGTTTCTGCAGAAGCCACGATAGTATCCGGCCATTCCTAAGAAGCGCCTCAACTCACGCTTATTAGTCAGTGTAGGAAATTCAACAATTGCAGAAACCTTAGCCTCTACTGGTCGCACTTGACCCTGTCCCACACATTTACCAAGGTATACAACTACAGCTTTAGCAAATTCACATTTCGCTAAGTTTAAGGTCAGTGAAGCATCAGCTAACCGTCCAAACACTTCATCCAACTTGATCAAGTGATCTTCCCATGAGTTGGAGTACACCACAACATCATCCAAATAGACTTCATTATTCTGTAACCCTGACAATACTCTGTTCATGAGTCTTTGAAAGGTGGAAGGTGCATTTCGCATGCCAAAAGCCATGACAGAGTATTGCAGGAAATTATCAGGGGTTACAAATGCTGATATTTCTGAAGCACGAGGTGTTAAGGGCACTTGCCAGTACCCTTTTAACAAGTCTAATTTAGTGACATAACGTGCACTACCAACCGGTCTACACAATCTTCCATCCTTGGAAGTGGAAAGGAATCTGGTTTGGTCACAGCATTGATTTTGCGGTAGTCCGTACAAAATCTGAAAGTGGCGTCAGATTTGGGGACCAATAGACAAGGGGAACTCCATGGACTTTGACTAGGCACAGCCAAACCATGATCAAGTAGATACTGAACCTCAGATTTCATAAAGTCACGTCTCCTTGGGTTTACTCGATAGGTGTGTTGCTTAATTGGTTGATTGCCTCCTACATCAATATCATGACATAGTATGGTAGTTTGAGACGGCACATCAGCGTAAAGGGTAGGGTATTTACAAATCAAACTGCTAATGGCTTCAAACTCACTTGCAGGCAAATGAGAAAGGCAGGACTCAAGTTAGCCAAAACAGCAGAATTCTGAAAAAACACAAAAAGAAGAAAACACAAAAGCAAAAACAAATACGTCCTTGGACGTAACAATACATTAATGACTCGTTATAACGTAGTACAAACGTCTTCTATAATAAATTGATTTTGTGTGATTTGTAACCAGGCACTAAAGCGATTACACATAAAACGTGCTTTGAACCAATCCGATTGCTTGGGTCCTAAGCTCGGACTCATCTCTTCAGTAGGACTAATTTGTTCACCACACCGTCTCTATGGTTAGAATCCTGCGTGTCCATGGCAACGCTCTGCTTTGCATGGCAACGCAGCGCTGAAAAGGGGTGGGGTTAGATAAACTCTATAAGCAAGGAATATCTGTAAGGAGTCTATGTATGTATATTAGCTGTTAAGGTCAGTGATGGAGAGGGACAGTTTGATGATGACCCCTGCAGTCATATTGATGAGGAGGGAGAGAAGGAGGAGCAGAAGGAGAAAGCAGAGCAGAAGGAGGAGGAGCAGGAGGAACGAAAGCAGCAGGAGAAAGCAGAGCAGAAGGAGGAGGAGCAGGAGGAAGCAGAGCAGAAGGAGGAGGAGCAGGAGGAAGGAAAGCAGCAGGAGAAAGCAGAGCAGAAGGAGGAGGAGCAGGAGGAAGCAGAGCAGAAGGAGGAAGAGCAGGAGGAAGGAAAGCAGCAGGAGAAAGCAGAGCAGAAGGAGGAGGAGCAGGAGGAAGCAGAGCAGAAGGAGGAAGAGCAGGAGGAAGGAAAGCAGCAGGAGAAAGCAGAGCAGAAGGAGGAGGAGCAGGAGGAAGGAAAGCAGCAGGAGAAAGCAGAGCAGAAGGAGGAGGAGCAGGAGGAAGCAGAGCAGAAGGAGGAGGAGCAGGAGTAAGGAAAGCAGCAGGAGAAAGCAGAGCAGAAGGAGGAGGAGCAGGAGGAAGGAAAGCAGCAGGGGAAAGCAGAGCAGAAGGAGGAGGAGCAGGAGGAAGGAAAGCAGCAGGGGAAAGCAGAGCAGAAGGAGGAGGAGCAGGAGGAAGCAGAGCAGAAGGAGGAGGAGCAGGAGGAAGGAAAGCAGCAGGAGAAAGCAGAGCAGAAGGAGGAGGAGCAGGAGGAAGGAAAGCAGCAGGGGAAAGCAGAGCAGAAGGAGGAGGAGCAGGAGGAAGCAGAGCAGAAGGAGGAGGAGCAGGAGGAAGGAAAGCAGCAGGAGAAAGCAGAGCAGAAGGAGGAAGCAGAGCAGAAGGAGGAGGAGCAGGAGGAAGGAAAGCAGCAGGAGAAAGCAGAGCAGAAGGAGGAGGAGCAGGAGGAAGGAAAGCAGCAGGAGAAAGCAGAGCAGAAGGAGGAGGAGCAGGAGGAAGCAGAGCAGAAGGAGGAGGAGCAGGAGGAAGGAAAGCAGCAGGCGAAAGCAGAGCAGAAGGAGGAGGAGCAGGAGAAAGGAAAGCAGCAGGAGAAAGCAGAGCAGAAGGAGGAGGAGCAGGAGGAAGCAGAGCAGAAGGAGGAGGAGCAGGAGGAAGGAAAGCAGCAGGCGAAAGCAGAGCAGAAGGAGGAGGAGCAGGAGGAAGGAAAGCAGCAGGAGAAAGCAGAGCAGAAGGAGGAGGAGCAGGAGAAAGCAGAGCAGAAGGAGGAGGAGCAGGAGGAAGGAAAGCAGAAGGAGAAAGCAGAGCAGAAGGAGGAGGAGCAGGAGGAAGGAAAGCAGCAGGAGAAAGCAGAGCAGAAGGAAGAGGAGCAGGAGGAAGGAAAGCAGCAGGCGAAAGCAGAGCAGAAGGAGGAGGAGCAGGAGGAGCAGCAGGAGAAAGCAGAGCAGAAGGAGGAGGAGCAGGAGGAAGGAAAGCAGAAGGAGAAAGCAGAGCAGAAGGAGGAGGAGCAGGAGGAAGGAAAGCAGCAGGAGAAAGCAGAGCAGAAGGAGGAGGAGCAGGAGGAAGGAAAGCAGCAGGCGAAAGCAGAGCAGAAGGAGGAGGAGCAGGAGGAAGGAAAGCAGCAGGAGAAAGCAGAGCAGAAGGAGGAGGAGCAGGAGGAAGCAGAGCAGAAGGAGGAGGAGCAGGAGGAAGGAAAGCAGCAGGAGAAAGCAGAGCAGAAGGAGGAGGAGCAGGAGAAAGCAGAGCAGAAGGAGGAGGAGCAGGAGGAAGGAAAGCAGAAGGAGAAAGCAGAGCAGAAGGAGGAGGAGCAGGAGGAAGGAAAGCAGCAGGAGAAAGCAGAGCAGAAGGAAGAGGAGCAGGAGGAAGGAAAGCAGCAGGCGAAAGCAGAGCAGAAGGAGGAGCAGCAGGAGAAAGCAGAGCAGAAGGAGGAGGAGCAGGAGGAAGGAAAGCAGAAGGAGAAAGCAGAGCAGAAGGAGGAGGAGCAGGAGGAAGGAAAGCAGCAGGAGAAAGCAGAGCAGAAGGAGGAGGAGCAGGAGGAAGGAAAGCAGCAGGCGAAAGCAGAGCAGAAGGAGGAGGAGCAGGAGGAAGGAAAGCAGCAGGAGAAAGCAGAGCAGAAGGAGGAGGAGCAGGAGGAAGCAGAGCAGAAGGAGGAGGAGCAGGAGGAAGGAAAGCAGCAGGAGAAAGCAGAGCAGAAGGAGGAGGAGCAGGAGAAAGCAGAGCAGAAGGAGGAGGAGCAGGAGGAAGGAAAGCAGCAGGAGAAAGCAGAGCAGAAGGAGGAGGAGCAGGAGAAAGTAGAGCAGAAGGAGGAGGAGCAGGAGGAAGGAAAGCAGCAGGAGAAAGCAGAGCAGAAGGAGGAGGAGCAGGAGGAAGGAAAGCAGCAGGGGAAAGCAGAGCAGAAGGAGGAGGAGCAGGAGGAAGGAAAGCAGCAGGAGAAAGCAGAGCAGAAGGAGGAGGAGCAGGAGGAAGGAAAGCAGCAGGAGAAAGCAGAGCAGAAGGAGGAGGAGCAGGAGGAAGCAGAGCAGAAGGAGGAGGAGCAGGAGGAAGGAAAGCAGCAGGAGAAAGCAGAGCAGAAGGAGGAGGAGCAGGAGAAAGCAGAGCAGAAGGAGGAGGAGCAGGAGGAAGGAAAGCAGCAGGAGAAAGCAGAGCAGAAGGAGGAGGAGCAGGAGAAAGCAGAGCAGAAGGAGGAGGAGCAGGAGGAAGGAAAGCAGCAGGAGAAAGCAGAGCAGAAGGAGGAGGAGCAGGAGGAAGGAAAGCAGCAGGGGAAAGCAGAGCAGAAGGAGGAGGAGCAGGAGGAAGGAAAGCAGCAGGAGAAAGCAGAGCAGAAGGAGGAGGAGCAGGAGGAAGGAAAGCAGCAGGAGAAAGCAGAGCAGAAGGAGGAGGAGTAGGAGGAAGGAAAGCAGCAGGGGAAAGCAGAGCAGGAGGAGAACAGGAACAAAAACAGTGACCGGTACAGGGGCAGTGTGTAGGACTGGGTAGACAATCATATTATGCATAGATAGAATAAGATATAGTGACGTCACGTTCTTCTCATGCAGTACAACCAGTACAGACAGAGGCAGGGTCCAACACAGGTGAAGATGCACCAGGGATAGACCTAAACAGAGCTGAAGATGAGGGCTTTGATTTTTATACACGACCGACCTCCAAAGATTTAGATCTTTTTTTTTTCTTACCACCCTCAACAACCCACCAGAAAAGGCCCGACTATCTATCATACTAAAGATGGTATTATGAGAAAGTGGCTCACATACTGTAAGAAAGAAAACTCACTGTACTGCACAGTATGTTTGGCATATGCAAAGCCATCTGCAAGTGAAAGTGCTTTCATTAAGGGGGAATGACAGCCTGGAAGCATGTACATCAGAGAATAGAAGAGCATGAAAGAAACCAAGTTCACAGAGACAGTGCAGAAGCATATTTTATGATGGCCAGTCAAGCAGACATAGTAAGCTTACTAAGTGGAAAACTCTTCACCGTGACCAAGTCAGAAAGAAACGCCAAGTAATGGACCGTGTCATTGAAGTGATAAAAGTCATTGGAAAGTGTGGTCTTAGCCATAGAGGCACCACATTTGAAGCTGCATACACATGGGACAACATTGCTATTGATCATGGAAATGATCATTCTGCTGAGCAAATTTGATGTCTCTCTGCAAGAACATGTAAATGAATGTGTGCAAAAAAGCCAAAGCCTAAATAAGACCGAGGTTAAAGGCAGAGGATCTTTCGTTACACTGCTCTCTAAAACATCTGTCAACAAAGTGATTGATGTAATCAGCCACTTAATCAAAGAAAGCATTTCAAGGGAAGTAAGGCAAGTAGGAATGTTTTCTCTGCAGATTGACACCACGCAAGATGTTACCTCCACAGACCAATGTGCTGTTATCCTCAGATATGTGACTGATGTGGTCCATGAGAAGCTCATAGGTGTGGTTGATTGTGAGCCATCAACTGGAGAGTATTTTGTGGAGCTACTTAAAAAAACTCTAGCAAAGGTGGATATTGAGCTTAGGAACTGTGTTGGCAACTCAACCGATGGAGCCGCAAACATGCAAGGCCAGTACAAGGGGTTCTCTGCTTTACTGGCATCAGAGTCTCCTAACCAAGTGCACATCTGGTGCTATGCACATGTGCTAATTCTTGTTCTGGGTGACACCACGAGTGCTGTGATAGAAAGTGCATCCCTTTTCTCCATAGTGAACGATGTTGCTGTATTTATCAAGGACTCATACAAGCGTATGAAAATGTGGGAGGAAGTGAGTGATGACAAGCGACACAGACGGCTGTCTCCTATCGTGGAGACAAGATGGTGGGCCAAGGACCAGGCCCTAAGCAAGATATTTGGCTGTTTTGGTAACCCTGACAATGCTTTGTATGTTGATTTAATCTCAACACTGAAAAGGATAGTGGAAGATATGTCAATCAAAGCACATGTCAGAGCAAGAGCTAAGGGGTACATGGAGTCCCTACTGAAGCATGAGACAGTGCTGACAGCACAGCTATTCTTGAGAATCTTTGAGATTACCTCACCACTCTCCAGATACCTCCAGACCAGTGGCATGGACCTAATCACTGCTCATCGACTAGTTATGGGGGCCCAAGACAGCCTAAAATCCTGCAACAGGGACATGGATGGTGTCACAAAAGCTGCAAATATCTTTGTTGAATGGGCTAACAAGGAGCTGTAGGAGAATGGATCTAAAGACGTGGTTCAGGGGGCTCTACCTGAAAAAAAAATCAGAAAGAAGAAGTCCATGCCAGGTGAAGTAGCAGAGGAAGAACATTCGTTGAATACAGAGGATCAGTACAGGATCAAGGTGCACAATGTCATTTTGGACACAGTGACTCAGAGCATTCAGACTCGCTATTCTGCAAATGGAGCTTTTTATGATGATTTTGCATGCCTCGACCCAAGGAATTTTGGTACACTAAGAGATCGGGGGCTTCCATCTGAATCACTCAAACACCTCAGTAAATGCCTCCTTAAGTTCGATGAAAGAGCAACATCTGGAAGGCTCAATGCCGAGCTCTGTAGTCTGGCCAACCAGTGGGAGAGACTTAAGTTGCCACATTTGGAGTCATACACTGTCCGGGCTGCAGAAGAGACAGAAGATGGAGAAGACATGGAACTGAATAACACCAGCTGCACCTCCTGTAAAGACTGTGCAATTTGTGTTTATCATATCCTCTCCAAATACAACCTCCTCACTGATGCCTATCACGTCATTGGACTGGCCTACAAGTTCTTGCTTACACTCTCTTTCAGTCAAGTGGCCTGTGAGAGGACCTTTTCTACTCAAGTTTGTAAAGAACAGACTGAGGAGCCCCCTGACACAGGAGCGTCTTGAGGCATTCATGCTAATGTGCACAGAGAAAGAGATCCTAATGACTTTAGACAACGATGGAGTCATAGACAGAGTTGCAGAGTCGAGTAAACTCCTCCAAAGATCGCTGGTGATGTGAGGTAGGACAGTTTTAGGTTTTAGGCACACACACACTGAGGAGGAGAAAAGAGGAAGAGGAGCAGTAGGAGTAGAGAGGAGGAGGAGAAGAAAGGAAGAGGAGCAGCAGGAGGAGAGAGGAGGAGGAGCAGGAGAGAGGAGGAGGAGAAGAAAGGAGGAGCAGCAGCAGGAGGAGAAGAGAGGAAGAGGAGCAGTAGGAGGAGAAGAGAGGAAGAGGAGCAGCAGGAGGAGAGAGGAGGAGCAGCAGGAGAGAGGAGGAGGAGAAGAGAGGAAGAGGAGCAGCAGGAGGAGAGAGGAGGAGGAGAAGAAAGGAGGAGAAGGAGGAGGAGGAGCAGCAGGAGGAGAAGAGAGGAAGAGGAGCAGGAGGGAGGAGGAGGAGCAGCAGGAGAGAGAAGGAGGAGAAGAGAGGAAGAGGAGCAGCAGGAGGAGGGAGGAGGAGCAGGAGAGAGAGAGGAGGAGCAGCAGGAGAGAGGAGGAGGAGGAGCAGGAGAGAGGAGGAGCAGCAGGAGAGAGAAGGAGGAGAAGAGAGGAAGAGGAGCAGCAGGAGGAGGGAGGAGGAGGAGCAGGAGAGAGAAGGAGGAGCAGTAGGAGGAGAGAGGAGGAGGAGCAGCAGGAGAGAGAAGGAGGAGGAGCAGGAGAGAGGAGGAGGAGAAGAGAGGAAGAGGAGCAGCAGGAGAGAGGAGGAGGAGGAGCAGCAGGAGAGAGAGGAGGAGGAGCAGGAGAGAGGAGGAGGAGCAGCAGGAGAGAGAGGAGGAGGAGCAGGAGAGAGGAGGAGGAGCAGCAGGAGGAGGGAGGAGGAGGAGCAGGAGAGAGAGAGGAGGAGCAGCAGGAGAGAGAGGAGGAGGAGCAGGAGAGAGGAGGAGGAGCAGCAGGAGGAGGGAGGAGGAGGAGCAGGAGAAAGAGAGGAGGAGGAGCAGGAGAGAGGAGGAGCAGCAGCAGGAGGAGAGAGGAGGAACAGCAGGAGAGAGAAGGAGGAGAAGAGAGGAAGAGGAGCAGCAGGAGGAGGGAGGAGGAGGAGCAGGAGAGAGGAGGAGGAGAAGAAAGGAGGAGCAGCAGGAGGAGAGAGGAGGAGGAGAAGAAAGGAGCAGCAGGAGGAGAAGAGTGGAAGAGCAGGAACCAGGAAACAGACAGGTAGAGGGGCAGTGTGCAGGGCTGGGTAGGCAATCATATTAGGCATATCAATCAATCAATCAAAGCTTTATTAAGGACACTCACACAAAAATAGAAAAATACAGCACAATGTTACATATGTTACATATAGGATAAAATGCCAATAGTTCCACATACTAGATAATAACCTGACTGAAGCACAGATTGAATTAGAAAATGTATTATTCTTTGCTATTTTTATTACTCATGTTCTTCTCATGCATATGTTATGTAGCTGTACAAGGGGAAGCTGAGGCAGGGAGAGTTGAAAGTGAGTACACACACACACACACACACACACACACACACACACACACACACACACACACAATCTCTATTGTATGGGACTGCATTGTAGTTTTTGAGTATGAGTGGGTGTGAGTATTTGTAACTATTTTAACACTCCGACTGATTATACACATGACATGATGGTAGTTAGCAGTATACTGTGTGACTTGGGTGTTTGAGATTAGGTTCTCTTACGAGAGGTTCTCTCGTATTGCGTAAGTTCCTTACGCTACGGGAAAGTATTCTTTCTTCGAGATTTCTGAAAAACCCAAAATTATCCTTAATTTTGTAACATTGTCAACGCAGTGCGGCAGCCTGGCAGACCATAGCAGGCTATTCCAGCGTGCTATTGGCTGCTCTGCTGGCAACTGCAGCAGCCTATCGGTGAGCCCGCGTGACGTGGCGACCAATGAGGGCGCTTCGCGCCCACCTGGCTTCATTTGCCTACAGGTGGGGCGTGGCCACGTGTATATAAGCAGGGCTCACGGGCTGCATATTCGATTTTCTTTTCTTCAGCGAAGCCCTTCGCATCGCTGGATCTGGAACCCGCCGCCGTGACCGCGCAGACAAGCAAGCAGAGGACAGCGCCTGAGGAAGCCGGCAGCATCGCGCCACCTTCAGCCTTCCGTGCCTGCTCTGCTATCCGGCAGCCCCATATCCTTTTACGCTCAAAGTGTTGTCGCCGCTGCGTCACACTTTTCACAAAAAGAGCCGAGCGTTGATACAAATGTCTCGTTCCACCTGCGGCTCGTGTCACGCGCAGCTCAGCTCCGGGGACCGCCATGTGATCTGCGCTCTCTGCCTGGGCCGTGATCACGCCGCCGCCGCACTCCACGCTGGCGGATGCCAAGAGTGCGAAGAACTGACGATGTCGACCCTGCGGGCTCGACTCGTCCTGTTCGAAGATGATATCCCTCCAGTCCCTGCCACGCCGCGCAAGAAGAAGCGCCGCTCGCAGCGGACTCCGGAGCTCGCAGAGAGAAGCTCGCCGGAACCTTTCCCGCCCGCTTCACTCTCGCCTTCCCCGCCCCCACCCCAGGCCGCCATTTCTGTTGCCGCCTCCGGGGATGAGGCGGATGCGGCCGCAGAACGCGCCGACAGCTGCTCCATCATGGCTTCCGACAGCGAGGACTGGTCTTCCGCATCCTCTTCAGTCCGGGGCTCCGGACGCTCTCGAGCGGGTGAGGACGCCGAACTCTTGCGCCTTCTCACCCGGGCTGTCGAGCAGCTAGGCCTCGAATGGGCCCCGCCCAAGGTGGCAGCGCCGAACCGACTTGACGGATGCTTCCTAAACAGTCGCCGCCGTGCGCCCACCTCCAGGACTGCACCCTTTTTGCCGGAGCTTCACGAGGAGCTCGCAAAGTCCTGGAATGCGCCATTCTCCGCGAGGGTCTCGTCTCAGGCTTCTTCGACGCTCTCACAAGTTGACGGCGCGGCCGAGAAAGGCTACAACGCTATCCCTCCGGTGGAAGAGGCGGTCGCAGCGCACCTTTGCCCGCCTTCTGGTTGGCGCTCAAAGGCTGCCCTCCCGTCTAAGGCCTGCAGAGTGACGTCATCGCTGATCGGCCGCGCTTTCGCTGCCTCCGGTCAAGCTGCGTCCGCTCTGCACTCTATGGCCGTGCTGCAAATCCTCCAAGCTAATCTCCTCCGCGACATGGACGAGAAATGCTGTGACGCTGAGTTAATCACGGATTTGCGAAGCGCGACGGATCTCTCCCTTCGCGCCACCAAGACCGCAGCACAGGCCCTCGGACGCTCTATGGCCTCCCTCACGGTAGCTGAGCGCCACCTCTGGCTCACGCTCGCGGACATGCGAGAAACAGAGCGCGCGGCCTTCCTAAACGCCCCGCTCTCTCCGTCTGGGCTTTTCGGACCAGCGGTCAAGGGGATCGTCGACCGTTTCTCCGAAGTGCAGAAAACGACGCAGGCCATGAACCTTTTCCTGCCTCGACGCCCCGGCGCTAGCAATAGCTCCGCTGCTCGCCGTCCTCGTGACCAGCCAGCAACGAGCTCCGCGCAGCGCCCAGCGCGGCCCCCTTCGTCTCAGAGAAGACCGAGCGGCCGCCCCAGATCGCGCTCTTCCAGCCGTGGTAAGCCGCCTCCACCTCGGGGCCCCCGGCCTAGGATCACGCTGAAGCCCGAGCCTCCAAAGTCCTCCTAGCAAGAGGCGAGAAACGACGGTTAAGTCCCGCCGCGGCCGGACCACCGTCAAAACTCTTTTTCCTGTCAGCCCCCACCACTGTGGCTGCTGCAGATGGATTTCACGCAGCCAACGAGCCGGCAAAAATGCCTTCTCGCCTGTCAACAACCGCCGTTTTTACGGCGAACCAGAGAAATCACAAAAGTTGCATTATTTCTGGTCGCACGGCTCGCGCCGTATGTGTTTCAAATGCAGTAAATGTGCCCACTTTTCTGTGTTCACCCCTGCACACAAGCACTATAAACCCTGTGTCCCCCACTCACATAAAGCGGCCACCGGCCGCTCGAGTGCTAGAGTTAGGTCACGTGTCCGCTTGTTTGCGTCCACGACTAACCACCACACGCGCTGTCACACAGCCACTCTTAACCGGTCATGTTCCACGCGTAAGAGTTGTGCCCGCTCAAACGCGCTCACACATTTTCGCGAACATTATGCCTCAGGCGCCACGCGCCACGCCACACACCATTTATTTTCCGCCCAGGGTGGCCGGAGCGATGAGTGTAGGGCCGCACACAAGCCACTCCCCGCTCGAAGCGGCAGAGATGCAGTGTGTAGGGCGGCCAGCCATCGCGAGCGATCGGCTGGCCCACAGCACAGAGAGCGCGCGCACTGCGCCCGCCCCTCCTATACGGGCCGTCAAACCCGCGAAGCGCGGCGTTTCGAGCCCGGAGGCCATTCTATCCCGTGTGGCGCACGCGAGAGCGTGGGAAGCCATTCCAGGTGTATCAGAATGGGTGCTGAAAACAGTGAAGCACGGCTACACTCTGCAGTTCGCTCGCCGCCCTCCGCGCTTCTGTGCGCGTACAGAGACGAGAGTGAGCGAGGAAGTAGCACATCTACTTCGAGCAGAAATAGCCACGCTGCTGTGCAAAGGGGCTATAGAACCGGTTCCCCACTCTATGAGCGAGTCAGGCTTTTACAGCCGGTATTTTCTCGTGCCAAAAAGGGATGGGTCGCTCAGACCGATTCTGGATCTGAGGCGTCTGAACAAAGCTCTTATGAAAAGATCGTTCAAGATGCTCACGACCAAGCAGATCCTCGCGCATATTCGCCCGAGAGACTGGCTAATCTCCCTAGATTTGAAAGACGCATATTTTCAAATCAAGATAACGCCGCGTCACAGGCCATTCTTACGATTCGCCTTCGACGGCCAGGCTTATCAATACACCGTCCTTCCGTTCGGCCTGTCACTAGCACCCCGTACATTTACGAAGTGCATGGACGCGGCCCTCGCTCCTCTGAGAAATCGAGGGATGCGAGTATTGAACTATCTGGACGATTGGCTCATCCTGGCGCAGTCGGAGGCCGAGCTCCTCGCCCACAGGGCAATGCTGCTCAGCCATCTGGACAGCCTAGGGCTCACGGTCAATTGGACCAAGAGCTCATTAGTGCCCACGCAATCAACCTCATTTCTGGGTTTGAATCTGGACACTGTGGCAATGTCAGCCCGCCTGTCACCCCATCGCGCGCGCCAAGTTCGGCGCATGGCTGCGTATTTTCGGCCAGGCAAAATCGCACCTCTCAAGCTGTTTCAGAGGATGCTGGGACGTATGGCCTCAGCTGCAGCTGTGCTCCAGCTGGGCTTAATGCGCATGCGCCCGCTGCAATGCTGGTTAAACGCCCGAGTGCCTCACAGGGCCTGGGCGTCCGGTGGCTTCAGGATCAGAGTGACTCAGGGCTGCGTGTCAGCCCTAGAGCCCTGGTTAGTAGCCGACTGGTACCAGAGGGGAGTGACGATGGGAGCCATCTCACACCGCAAGGTCATCTCGACGGACGCCTCCACCACGGGTTGGGGCGCCGTTTTCGAGGGCAGATCAGCCTCGGGCCTTTGGTCGAGCGAGGAAAAACTCCTACACATAAACTGTTTGGAGATGATAGCGGTAGAGAACGCGCTCAAGCAGTTTCTCCCGCTTATACGAGGACACCATGTGTTAGTCCGGTCGGACAACACCACAGTGGTGTCCTACGTGAACCGGCAGGGCGGTGTCAGGTCCAGAGGTCTGGGCAATCTGACAGAACGCCTGCTCGTGTGGGCACACAGCTCGCTGCGCTCGTTGAGAGCTGCGCACGTGCCGGGCCACCTCAATGTGGGCCCGGACAAGCTGTCCAGGGGCCTCATTCTCCCAGGAGAATGGTCCCTGCACCCCCAGACAGTCCAGCTGGTATGGCGCCTGTTCGGCAGAGCGGAGCTCGACCTCTTTGCAACAAAAGAGAACGCCCGCTGCCCGACGTTTCTGTCCAAAAGCGAGGATGCGCTGTCCCAAACTTGGCCCAGCCTCCCGCTGTATGCTTTCCCGCCGATCTCCCTATTGCCCCAGGTCATAGCGAAAATCAGGGAAACGCGCCGTCCGGTGCTCCTTATAGCACCGCGCTGGGAGAACCAGATTTGGTACCCAGAGCTGGTGAAGCTGTCGCACTCACCCCCCTGGCCAGTTCCGCTGAGAGCAGACCTTCTCTCTCAAGCAGGAGGCTCAGTTTGGCATCCCCATCCAGAGCGATGGTCTCTGCATGTATGGGTGACCAACGGATACCCGTTGACCTGCCCGAAGGGGTTATGAACACGATTTCACACTCTAGAGCCCCCTCGACAAGGCGGTTATATAGTTCTAAGTGGTCGGTGTTCACTGAATGGTGTGTTTCCAGGGGATTGGACCCACAGCAATGTGGGGTCCAGCGGGTGCTCTCCTTCCTCCAAGAGCTTTTGGAATTGGGCAGGTCCCCTTCCACGCTCAAAGTGTATGTGGCGGCTATAGCAGCGTTCGCTCAGACGACGCTAGGTAGCACGCTAGGAAGGAACGAGCTCATCGTCCGTTTCCTCAGAGGAGCCAGACGGATGAATCCCCCGCGGCCCCCGTCGGTTCCTATATGGGATCTGGCTTTGGTCCTAGAGGCCCTGAAGGCTCATCCCTTTGAACCGCTCGAGACTGTGGAACCAAGGTTCCTTTCGCTGAAAACCACGTTTCTGATAGCTCTGGCTTCAGTGAAACGCGTGGGGGATCTACACGCGCTCTCAGTGAGCCCGACGTGTATGGAGTTCGGTCCTAATGACTCTAAGGTCATTCTCAGACCGAGGCATGGTTATGTCCCCAAAGCGATCGGCACTCCCTTCAGGGCGCAGATTATCTCCCTCTCGGCTCTGCCAGCATCCGATGAGGGGGACGGTGGCAATTTCCTCTGCCCTGTCAGGGCATTGAGGGTTTATGTCACACGCTCCGCCGCCTTCAGGCGTTCTGAGCAGCTATTTGTTTCGTTTGGTGGGCGCACTAAAGGTCTCGCCTCCTCGAAACAGACCCTGTCCAGGTGGATAGTGGACGCGATTGCAACTGCATACGCTTCCAAACACCTGCAGTGCCCGCTAGGTGTCAGAGCACACTCCACCAGAGGCATGGCCTCTTCGTGGGCTTGGGCCAGAGGGATTTCCATCCACGATATCTGTATGGCGGCAGGCTGGGCCTCCCCGTCTACGTTCGTGAGATTTTACAATCTGGAAGTTCCTGCCTTACAGGCGAAAGTGTTATCAGTTCAATAGGGCCGTTGGTTCTGCCCAGTGATTCTGCGCAGACATAGCTCACATACTGGTAGTAAGTTCGGTACTAGGCTCATGTGAATTTGAAGGAGACCGGCGGTGCCGTTCCCTCATTTACGAGACGAGCTGTTGTGAGTTTGAAGGTGACCGGCGGTGCCGTTACCTCACTCATATAACAAGATATTGTGAATTTGAAGGCGACCGGCGTTGCCGCTCCCTCATTCATGAGACAAGGTGTGGTGAATTTGAAGGAGACCGGCAGGTGCCGTTCCCTCATTCATGGGACAGGGTGTTGTAACCACCCGTCGTAAACCACCCGTCAGTTCGAATGAAGTGTCTGTATATGTGGTGGCCCGTTTTTTCTTTACCGGCCACCCTGCCCGAGCAGTGTTATGGTCCCCGGTTCCCTGGGATACATATGCTGTATGCGAGGCGCGCACGGCGTTGACAATATGTTCCCGTAGCGTAAGGAACTTACGCAATACGAGAGAACCTCTCGTAAGAGAACGATACTCGGTTACTTAACGTAACCTCGGTTCTCTCTAGAAGAGGGAACGAGTATTGCGTTCCTTGCCGTGCGCCCCGCTGGCTTTTACGCTTCAGAACTAAGAAAACCGAATATGCAGCCCGTGAGCCCTGCTTATATACACGTGGCCACGCCCCACCTGTAGGCAAATGAAGCCAGGTGGGCGCGAAGCGCCCTCATTGGTCGCCACGTCACGCGGGCTCACCGATAGGCTGCTGCAGTTGCCAGCAGAGCAGCCAATAGCACGCTGGAATAGCCTGCTATGGTCTGCCAGGCTGCCGCACTGCGTTGACAATGTTACAAAATTAAGGATAATTTTGGGTTTTTCAGAAATCTCGAAGAAAGAATACTTTCCCGTAGCGTAAGGAACTTACGCAATACTCGTTCCCTCTTCTAGAGAGAACCGAGGTTACGTTAAGTAACCGAGTATCGTTTTGCTGACCTGGTTGTGTTCAGTGCAGTGGTGACTTGCTTATACAACCTGAGGAGGCAGGTGTTATCCTAAAGTTTCTTGAAGGTCTTCAGCGTAATCTGATTGTCTTTATACCATAAAAACACTATTAGAATGAAAATAACTGCACAAAATCCTGCTCCTCCACCAAGGGCACTCACGTAAAAGGCCTCTCCGTCTTAAAGTCCCGGGCTGAATTTCAGTCCCAGTACATCCCTGGGTGGAACAATTGGCTATCGCAAAAATCCACACCGATAGTTGTGTAGAGTCCGTTGCTGGAGCGGCTGAGACAGTGCGCTGTTATTACACAGTACAAGAGCTCTGAGAAGGGTTTGCTGTCATTATATAACACGAGAGCGGCCTCTAGAGGCGAAAGAAAAAAACTATCACTGACCCCTTGTGTTTACATTCACACGTGAGGCTGCACGGAGAGAATTGACACATCAGATGCACGTTTAAAACACGACAGAGAAACGGTATGAATACAGAACACTACAGTGCTTGTTACCAAACCATTATAAAGTAATTTATTTCTTGACCAGATGCTGCATTAGCAGGTAAAGAGCATCAGCAGTGTGTGTGTGTTTGAGAGGCCGAGAGGACGCTAACATTAGCAGTACCTCAAGCAGTTAAAACAAGGTGATAAAACACACGCAAGTCCGACCGGACCAAATGTTGCATAAATAACATTAGTGACGTGAGAAAGCAAACTGTATCTTCATCCTGCCGAAAGAAAGCAGAAGCACACTCGTTTTTTTTATCAGATAACATTAATCGCCATCTGAAAAGCAGACTGTTTGGATTTACATGAAATGGTAACACTTTACAATAAGATTTTAATTTGTAACATTAACTAAGGTTAATAAATGCTTTGGAAGTATTGTTCATTGTTATTATGTTACCTGTTAACCTTGGTTAATGCACTATGAACTAACATGTATGATCAGGGTATAATTGTAGTGCTCATATTAATATGCTGTAAAAATATATATTGCATAATGCATATAGTTCATGTAAGCTAATACATCCTTGTTGCATAGGGACTTGTATAGTGTTACCTAGGAAATGTACATGCATGTTTCTAGATTATAGCTAAAGGAACAACTTTGACCTGTAATATTTTAATGTTTTTGGAATGTTAAAAAAAAAAAAAATTCTGTTAGAAATTCTCATTTTAATATTCATGTTTTTAATTTAGCACAATTTTCATTGATCAGTACTGTTCTTTTATTTCTTGTAATAAAGTTCAGCACTTATGTTTTACTTATTTTTTTAATTATCCAGTATCCATTAAAAAAAACTATTCATTAATCAGTTATCGGCAAGTGCGGTCCAACCTAGTTATTGGTATCGGTAAAATCCACTATCGGTCGATCTCTAATCTGTAATACTCTCGTCTCTCCCTACTCCCTACTGTCTTCTGCAGCACTACATTATGTTATGTGTAAATTCAAGTATACTGTACAAAACTTGTTAGGAAAGATTTCTATTTTAAATAAATGCTGTTCTTTTAAACTTTTTCTTTATCAATTATTCATGAAAAAAGTATCACCGTTATAAAGAAATATTACACCGCACAATCGCTTGCAACATTGATGAATAACTGCGTATCAAATATTCATATTAGAATGATTTCTGAAGGATCATGTGACACTGAAGGCTGGAGTAATGATGCGTAATAAATGAACAACACGGGTAACATAACGTTATTTTAACGTTATGTTTTAAGTAACGTTATTTTTAAGAAGAGGTCTTAGTTACAGTGTTTGTTTTAACGGCACAAATCGAGCACAAACAAATGGAGCAATTTGCACTGCATGGGGTGGAGAGTAACGTCACAGCTCCTGAAATATAATTGTTATTACTAAAGTGGGGAAATAGATACAGTGTTCATTTTAATGGCACAAATCAAGCATAAACCAACAACGCTGGTTTCGTGCGATTTAGACCAAGTGGGGTGGAGAGTGATGTCACAGCTCCCAGAAAAGCGCTATATAAATGTAACAAATTAATAATTATTATTACTCTGCTCTATGTCTGTACTCATCAAGCACTTCTGTGACCCCTATACTATAATTGGTATTGAAGACAAGATGAATGCACTTCAAAAGTATTGAGCCGCTCCTCCACATCCCTGAGTTCAGGTGTTCAACCCCTTCATGGCCACAGGTGTATAACTCCAGCTCTAGGCCTGCAGACGCTTCTACACACATTAGTGAGAGAATGGGCACGTCCTGATTTTGCCAAGTCCTTGCTGTCCTGAGACCAATGTGCTTTAATGATGAACCTCGGACAACAACTGCCTCAGCCAATCAACGTTTATGACGTCATCACCGTGAGTCCCGTGCGCTCTGCAGAGTCCGCCAAATTTGAAAAAAAAAAAACGGCCTGTGCGCGCTGCAGTGCAGTCTACATCCCATCTGCCAAGTTACAAGGTCAGTCCAATGATTTTGTTTAAATAATCTTATTAGTGTACAGCAGTGTGCTACTATGACAAAAGTTTGCATTTGAGAGTTAATTGGCACATTACCAGCCAAAATTATTGCTACATTGAACAGGGCTATACAGACTGAGTAAGTGATGCATATCTATGGGTGCCAGTGCCACAGCAAAGGTCCTTAAAATCTCTTTAATTAGCATATACAGAGCAAAAATCAAATGTTGCCTTATATTGCATCTTTTTTTTTTTGCATCAACTTAGCGCGCAACTCGGTCCAACAGAGAGCTCGCTGCGAGATCCAGGGAGAGGTGAATGAGCTTATTTATCATTATTAGCTTATTATATGTATTATTACATAATAAGCTTATATACTTATCATCACTGATTTATTCTGTCACGCGATGTTGTCTTCAGACCATCATATGCATATGTTGACCTCAAGTCATCACTGATTTATTCTGTTACGCGATGTTGTCTTCAGACCATCATATGCATATGTTGACCTCAGGTCATCAGTGATTTATTCTGTTACGCGATGTTGTCTTCAGACCATCATATGCATATGTTGACCTCAAGTCATCAGTGATTTATTCTGTTACGCGATGTTGTCTTCAGACCATCATATGCATATGTTGACCTCAAGTCATCACTGATTTATTCTGTTACGCGATGTTGTCTTCAGACCATCATATGCATATGTTGACCTCAGGTCATCAGTGATTTATTCTGTTACGCGATGTTGTCTTCAGACCATCATATGCATATGTTGACCTCAAGTCATCACTGATTTATTCTGTTACGCGATGTTGACTTCAGACCATCATATGCATATGTTGACCTCAAGTCATCACTGATTTATTCTGTTACGCGATGTTGTCTTCAGACCATCATATGCATATGTTGACCTCAAGTCATCAGTGATTTATTCTGTTACGCGATGTTGTCTTCAGACCATCATATGCATATGTTGACCTCAAGTCATCACTGATTTATTCTGTTACGCGATGTTGTCTTCAGACCATCATATGCATATGTTGACCTCAAGTCATCAGTGATTTATTCTGTTACGCGATGTTGTCTTCAGACCATCATATGCATATGTTGACCTCAAGTCATCACTGATTTATTCTGTTACGCGATGTTGTCTTCAGACCATCATATGCATATGTTGACCTCAAGTCATCAGTGATTTATTCTGTTACGCGATGTTGTCTTCAGACCATCATATGCATATGTTGACCTCAAGTCATCAGTGATTTATTCCGTTACGCGATGTTGTCTTCAGACCATCACATGCATATGTTGACCTCAAGTCATCACTGATTTATTCTGTTACGCGATGTTGACTTCAGACCATCATATGCATATGTTGACCTCAAGTCATCAGTGAGTTATTCTGTTACGCGATGTTGTCTTCAGACCATCATATGCATATGTTGACCTCAAGTCATCACTGATTTATTCTGTTACGCGATGTTGTCTTCAGACCATCATATGCATATGTTGACCTCAAGTCATCAGTGATTTATTCTGTTACGCGATGTTGTCTTCAGACCATCATATGCATATGTTGACCTCAAGTCATCACTGATTTATTCTGTTACGCGATGTTGTCTTCAGACCATCATATGCATATGTTGACCTCAAGTCATCAGTGATTTATTCTGTTACGCGATGTTGTCTTCAGACCATCATATGCATATGTTGACCTCAAGTCATCACTGATTTATTCTGTTACGCGATGTTGTCTTCAGACCATCATATGCATATGTTGACCTCAAGTCATCAGTGATTTATTCTGTTACGCGATGTTGTCTTCAGACCATCATATGCATATGTTGACCTCAAGTCATCACTGATTTATTCTGTTACGCGATGTTGTCTTCAGACCATCATATGCATATGTTGACCTCAAGTCATCAGTGATTTATTCTGTTACGCGATGTTGTCTTCAGACCATCATATGCATATGTTGACCTCAAGTCATCACTGATTTATTCTGTTACGCGATGTTGTCTTCAGACCATCATATGCATATGTTGACCTCAAGTCATCAGTGATTTATTCTGTTACGCGATGTTGTCTTCAGACCATCATATGCATATGTTGACCTCAAGTCATCACTGATTTATTCTGTTACGCGATGTTGTCTTCAGACCATCATATGCATATGTTGACCTCAAGTCATCACTGATTTATTCTGTTACGCGATGTTGTCTTCAGACCATCATATGCATATGTTGACCTCAAGTCATCAGTGATTTATTCTGTTACGCGATGTTGTCTTCAGACCATCATATGCATATGTTGACCTCAAGTCATCACTGATTTATGCTGTTACGCGATGTTGACTTCAGACCATCATATGCATATGTTGACCTCAAGTCATCAGTGAGTTATTCTGTTACGCGATGTTGTCTTCAGACCATCATATGCATATGTTGACCTCAAGTCATCACTGATTTATTCTGTTACGCGATGTTGTCTTCAGACCATCATATGCATATGTTGACCTCAAGTCATCACTGATTTATTCTGTTACGCGATGTTGACTTCAGACCATCATATGCATATGTTGACCTCAGGTCATCACTGATTTATTCTGTTACGCGATGTTGACTTCAGACCATCATATGCATATGTTGACCTCAGGTCATCACTGATTTATTCTGTTACGCGATGTTGACTTCAGACCATCATATGCATATGTTGACCTCAAGTCATCACTGATTTATTCTGTTACGCGATGTTGTCTTCAGACCATCATATGCATATGTTGACCTCAAGTCATCAGTGATTTATTCTGTTACGCGATGTTGTCTTCAGACCATCATATGCATATGTTGACCTCAAGTCATCACTGATTTATTCTGTTACGCGATGTTGTCTTCAGACCATCATATGCATATGTTGACCTCAAGTCATCACTGATTTATTCTGTTACGCGATGTTGTCTTCAGACCATCATATGCATATGTTGACCTCAAGTCATCACTGATTTATTCTGTTACGCGATGTTGTCTTCAGACCATCATATGCATATGTTGACCTCAAGTCATCAGTGATTTATTCTGTTACGCGATGTTGTCTTCAGACCATCATATGCATATGTTGACCTCAAGTCATCAGTGATTTATTCTGTTACGCGATGTTGACTTCAGACCATCATATGCATATGTTGACCTCAAGTCATCACTGAGTTATTCTGTTACGCGATGTTGTCATCAGACCATCATATGCATATGTTGACCTCAAGTCATCAGTGATTTATTCTGTTACGCGATGTTGACTTCAGACCATCATATGCATATGTTGACCTCAAGTCATCAGTGATTTATTCTGTTACGCGATGTTGACTTCAGACCATCATATGCATATGTTGACCTCAAGTCATCACTGATTTATTCTGTTACGCGATGTTGACTTCAGACCATCATATGCATATGTTGACCTCAAGTCATCACTGAGTTATTCTGTTACGCGATGTTGTCTTCAGACCATCATATGCATACGTTGACCTCAAGTCATCAGTGATTTATTCTGTTACGCGATGTTGACTTCAGACCATCATATGCATATGTTGACCTCAAGTCATCACTGATTTATTCTGTTACGCGATGTTGACTTCAGACCATCATATGCATATGTTGACCTCAAGTCATCACTGAGTTATTCTGTTACGCGATGTTGTCTTCAGACCATCATATGCATATGTTGACCTCAGGTCATCAGTGATTTATTCTGTTACGCGATGTTGACTTCAGACCATCATATGCATATGTTGACCTCAAGTCATCAGTGATTTATTCCGTTACGCGATGTTGTCTTCAGACCATCATATGCATATGTTGACCTCAAGTCATCAGTGATTTATTCTGTTACGCGATGTTGTCTTCAGACCATCATATGCATATGTTGACCTCAAGTCATCACTGATTTATTCTGTTACGCGATGTTGACTTCAGACCATCATATGCATATGTTGACCTCAAGTCATCAGTGATTTATTCTGTTACACGATGTTGACTTCAGACCATCATATGCATATGTTGACCTCAAGTCATCAGTGATTTATTCTGTTACGCGATGTTGACTTCAGACCATCATATGCATATGTTGACCTCAAGTCATCACTGATTTATTCTGTTACGCGATGTTGTCTTCAGACCATCATATGCATATGTTGACCTCAAGTCATCACTGAGTTATTCTGTTACGCGATGTTGTCTTCAGACCATCATATGCATACGTTGACCTCAAGTCATCAGTGATTTATTCTGTTACGCGATGTTGTCTTCAGACCATCATATGCATATGTTGACCTCAAGTCATCACTGATTTATTCTGTTACGCGATGTTGTCTTCAGACCATCATATGCATACGTTGACCTCAAGTCATCAGTGATTTATTCTGTTACGCGATGTTGACTTCAGACCATCATATGCATATGTTGACCTCAAGTCATCAGTGATTTATTCTGTTACGCGATGTTGTCTTCAGACCATCATATGCATACGTTGACCTCAAGTCATCAGTGATTTATTCTGTTACGCGATGTTGTCTTCAGACCATCATATGCATATGTTGACCTCAAGTCATCACTGATTTATTCTGTTACGCGATGTTGACTTCAGACCATCATATGCATATGTTGACCTCAAGTCATCAGTGATTTATTCTGTTACGCGATGTTGTCTTCAGACCATCATATGCATATGTTGACCTCAAGTCATCAGTGATTTATTCTGTTACGCGATGTTGTCTTCAGACCATCATATGCATATGTTGACCTCAAGTCATCACTGATTTATTCTGTTACGCGATGTTGTCTTCAGACCATCATATGCATATGTTGACCTCAAGTCATCAGTGATTTATTCTGTTACGCGATGTTGTCTTCAGACCATCATATGCATATGTTGACCTCAAGTCATCAGTGATTTATTCTGTTACGCGATGTTGTCTTCAGACCATCATATGCATACGTTGACCTCAAGTCATCAGTGATTTATTCTGTTACGCGATGTTGTCTTCAGACCATCATATGCATATGTTGACCTCAGGTCATCAGTGATTTATTCTGTTACACGATGTTGACTTCAGACCATCATATGCATATGTTGACCTCAAGTCATCAGTGATTTATTCTGTTACGCGATGTTGTCTTCAGACCATCATATGCATATGTTGACCTCAAGTCATCAGTGATTTATTCTGTTACGCGATGTTGTCTTCAGACCATCATATGCATACGTTGACCTCAAGTCATCAGTGATTTATTCTGTTACGCGATGTTGACTTCAGACCATCATATGCATATGTTGACCTCAAGTCATCACTGATTTATTCCTTTACGCGATGTTGTCTTCAGACCATCATATGCATACGTTGACCTCAAGTCATCACTGATTTATTCTGTTACGCGATGTTGTCTTCAGACCATCATATGCATATGTTGACCTCAAGTCATCACTGATTTATTCTGTTACGCGATGTCTTCAGACCATCATATGCATATGTTGACCTCAAGTCATCACTGATTTATTCTGTTACGCGATGTTGTCTTCAGACCATCATATGCATATGTTGACCTCAAGTCATCAGTGATTTATTCTGTTACGCGATGTTGTCTTCAGACCATCATATGCATATGTTGACCTCAAGTCATCAGTGATTTATTCTGTTACGCGATGTTGTCTTCAGACCATCATATGCATATGTTGACCTCAGGTCATCAGTGATTTATTCTGTTACGCGATGTTGTCTTCAGACCATCATATGCATATGTTGACCTCAAGTCATCAGTGATTTATTCTGTTACGCGATGTTGTCTTCAGACCATCATATGCATATGTTGACCTCAAGTCATCAGTGATTTATTCTGTTACGCGATGTTGTCTTCAGACCATCATATGCATATGTTGACCTCAAGTCATCACTGATTTATTCTGTTACACGATGTTGACTTCAGACCATCATATGCATATGTTGACCTCAAGTCATCAGTGATTTATTCTGTTACGCGATGTTGACTTCAGACCATCATATGCATATGTTGACCTCAAGTCATCAGTGATTTATTCTGTTACGCGATGTTGTCTTCAGACCATCATATGCATATGTTGACCTCAGGTCATCAGTGATTTATTCTGTTACGCGATGTTGACTTCAGACCATCATATGCATATGTTGACCTCAAGTCATCAGTGATTTATTCTGTTACGCGATGTTGACTTCAGACCATCATATGCATATGTTGACCTCAAGTCATCAGTGATTTATTCTGTTACGCGATGTTGACTTCAGACCATCATATGCATATGTTGACCTCAAGTCATCAGTGATTTATTCTGTTACACGATGTTGACTTCAGACCATCATATGCATATGTTGACCTCAAGTCATCAGTGATTTATTCTGTTACGCGATGTTGACTTCAGACCATCATATGCATATGTTGACCTCAAGTCATCAGTGATTTATTCTGTCACGCGATGTTGTCTTCAGACCATCATATGCATACGTTGACCTCAAGTCATCAGTGATTTATTCTGTTACGCGATGTTGACTTCAGACCATCATATGCATATGTTGACCTCAAGTCATCAGTGATTTATTCTGTTACGCGATGTTGTCTTCAGACCATCATATGCATATGTTGACCTCAAGTCATCAGTGATTTATTCTGTTACGCGATGTTGTCTTCAGACCATCATATGCATATGTTGACCTCAAGTCATCAGTGATTTATTCTGTTACGCGATGTTGTCTTCAGACCATCATATGCATATGTTGACCTCAAGTCATCACTGATTTATTCTGTTACGCGATGTTGTCTTCAGACCATCATATGCATATGTTGACCTCAAGTCATCACTGATTTATTCTGTTACGCGATGTTGTCTTCAGACCATCATATGCATATGTTGACCTCAAGTCATCAGTGATTTATTCTGTTACGCGATGTTGTCTTCAGACCATCATATGCATATGTTGACCTCAAGTCATCAGTGATTTATTCTGTTACGCGATGTTGTCTTCAGACCATCATATGCATATGTTGACCTCAAGTCATCAGTGATTTATTCTGTTACGCGATGTTGTCTTCAGACCATCATATGCATATGTTGACCTCAAGTCATCACTGATTTATTCTGTTACACGATGTTGACTTCAGACCATCATATGCATATGTTGACCTCAAGTCATCAGTGATTTATTCTGTTACGCGATGTTGACTTCAGACCATCATATGCATATGTTGACCTCAAGTCATCAGTGATTTATTCTGTTACGCGATGTTGACTTCAGACCATCATATGCATATGTTGACCTCAAGTCATCAGTGATTTATTCTGTTACGCGATGTTGTCTTCAGACCATCATATGCATATGTTGACCTCAGGTCATCAGTGATTTATTCTGTTACGCGATGTTGACTTCAGACCATCATATGCATATGTTGACCTCAAGTCATCAGTGATTTATTCTGTTACGCGATGTTGACTTCAGACCATCATATGCATATGTTGACCTCAAGTCATCAGTGATTTATTCTGTTACGCGATGTTGACTTCAGACCATCATATGCATATGTTGACCTCAAGTCATCAGTGATTTATTCTGTTACACGATGTTGACTTCAGACCATCATATGCATATGTTGACCTCAAGTCATCAGTGATTTATTCTGTTACGCGATGTTGACTTCAGACCATCATATGCATATGTTGACCTCAAGTCATCAGTGATTTATTCTGTCACGCGATGTTGTCTTCAGACCATCATATGCATACGTTGACCTCAAGTCATCAGTGATTTATTCTGTTACGCGATGTTGACTTCAGACCATCATATGCATATGTTGACCTCAAGTCATCAGTGATTTATTCTGTTACGCGATGTTGACTTCAGACCATCATATGCATATGTTGACCTCAAGTCATCAGTGATTTATTCTGTTACGCGATGTTGACTTCAGACCATCATATGCATATGTTGACCTCAAGTCATCAGTGATTTATTCTGTTACGCGATGTTGTCTTCAGACCATCATATGCATATGTTGACCTCAAGTCATCGCTGATTTATTCTGTTACGCGATGTTGACTTCAGACCATCATATGCATATGTTGACCTCAAGTCATCAGTGATTTATTCTGTTACGCGATGTTGTCTTCAGACCATCATATGCATACGTTGACCTCAAGTCATCACTGATTTATTCTGTTACGCGATGTTGTCTTCAGACCATCATATGCATATGTTGACCTCAAGTCATCACTGATTTATTCCTTTACGCGATGTTGTCTTCAGACCATCATATGCATATGTTGACCTCAAGTCATCAGTGATTTATTCTGTTACGCGATGTTGACTTCAGACCATCATATGTATATGTTGACCTCAAGTCATCACTGATTTATTCTGTTACGCGATGTTGACTTCAGACCATCATATGCATATGTTGACCTCAAGTCATCGCTGATTTATTCTGTTACGCGATGTTGACTTCAGACCATCATATGCATATGTTGACCTCAAGTCATCACTGATTTATTCTGTTACGCGATGTTGTCTTCAGACCCTCATATGCATATGTTGACCTCAAGTCATCACTGATTTATTCTGTTACGCGATGTTGACTTCAGACCATCATATGCATATGTTGACCTCAAGTCATCACTGATTTATTCTGTTACGCGATGTTGTCTTCAGACCATCATATGCATATGTTGACCTCAAGTCATCACTGATTTATTCTGTTACGCGATGTTGTCTTCAGACCATCATATGCATATGTTGACCTCAAGTCATCAGTGATTTATTCTGTTACGCGATGTTGTCTTCAGACCATCATATGCATATGTTGACCTCAAGTCATCAGTGATTTATTCTGTTACGCGATGTTGTCTTCAGACCATCATATGCATATGTTGACCTCAAGTCATCAGTGATTTATTCTGTTACGCGATGTTGTCTTCAGACCATCATATGCATATGTTGACCTCAGGTCATCAGTGATTTATTCTGTTACGCGATGTTGTCTTCAGACCATCATATGCATATGTTGACCTCAAGTCATCACTGATTTATTCTGTTACGCGATGTTGTCTTCAGACCATCATATGCATATGTTGACCTCAAGTCATCGCTGATTTATTCTGTTACGCGATGTTGACTTCAGACCATCATATGCATATGTTGACCTCAAGTCATCACTGATTTATTCTGTTACGCGATGTTGTCTTCAGACCATCATATGCATATGTTGACCTCAAGTCATCGCTGATTTATTCTGTTACGCGATGTTGACTTCAGACCATCATATGCATATGTTGACCTCAGGTCATCAGTGATTTATTCTGTTACGCGATGTTGTCTTCAGACCATCATATGCATATGTTGACCTCAAGTCATCAGTGATTTATTCTGTTACGCGATGTTGTCTTCAGACCATCATATGCATATGTTGACCTCAAGTCATCGCTGATTTATTCTGTTACGCGATGTTGACTTCAGACCATCATATGCATATGTTGACCTCAAGTCATCAGTGATTTATTCTGTTACGCGATGTTGACTTCAGACCATCATATGCATATGTTGACCTCAAGTCATCAGTGATTTATTCTGTTACGCGATGTTGACTTCAGACCATCATATGCATATGTTGACCTCAAGTCATCAGTGATTTATTCTGTTACGCGATGTTGTCTTCAGACCATCATATGCATATGTTGACCTCAAGTCATCAGTGATTTATTCTGTTACGCGATGTTGTCTTCAGACCATCATATGCATATGTTGACCTCAAGTCATCAGTGATTTATTCTGTTACGCGATGTTGACTTCAGACCATCATATGCATATGTTGACCTCAAGTCATCACTGAGTTATTCTGTTACGCGATGTTGTCTTCAGACCATCATATGCATATGTTGACCTCAAGTCATCAGTGATTTATTCTGTTACGCGATGTTGACTTCAGACCATCATATGCATATGTTGACCTCAAGTCATCAGTGATTTATTCTGTTACGCGATGTTGACTTCAGACCATCATATGCATATGTTGACCTCAAGTCATCACTGATTTATTCTGTTACGCGATGTTGACTTCAGACCATCATATGCATATGTTGACCTCAAGTCATCACTGAGTTATTCTGTTACGCGATGTTGTCTTCAGACCATCATATGCATATGTTGACCTCAAGTCATCAGTGATTTATTCCGTTACGCGATGTTGTCTTCAGACCATCATATGCATATGTTGACCTCAAGTCATCAGTGATTTATTCTGTTACGCGATGTTGACTTCAGACCATCATATGCATATGTTGACCTCAGGTCATCAGTGATTTATTCTGTTACGCGATGTTGACTTCAGACCATCATATGCATATGTTGACCTCAAGTCATCAGTGATTTATTCTGTTACGCGATGTTGTCTTCAGACCATCATATGCATATGTTGACCTCAAGTCATCACTGAGTTATTCTGTTACGCGATGTTGTCTTCAGACCATCATATGCATATGTTGACCTCAAGTCATCACTGATTTATTCTGTTACGCGATGTTGACTTCAGACCATCATATGCATATGTTGACCTCAAGTCATCACTGATTTATTCTGTTACGCGATGTTGACTTCAGACCATCATATGCATATGTTGACCTCAAGTCATCAGTGATTTATTCTGTTACGCGATGTTGTCTTCAGACCATCATATGCATATGTTGACCTCAAGTCATCACTGAGTTATTCTGTTACGCGATGTTGTCTTCAGACCATCATATGCATATGTTGACCTCAAGTCATCACTGATTTATTCTGTTACGCGATGTTGACTTCAGACCATCATATGCATATGTTGACCTCAAGTCATCACTGAGTTATTCTGTTACGCGATGTTGTCTTCAGACCATCATATGCATATGTTGACCTCAAGTCATCACTGATTTATTCTGTTACGCGATGTTGTCTTCAGACCATCATATGCATATGTTGACCTCAAGTCATCACTGATTTATTCTGTTACGCGATGTTGACTTCAGACCATCATATGCATATGTTGACCTCAAGTCATCACTGATTTATTCTGTTACGCGATGTTGTCTTCAGACCATCATATGCATATGTTGACCTCAGGTCATCACTGATTTATTCTGTTACGCGATGTTGACTTCAGACCATCATATGCATATGTTGACCTCAAGTCATCAGTGATTTATTCTGTTACGCGATGTTGTCTTCAGACCATCATATGCATATGTTGACCTCAAGTCATCACTGATTTATTCTGTTACGCGATGTTGTCTTCAGACCATCATATGCATATGTTGACCTCAAGTCATCACTGAGTTATTCTGTTACGCGATGTTGTCTTCAGACCATCATATGCATACGTTGACCTCAAGTCATCAGTGATTTATTCTGTTACGCGATGTTGTCTTCAGACCATCATATGCATATGTTGACCTCAAGTCATCACTGATTTATTCTGTTACGCGATGTTGTCTTCAGACCATCATATGCATATGTTGACCTCAAGTCATCACTGATTTATTCTGTTACGCGATGTTGTCTTCAGACCATCATATGCATATGTTGACCTCAAGTCATCACTGATTTATTCTGTTACGCGATGTTGTCTTCAGACCATCATATGCATATGTTGACCTCAAGTCATCACTGATTTATTCTGTTACACGATGTTGTCTTCAGACCATCATATGCATATGTTGACCTCAAGTCATCAGTGATTTATTCTGTTACGCGATGTTGTCTTCAGACCATCATATGCATACGTTGACCTCAAGTCATCAGTGATTTATTCTGTTACGCGATGTTGACTTCAGACCATCATATGCATATGTTGACCTCAAGTCATCAGTGATTTATTCTGTTACGCGATGTTGTCTTCAGACCATCATATGCATACGTTGACCTCAAGTCATCAGTGATTTATTCTGTTACGCGATGTTGTCTTCAGACCATCATATGCATATGTTGACCTCAAGTCATCACTGATTTATTCTGTTACGCGATGTTGACTTCAGACCATCATATGCATATGTTGACCTCAAGTCATCACTGATTTATTCTGTTACGCGATGTTGACTTCAGACCATCATATGCATATATTTACATTAACATTCATGTCAGTCATGTAAATCATGTACTTATAATTACAATTGTTTACAGCTGTCAATTTTATAACATAAATGTCAATAATCGGGAACACGTAAGCATTTCCCAACCTCTGACCAATTTTTTTAAGAAACAGAACCACATGGATAAAATAGTAAAATGTGCTCCAAAAATTGCTTCCCTCATGGTTATATAATGACCTCAGAGAAGACCTTTAAGTGTCTTAATCGTTGCTTCTGTATTTGAAGGTCACCAATTGGCAAGAAGATTGCAAAATGGAAGGTATGATTTTCACTTTATTTAATGTAATTTAACTATGTTTAATTTAACATGTGTTCACAATGTATACTTTGCTGTTGGGGGGAGGGGTTGCTTCTGTGTAAGCTACATGTTGTTATAAACATACATTTGCATTATTTTCAGATGGCCAATTTAACTTTTATTGTTAATGAAAACCTAATCGCAAAATGTGCCATCTGTGAATTTGTCTTCATCTTTGTAGATGTTAAGGCATTAAGGTGTCTCCAAAACAAGAGGCCAACTTTCACAGTTGGAAGTGTGGGTCCATATTACATACAAATTAAAAGTTTCGCAAGTTTAATGGGGGACAACAAGGTTTCTGATGAGGTAAATTAATCTTCTTATTATAAGCTATGCAAATACTCATGCATGTGTCACTTATTATGTCACTTATTCCTGTTCACTTGTCATACCACTAAAACAAACAACCATGGCATCTGACTAGCATTTAGTCTTGAAATTATATAATATATATTATTAAATGAAATGTAAAAGGACAATTTTGCTAAATAAATCATCTAGGTGATGTATTAAGTTCATACACATTTTAATATGAACAGCTATTATTGAAAATATCTATGAAATTATACTTCTCATTGATGTCACACGGAAGCTGTGGTTTTCATAGTAGTGACCCTTTAAGCTCACCTTACAATAATATGAAGTCTTCATTAAAAAAAATACAGCAGTGTGAAAACAGAAATGGCCTCCAGACAGTATGAACACAGATACCCATATCTCAGTGTGCAATGAACTGATTAGCTTGAAATTACAGAAGGTATAAAGGAACCATAAAGGTCCAGTCTAGCACAGGACTGAAGATAAATGATTCACAACATTTCTATGTGACTCAAAATATAGAGAGCAGTTCAATTCTTTTACCTCACATTTTTGACTTGACATTTTCAGGTCATGGATTCCATATGTAATGTCCTTAGCAAGGTAAGTGTAATTTTACCAGCAATAATTTGAATTGAATATATTGATTTCTCAATGTTAAGTGGTCTCTTGATTTTTTGCAGAGCTGTATGTATAATGTATAATGTTAATGATATAAAAAGAAATACTGTAATTTTTAAAATGTGCGGTTAAGCTTGATTTGAAACGTTTATTTCTTTATTACTCTATTCTCAATTCATTTCTTGATTTAAATGTTAGAATGTGAAAATGGAAAACAATATTTTATTCCTCTACCTTAAATCAGGATCGCCCAGGGGTTGTGCATGTGAATTCCCAAGCCCTTACAAAAATACTTGATGGCTCAAAAAGGGCCAAGAGCCATTATTTTCTGAAGGTATGATGCAATGTTTTGTCTCTGACCTGCATCTTTTTGGTGGGCATTATGTTAATGAATCACTGCTAGGTGTCAGTGAGCTCAATTAAACATTGTTATATGCACTAGGTTATATTTTATACCTTTGAATGATTTTTCTATTCTATTTCTTTGAATTACAGAATAACATTTTTGAAGGGGCAACAGAGGTGGTTGGCGTTTATCTGGAAGGTGGCAATCACTGGAGCTTTTTTGTGAGTCAAATCTCTTTAAGGATTTTTTTTATTCACATGTAGATTCCATTTAATTCTTGCCTTTACATAAAAATCTTAGTTATTTTCTGCGAAATCTTCACTTCCACATGTTTCTTTTTTTTATTTATAAAAATGTGTCTTAAACACCACAAAACCCATGAAAGTTAACATATCTGACTAAAATGTCATGTTAACATCTTAAAGGGTTAGTTCACCCAAAAATGAAAATTCTGTCATTAATTACTCACCCTTATGTCGTTCGAGACCCGTAAGACCTCCGTTCATCTTCGGAACACAAATGAAGATATTTTAGTGTAAAGCTGATGCTGAGAAAGGCTTCACACAGGCCTCCATTGGCATTCAGTACACTTATACTCCCAAGACCCATAAAAGGCACTAAAAACGTCGTTACAAAGTCCATCTCACCACAGTGACTCTACAATAATCTTACGATGCGACGACAATAGTTTTTGTGCGCAAAAAAAATCTAAATAACACCTTTTTCCAACTTGTTCTTGTCTTCCGTGTGTGTCTCCACGACGCATGCGCGAGAATATGACGCAGATCCGGCGTTCGGACACATGACCCAGAAGAGATTTGTTTACGAGCAGAGGAAGACGCGCGTGTCTAAGCTGATGAATTCTACATTGATCGTGCTTTAGGTCTCGGTGTAGTTCTCAAAATCGGGCTAAAGTGGCATTTCATGGAATCCCGAGCCCCGGCGCTACGTCATATTCTCGCGCATGCGTCGTGGAGGCACACACGGAAGGCAATAACAAGCTGGATAAAGGTGTTATTTTGATTTTTTTTTGCGCACAAAAACTATTGTCGTCGCATCATAAGATTATTGTAGAGCCACTGTGGTGAGATGGACTTTGTAATGACATTTTTAGAGCCTTTTATCTGTCTTGGGAGTGTAAATGTACTGAATGCCAATGGAGGCCTATCTGAAGCCTTTCTCAGCATCAGCTTTACACTAAAATATCTTCATTTGTGTTCCGAATATGAACGGAGGTCTGACGGGTCTCGAACGACATAAGGGTGAGTAATTAATGACAGAATTTTCATTTTTGGGTGAACTAACCCTTTAAGTATGTTAATGCTGGCATTGTATTAAACTGTTGAATTTCTCCAATGTGTTGTTTTAGACATGTTTTCATACACTGGAGGCCAATGACAGCTGGAAAATTGGCAGAAAATATTATAATATGTGTCTTATGGTTACTTTAACATCAAATACTCCTGTTTTAGCATTGCAATGTTGACAGAAGGTGCATCACCTACTTCAACTCCCTTGGAGAGACAGAGTGGCAGTGCCAAGCAATTTGTCATCACTGGTGGTTGGTATTCATTGTTTTGTTTACTATAGCAATGTCAGTCGTCTATGGGCTAAAGGTCTACTTTAAGGCCCAAATTATGTAAAATGGCAGTTCCTGCTCCCATTATATAAAGTATATAGTCCCACTGTTGATCAGTTATGCTCACATGACTAGCACATGCACTCTCACTGTAGATTAAGTAGCCAAAACTGAAATAGAGTTTTGACTGACATGGGTATAAGTAGATGATGACAAAATATTTATTTTAAAAGGAAATGTTGGAGTTGGATGCTAGTGGTGATTGTGATTGTGTTGATTACAGTGCATTTGCAGCTTCAAGGGGAGTGAAAGGAGAGTGGGACCTTAAAACCATAAAGCACAATTTACAGACTGATTCAGTGTCATGTGGTGTCCACACACTTGCGGTAAGTTAATTTCTGTTACCAAGCGTAGATCACTACAGACATGTGTTTTTAACCAATTGAATTTAAACCTATTATCATCCGCAATTTTCCCTTCTACATTGTTATATTAAAGGGTCAATGCATGTCAGAATCTGTATTTAGTGACAAATATCCTTTTTATCTTTTCTTTTTTAAATACTTTTGTCTTCCTTCAAGTTTGCCACTGAGTTTATGAAGTCTGGTGGCTGCATTACCTCCTTCCAGTGCCCTGTAATACAGCAAGAGAGAATGCGCCTGGCCTCACTTTTGTTTCAGTTTTTAGGTATGTGCCTTATTGATGGAAATGTTATCCATGTGACCCTTATTTAAGGGTCAGAATTTTGGACCCTTGCCATATTTCTTACTCATCAACAATGTTGTTGAAGGAGACTGGAGATAATCAGTGTCTCTTTTGTAAGTAAAAAAGTAAAAGTAAAAGGCCACTGGTAAAAAAAATATCCATAGGCCAAAGTGCAAGTAGGTTTCAGAACTTTTCATACATGCTTGAAAAGTGGTCAAATTATGTGACAAGGTTGCCAGAACTGTGGATGAACAACAGCAAGAATTGTTCAGAAAAAAAATTGTTGGTCAATGAAACCGGAAATGGGGCAAGTGGTCAAAAATATGAAACTATCCCTTTAAGCAAAAAAAAAAAAAAATTATAATATCATATACTGTTTATATTTACAGATCGAACAAAAAAGTGTGGAATTTGTGCCAAAAATGTTTCAGGGATAAAGAAAGTAAGTGTGGTTTTCACATACGATAGTGATATTCTGTATGTGTCTTCTTCATGCATAACTATCATATTCTACATGTGAATACACACACAAAATGCATATACAGACCATACACTCACAGGCATGTCCATGAGAACTTTTTTTAATTTATCAAAAAATTGTTGGCCTAAAATAATCTCACTTACAGATACCATACTTTATGTGGTTCACATCCCTTTTGTATATGTAATTTCTCTGCATTTTGTTTTATCAGGCTGCATGTACCTGTGGGG